>NC_134856.1:15055000-15355000 GCF_049852395.1 Peromyscus maniculatus bairdii | reverse complement strand
GCAGCTGAAACATGATCTGGAGATGACCTGGACCAATGAGAGGCAGCCATGTCACAACAGCAGATGCATATCCATCAGACCTCCCCCCAGGGTTGGGTGGAGGGTATATAAGGCTTGCCTCTTCCTGAATAAACTGAGCTTGTTGTTTCTACATTCTCCTGAAGTCTATGTGGTCTGACTCTGAGCCTACTTGGCCCCTTCCCCCGAAAGGGACAACAGCACAGGACCCTGCTACAGTTGGTTTATTTGTTTGTTTGTTTTTGTGAGTGTCCATATCACAGTTGAGACTCTTGGGTGGTACAGTCTGTTTGCAAATTTCCTAGGTGACATCCCACTGGTACCTCTGCCTTTGATTTACCTGTGCTCCTGTCAATCACGCCTTTTTTCATCACACTGACCTTGAACAGACTCCTTTCTTCGATCTCTCAATGTTTTCTCTATATGGAGTGAATACACATTTCTTTATATCTTTCCAGGAAAAGTGTTACAACGTATATGCAAATTAAACCCCGATGCAAACTGTTTTACACTCCATAATTCTCAGTTGGTCCATAGGGCCTCTGTACAACAGCCCAGAAAGCAGAACCTTCGTCACAGAGGCACTAACACATGCTATATAGAGTCAGAGCCAAACCAAGGCTCTCACCTCCAGCTTCCAGCCGGGTGGTTGTGGGTTTTCAAGCTACTCACCACGGCTTATTGTTAAGCTTTCAGGAAGAGTAATCTAGATAGAGCTTCATTTTTAATGCCCTTTTATTTTAGTAACTGGAAAAATAATAAATGCAGGATTTTTCATTTGCATCAGGCATTGAGTTTGATAAAGTGGCTTAAATTAGCAGAAGAATCGCACACCTGTGCCACATTTTCATATCAACCACCTTAAAGACTCTGAGTCAGGCAAGAATTCATATCCAAAATGATCTCTCATTTCATCATGCTCATTGCTATGAAGAAAACACATTGCATTGGAGGAAACAAAAATAAAAATAAAATCAAAGAGGCTGCATTTATGGTGTTTTGCTTACATCTGATTATGCAGCAACTCCCAGGAGACAAATGTATGTCAAATTAGCAATGAATATGCATTAGAACGCATCATAATTCTCCCCTCCCATGTCTAGTCACTGGAAGGACGGGTCATTTCAGACATTCAGTAAAATGCCCCAAATGCTGTGTATCAGATGTCTTTGTGGATAAAATTAAAGTCATATTTGGGAACATTTGTGACATGCTAGAACTTGGGGTGGGAAAAGCGCATTAAAAAAAAGAAGAAGAAAGCTCTGAGATGGTGCCATTAAGTTTAGCAGAAAAATCAGACATGGGTAGAACTGTATGTAACACAAAGCATGCCGTATCATCAAATAATATGTCAATATAGTGTCATCTAAACTAATGTCATCTTGATCTGGGCATCATAAAATACGGGGGAAAGTTGGCAGTGTTTCTGGTTTCTGATGGAGGTAACTAATCTCTGTGTAGGGAGAATAATGTGAACAGGGAAGCATGCCAGGCGCTGAGGTAAAGCTAGAGGTAAGAGACAGGGAGATGCTCTGCAGAGATGCTGTGGAAGATGGGCATTCTAAGAGGAGGGTAGAGGATGTAGGGACAACAAGGTCAGAGGTGCTCAGTAAGGAACTGATCCATTTCCTAAGAGGGGGAAAAACAGATCAAAAGTCAAGGACCAGAGTCAGGAATTTTGGGAGCTTCTGGGAGTCTTCTCCTTGTTGGACTGCTGGAGATCCAGTCTGGCTTTGAATGCCATGGATGCCTATACAGCAGCTTTTCTTCCCTTACTAGCAAACCCTGATTTATGTATGTATGTAGTATGTATGTATGTATGTATGTATGTACGTATATATTTTTTGGATGGCTCCTTTTCCAACTTCAGGAGGTGAATTAGTCCTCACTTAAAATAGAAGTCCCTAAAGTCTGGTCCACAAGCCCTCAGGAGTAGCTGAACTCTGTTCTGGAAGCCTACAGGAAATTACCTATTTCATAGAAACACTGAGACACTGTCATTTGTCTTCTTTACTGTGATGCAAAATTCAGCTGTGGTCAAAAATGCTTGTGCTTTAGGATGACCAAGGAAGGGTATTCAGTAGCACCAGGAGCCAAGTCAACTTCAGCAACACACATTGAAAAAAAGTAACAAACACTGTCAATAATGAACTGTCTCTGTCCAGTCTTCAGCCTGGGACACACATTGTCTAAATGTTCGATGTGACGGAATAAGAAGTGCACATGAGGCACTTGGAGATGCACCGAAGGACCATGGCTCTCTCAAGGAAAGGAACTGTGCACTGGTCTGAGTTTGAGCCAAACTAGCCACGTCCATCAGGTGGCATCCTTCTCACTCAAAAGAATGGCTGACGAGCCATGGCTGCTCGGACTTGAGTATTTGGCAGGCAATACGAACCTCTACTCAAACACTGATGTGTTTGCTACCTGTGATAGAATATAGCTCTCAAATGGAAATTAGAATGTGGGGAATTTGGTCTGCTGCTGCAAGTTTGATGTCTTCTCAATATTTAATGACCACAGTGACGAGAGCAGAGGTGACAGGGATAAACATGTTCTTATTATGATATTCCTTTCTAGTCTTCTTACTTCATCATTACATGGAATACTATTCTCTTTCTCTACATACAAACACGCAAATGCATGTGTGCATGTATACACACACACACACACACACACACACACACACACACACACACATCAGCCATCTCACCAGCTCAATGAACATGGATTTTTACATCATAAAATGAAACATAAATTTTGAAGCTCTGTATAACTCATCAAACTGACTGCTATCAAATGAAATAAGATATCAAAATCAAGAGGGCTTTAAGTGATAAAAAAAAAAAGACTTGAAAGGTGGCTAATAAAACAAAGTGAGAAAGTATTTATTGACATAATTTCAGATTCTACATTGAAATGAACTTTTCAAAATTTATCACTTGTTGAGTAAGGGTGGGCATAATACCAAGGATGATCCACCAATATTTGGGGGAAAGCCATTAAATACACTGAAGCTGAGTTCTCTTCATGTACTTGAACAAAATCAACACACAGCCATAGTTTGAACACAAAGGCAAATATGAGCCTCCAGTTTTCCTTTAACAAATCAGAGATTGAAGAACTTTAGAAAAACACTGGCCACATCATTCTTGCTAAGTCTGTTTCTTTTAATTATCTATAATAAATAATGTTTACATGTATTTTGTCTAGTACCATTTGTTGAAGGCACCCCACCCTCTTTTCTCTTCTTTCCTTGGTCTTTGTCAAGAATCAAATGGCTGTAGGGGTATGGGATTATAACTGAGTTTTCAAAGCTATTCCATTAACCAGTGTGTCTGGTTTTATGCCAGTACTAATCTGTCCTTCTTACTATGGCTTTGGAGCATAACTTGAAATCAGGACTAGTGATACCTCTTTTAATGTTTTTAATGTTCAGGATTATTTTGTCTATTTGGAGTCTCTTTTGTATACAATGAGTTTTAGGAATTATTTTCAATTTCTATGAAATATTGCACTGGAATTTTGATGGAAATTTAAAACTGTAGCTTGCTTTTGGTAGGAAGGTCATTTTCATATTGGTCCTACTAATTCATGAGCATGAGGGTCTTTATATCTTCTAAAGTCTCTTTCAATTCTTTCTTCAGTGTTTTCATTATAAAGGTCTTTCACGTCTTTAGTTCATTTTTTTGCTTTGTTTTGTTTTTTCGATTCAGGGTTTCTCTGTGTAGTTTTGGTGCCTTTCCTGGAACTTGCTCTGTAGCCCTGGCTGGCCTTGAACTCACAGAGATTGGCCTGCCTCTGCCTCCCGAGTGCTGGGATTACAGGCATGTGCCAGCACCGCCCAGCTTTTAGTTCTTTTTTTTTTTAATGTATTATTTTTATGTGCATTGGTGTTTTGCTTGCATGTATGTTTGTGTGACAATGACAGATCCCTTGGAACTGGAGTTACAG
Source organism: Peromyscus maniculatus bairdii (assembly GCF_049852395.1). NCBI lineage: Eukaryota > Metazoa > Chordata > Mammalia > Rodentia > Cricetidae > Peromyscus > Peromyscus maniculatus. The sequence continues at coordinate 15,351,028 of NC_134856.1, read as the reverse complement.
ACAGTTGTGAGCTGTCATGTAGGTTCTTGGAATTGAACCTGGGTCCTCGGGAAGAGCAGCCAGTGTTCTTAATCACTGAACCATCTCTCCAGTACCTCTTAGTTCAGTTTTTGACTCATATGAAGCCCCTAATAAAAGTGAACAATTATTGTAGGCTTGTGAAGATAAACCACAGACAGAGCTTGGCCCATTTATGCATGAAAAATTTGGGTAGGAAAACTTTCCCCAGGACACGTACCTATGGGACAGCCACACAGCACACACTGGAGCCTGTTTTGCCTCCATATTTTTGCGACTTTGAAATAACTGGATAAGTGTGCTTTAATTTGCTATTACAGTGACAAGTAGGATCAATAACTCTACATGGCCAGAAAGAACTTTTAAGGTGTTCACATTATCTGAATTTTCACTTCCCATATTGCATAAACCAAGAAACTCAAATGTATAAACTCTCCATGGTGTCAGGGAGCAGGCAACTGTTTTCTGTCTGTAACACAGCTCCTCTGAGGTACTGTTACATTTCAACTTATAAATCATTTCAATTTATGCTGAAAAGGCATTTGACAAACTGCAGCATGACTTTATGATAAAAGTTCTGGAGACTTTAGAAATAGATGGAATATACCTCAAGATAAAAATAGTCTATGTATAACAAACCTATAGCCAACATTATATTAAATAGAGACACTGGGAACATTTCCTCTAAAATCAAGAATGAGACAACCCACTCTTCCCTCTCACACTGTTCAAAGTCTTAGCTATAGGAATTAGACAAGAGAAAGACATAAAGGGAATTAAGAATTGGAAAGAAAGCATTCATTCTATCCCTATTTATAGATGGCGTGATTCTTTACCTAGTAGACCTTATTGATTCTACTAGGAAACTCTTAGACCCTTATACATACAGTAATGCTAGAGGATACAAACTCAATGTAAAAAAAAGTCAGTAGCCTTCATTTATAGCAACAATGTACTCTCAAAAGAAATTATGGAAAGTATTCCATTTATAATAATGCCATAAAATTTAAGTATTTAGGACCATATCTACCAATGAAGTAAATAACCTTGCAACGAAATCTTCAAAATCCTGAAAAAAGAAATCACAGAGTATGTTAGACAGTAGAAAGAAATCCTATGCTCCTCGACTGGCAGAATTAATATGGTAAGAATATCTACACTACTAAAATTGATTTATAAATTTAATGCAACACTTAGCAAAATGTGACATCATATTTCCCATGTTTATAAAAGAAGCAGTGCACAAATTCGTATTGAACCACAAAAGACTACAAATAGCCAAAGCAATCCTAAAGAGTGAGAACAATGCTGTAGGTAGCACAAAACTTCAAATTATGCAGTAGATCTATAGGGATAAAGATGGCCTTTATGGTACTAGCATAAAAATAGGCAGACCAATGGAATAGAAAAGCAGATCTATAAATAAAATAATTTTTGCTTAATTTTTGACAAAGACAGCAAAAACATACATTGACTAAAAGATGGCATGTTCAGCAAATAATGCTGGCAAATCCAGATGCCTACCAAGAAGAATGGAATAGATTATCTTTCATGCCATACAAAAATCAATTCAAAATGGATCAAAGACCTTCCTTTAAAACCTGAAACACTAAAACTTCTAGAAGAAAACATAGGGGATGTCAATACATGGGGCGGAGAAAGACATGTGCCAGAACTTTTTGAATAGAACACCAACAGCATACGAACTAACCCCAGTATCAGTAGACGGGATGACATGAAAATGGAAGTTTCTGTACGGGAAAGGAAATAAGTGAACAGGTAGCTCACACAGTAGGAGAAAACCACCACCAGCTATACTTCAGACAGGGCTTAATATCCAGACCTTATAAAGAATTGCAGAAATTGAATACCAATAAATTAAACTCCCAATCAACAAATAGACAAATGAACTAAACGGATACTTTTTTAAAAAGTAACCCTTGTTGGGGGCATTTTTGCACTGTTTTTTATTTTACATGGTACCAATGTAGGGAACATGGAATGATAAAATAGTGGGAACTAGGAGACTGTGATCAATTGTGCAGCTCTGCAAACAGAAGCCTCCACAAAAGAAAGAGTGCCCATTGGTGGTCACCCATATGAGAAACCAGATGATGAGGCCTTTGAGTAATGGTCAGGTGCGGTGGATATCACTCTATATAAATAAAACACTGATGGCCAGTGACCAGGCAGGAAGTATAGGTGGGACAAAGAGAGAGGAAAATTGGGGAAACAGGAAGAAGGGGAGAGAGACACTGCAGCCACCGCCAGGAGAAGCAGCATGTGAAGACGCCGGTAAGCCACCAGCCACGTGGCAAGGTATAGATTTATAAAAATGGGTTAATTTAAGATATAAAAACAGTTAGCAAGAAGCCTGCCACGGCCATACAGTTTATAAGTGATATAAGCGTCTGAGTGATTATTTTATACGTGGATTGTGGGACTGCGGGGCTTGGTGGAGCCTGGAGAGAAGCTCTCCAGCAACAGTCAGGACCAAAGGGATGGTGTGAGGTAGCTACCTGGGCCTGAATCTGTCAGTGAACACAGGGATTCGACAGTAGAAAGCCCCAGAGAGCTGCTTAGCAGGAAGAACGGTTTGGAGTTAGACTCCAGATTGAAATTCAAGCCTCGTACCTCCATCCTATACACTTTAAGCATGGGCATCACTTGATCTGTATTCCAGTTATCCATCTAACATAGAACGATATTCACACAGAATGATCAAAGCTATAATGTTGGTACCAAATTACAGATCCTGTTAAGATGATTGTTTCCCGAGGACTTGGTCCTCTCATGGTATGCAACTTCTTAGCCTGTGGCTCTGGATTAGCCTCATAGGCTGTTCATTGTTTTTACTAATGTCAATGACAGATACCTCTTATGGTGAATCTCAGCATTCCCCACAGGTTCATCTCTTAAAGGTTTTATTCCCAGCTGCTGGGGCCATTTCAGGAGGGTGTGGGGCCTTTAAGAGGTCGATACAGAGGAGGTAGGTCACTAGGGGTAGGCCTTTGCAGTGTATATCCAGCTCCTGTTCCCGCCTCATTCTGCTTCTTTGTCCAGCATGATGTGAGCAGCCTTCCACACAAGTTGTTGCCACAGTGGACTGAGCCATTCCTCTGTGCCTTTCCTGGAGTGACAGACTGAAACTCCAGGAATCCGTGAGCCAAAATAAGCCCTTCCTCCCTTAAGCTGTGTCTATCAGGTGTTTTGGCCACAGCAACACAGAAGTAACCACTACAGCATCTCTAGAGACTGAGGACATTTGGTCTGGAAACCATGAAAATTTCTTTAACATCAAGACGACCACACAAAAGTAGAACTTGTCTCTCCTATAATAATTGCAATAAAGCACTCAATGCCTACATAGTGCTCTCCAGTTGCCAATATACTTCCATGTGTGTTAGGTCTGTATACAAACAAGAAGCCATGGGTGGAATTACAAGAATGGAGATTTTAAGTAAGAAAGGAAAATAAGATCCAGAAGCAGGGTACTTTATACAATTCTAGAATGTTTCTCACAGGCTGAAGCTGAGGTGGATCCATCCATGTCTAGAAGATGATGGATGGTTTGGACTATATCACCATAGATACCAATATTATTATGTCTATTTCAGAGTAACAGTCATGAGCATAGACAGCCTACCTTGATTCAAATTCTGGCCACATCATAAAATAACTGTGTGATCTGAGTAAAATTGCTTAACTTCTTAGAGCACCAACTACTGACTAACCAAATTAGAGCCAATATCTGTTTTTATCTGTCTTAGAAAATACCCAAGACAGTGAGACGTATCACCTAAAGCAACACATACTTAGCATGCTATAAATATTGGACATCTTTTCAAAGGAGCCATATAAGTTTGAAATATCTCAAAGCATGAATATTTTATTATTTTTCAGCAGTTTATAATTGCTAAAACATTAGCTAATATATTAGTAAATGTCACCTGACCAAACATTTAACCACCTGGCACATGTGTTTGCTTGCTAGTTCTTTGTTTATAAAGAAAAACAAGAGCAGTCAAGTGCACTGAATAGTTTCCATCCACACTGTGTTGTCTGTTTTATGTACTATGTCTGCTGCCTCCCCAAGATCGTCACTTGTGATGTATGGCGATGCATAGTACTTAACAGATCAAGAGATTCAATATGGGCGTTTAATAATAAATCCATGGTCCAGGAAGGGGGGATTTTCTTACAACCCTTCTCCCCAAAAAGCTATTAATAAAAGTAACTCAGAGGATATATTTCTACTAAACTAAGATTCCTGGGATGTCAACCCTTCCCTGACTCATGCTGAGCCCTTTATCCCCACTGAGAAGGTCTGGGGTGATTGATGAATCCTGCCAAGAGACTGTCAGACACTTCGCCTTGTGCCATTATGTGCATTTCATCCACTGTAAACTTTAATGTGGGGCTCTCTCAGGCTCTCCCTAGAAATGCCCATGTTTAAAGGAGGCCTTTCAGTTTAATAGCTCTGCAATTTGAGTCCCTTCTCTGTGTCAGTCGTGAGGCTGCTTAGTGAGAACGGCGGTAGACATTCACCTCTCATCATATCTAATACCCAACCCAAACCCAGGCCCACTGAGTCCCATAAACTCAGGCTCTAGAAACGGAGTCTAGAAAGCTGGTGCTGACATCAATGTTGCCGGTCGTGGTTCACCTGGGAGCCCTCCATAATTCAAAGACAATGTTGAACTCATCTGACCCAGAGGTACCGCCAGTCATCATTTCACTGCTTGCGTGGAACATAATGAACAAGTGGGGTTTTCTGTCAAAGCATGGCTAGTGATTCCAAAAGCACTGCATCTTGTTCTAAAGCTCGAGGGACTCCTGAGTTTATAACAAAGGACGGATCCAGACGAGAGAGTTGAAAAGTAAAAGGTGTTGCCATTGAGTGTCCAGAGCTCAGCCAGTTGTCGTGAGCAGATTTTTCATACTTTGGGAAATTTATCTTTAATAAAACACACAAAATAATTCTTTCATTTAACAATCTATAAAGTCAGATTTTGACGAATGCACATGCACTAAAATTTATTCAAAGTACCGATGAAACTCAAAGCATGCTCATGGCTCGGCAGTTAAGAGCACACACCGCTCTTTTAGCAGGCCCAGGTTCAGTTCCCACTACCCACATCTGGTGGCTCATAACTGCCTGTCACTCTAGTTCTTGGGGATTTAAGTTCTAGTTCAGAGTAGCAGCCATGAGGATACCTGAACTTTTTTCTGGTCACTTTGGGTGCCTGAACTCAGGTGTGCACATATGCTTGCACAAACACACACATAAAACTTGAAAACAAAAATAAATATTTAAAAATATAAGTAACTAACTAACTCAATAAATAAATAAAAGCGTGTTCATCATTATTTCTAGGGACCAGGAATGAGTTTCGCTGCTCCTTCTCTTGGCCTGCCTTGTCATGTCTTTAGAAAGGTCAGAAGTTCTTGTGTCCTGGCATTAAATTTCCAGTCTTGATTAGGACAGAGTGACAGCTGTAGGTTCTGCTAATTGAGTCCACCTTAAATAATTCACTTGTCGCCTGGGGCAGAGGGGAGGGGACATATTCATGTTTCCACTAGAGATTCCCTCAAAATGCAATCCCAGTCGCAAGAGAAGACACTGATCATTTGTGTCTACAGAAGCAGAAGGTGATGCTGGAGTAGCCACACTTCCCCCTGTACTTGAATGTACAATTTTCCCCTAGGCCAAAAGAAATTGCTCCCTGGTTACACATACCACCTGGAGAACCTCTGAGAGATAATTTTGCTTTCAAAAATCTCTACTTTACCAAAAGAAAAACTTGCTTCCCAAGGACTAGACCCAGAATGATTGGGAGGGATGTATGTTAGAGTTCTTCCTTGCTTAGAATTACATTTAAAAGAAAGCATTTTTATCTAAAGTAAAATTTAAATAAAGTTTAAAGAATCCCAGAGGCCAAGGACTTTACCCAAAATGAAAATGACTCTTGTGTGCACACTGTCTCTCCACCTGTTGACATAAATCAACCTGTGTTTTCTCCCTTCTCATGGAAAACCATCCATAAATGTATAGAAGCCCTAAGCCGCTGTGAGTTCAGCTGAGGTTGGAGCTTTGGGGGAAGAAAGAAGTAGGCAGAAACAGTCAGAAACTCCATAAGGGGAACATGCCTTTCCTTCTGCCAAGCTTGGTAATCCCTGCAGCTAAATGGGCAAGGCACACTTTGCCCCCGATGAAAACATGCAATGAATTTGTACATTTCTCCACGGATCACCTGACTCTAACTGGTATTTCTAAGCCCTCCCTGGATAGCACGTTTGTGTTAACGGACATCTGCATTTATTTGACTCTAGTGATCTAGATGCTGCAGAAGGCAAGCTAGAAATTCTGTTTCTAAACACTTTAGTTAGTAACAGAATCAGGAAACTTCCTTCCAAGGAAAGAGCACTTTAGACTGACATGTGAAACAGTTAAGAAGAAGTTTCTGAGTACAGACATAGCTAGAAACAAAAAGCAAACAATTCTCAAGGAAGAAAAAACAGATTTTTAAAAAGGATACACATCTTTGAAGAAATGGCAGAGGTCTGGGACTAGGGCAGAAAATATTCAAAAGGAACATAGAAAATTTCTTAGCAACAGAGGAGGAAATGCTAAAATACAAAACAAAGTAGACGTGTGCTGGCTAGTTTGATGATGACACAAGCTAGAGTCATCTGAAAGGAAAGAATCTAAACTGAAGGAATGACTCCATAAGATCTTCTCAATTAGTGGTTGATGTATAAGGGCCCAGCCTATTGTGGGTGGTGCCAGCCCTGGGCTAGTGGTCCTAGGTTGTATAAGAACACAGTCTAAGCAAGTCATGAGGAGCAAGCCAGTAAGCAACACTCCTCTATGGGCTCTGCATCAGCTTCTGCCTCCAGGTTCCTGTCTTGGTTGAGTTCCTTTTCTGATTTTTTTCAGTAATGAATATGGAAGTGTAAGCCAAATAAACCCCATCCTCCCCAAGGTGCTTTGGTCGTGGTGTTTTGTCACAGCAATCGTAATTTTAACTAAGACAAAACAGAACACCAGCAAGAGCGGAACCTACAAAAGGGGCACAGCAGCCTACCAGAATCTTCCAATGGCCCAAGTTGGCACAACTTTCAAGAAATACAGTATATAGGATTATAACCCAAGGGAGAAAATGAATACCTTTGTATCTGTCCTGATAAAAATAAGAAATTGAGTAAATAAATAAGTAAATGTGGAGGGAGAGAGAGAGAGAGAGAGAGAGAGAGAGAGAGAGAGAGAGAGAGAGAGAGAGAGAGAGAGAGAAACTTCTTGTTCTAAAGAATTCCAAATGAAAGGAGAAGCAATCTCATACTTCCCGGGCCTTAGTGCTCCACTCTGAAAGCCAATGCACTTACCATTTAATGAACCGGGGGGAAATGGCTTGAGCAATGATGGTCTATCTGGTAAATCCATCCCATCTCAGGCCTGAATAAGGGGGGTGCTAAAAAGTGAAGTTGTCTTGCCAAAAATGTCTTTCTTCTTGTGGACAGCAAGTGGATGGACCTGCATGAGGCACTCTGATTTCTGCTTCTAAGCAAACCTTTTCATTAGACAGCCCTCAGCACATGTAGTCACTCAACAAGCATTTGGAGCACTACGGTGCTCCAAGAGTGATTCTAGGCAGTCAAGGGTGCAGCTGAGGACAAGGCAGACATCCTCTGATGGCTCTTTCCTTCCAGGAGGAAGCAGCAGACTACAAGGTACCCCACCAGTCACTGATCATCCCTCCAAACCACCCTCCCCACCCATGACGCTTCCCCTTCCACCTGCATCCACTCTTCTCGGTTCATACTCATCACCGTCTGTAGGCAACTGGATGTGATCTATCATTCACTTCTTGAATTTAAAGTATGAACCTTTGTGCTTTCTTTGTAAACAATCTCACGGGAGGGACTGCTTTTTTTTTTTTTTTCTCATGGGAAATGGGAACAAGAAGGAGCTGTTGAATTCACAATTCAATTTAATTATTCTTCCAGATGAAGAAATGGGTCAAGGTAAATAACCAACATGGTCAAAACCTGGATCCTCAAACCAGCTGTTGCTGCTTCCTTCTGTTACCTCTATATACATATATGTACATGGAATTATACCTGATGAAATTTATATATAAGACAAGTAATGTAACCATGAGGTTAAAAATATGTAAGTATGTTTCGAGATAGAAAATCTACAAAGGCATGCCTTCATTCTGACGTTCCACAGGGTATCTGTGTAGACATTTCACCTCTGAAGAGCTCCGGGGAAGCATGCTGGCCAGCATCACCTCTACCTAGACATTCAAGCAGTGCTGGTTCCTGCCTGTCAGCAGAGCAGTGAGGAGCCAGACATTGAGCAGAGGAGTTGATAAGGGAATTCTCAGACCATGAACGTATTTCCCTTTTAAAATGTTGTGACACCGTTTCCGTGGCAGGAGTCTTCCCTATGATTGCCAGTAATTCAATTATTTCACCATGTTTTACAGCAGCAAGCAAATGCAGGAGCTAACAAGAGGAAGCGCTGGAACACGATCCAAAATCGCTCACCTTGCAACGCTTTAATCAATTACAGCACTGAGGGCGGGCATCGTTAGCAGGGCCTGGAGCCTCCGACCCCCTGGCCTCTCTTAATACCTGATGCTATTTTATCTCAGAATCTAATTTGGATTTGCCAGTAATTAAAATGCACCAATCTGTGTCCACTATTAACCTCGCCTCTCCCTTTCTGGGCCCTGAATCTCTCCTTTGAAAAGCTCTCCGCCACAGTGAAATGTCAATGGCTATTTTGGACATTCAGATGTGTGTAGCCTTAGCAACAGAAAAAAAAGGTGTCATATCTCATGATCCCATTTTAGAGACAGAGATGAGGAAATAGCCAGTCAGCTAATACGTGTTTCATGAACTCTCACACAACTATCACTGACTCTTTTCTGATAAAAATAGATACTAAGATGGAAATAAACTAATGTAAGACACATCTAAATAACACATTTACATGCATGAGAACTGATATTTGTGAAGACTGTGATACCATGATGCAGTGGAAGACACAAATGATATAGCCCTCTTTTTATCTTAGTTTCAGGTTCCATGGCTCCTAGAACCTTTAGTCAACCAGTCTAAAAGGACTATGTGGCAAATTCTTGAAATAAATAATCACCAAGTCCTTACTTGTGTGTCACTGAATATCTGTCCTGTGTATCCTCTCTAGGATGTGACTCACTGCCTTGGCCAGAATATCCACCCTAAGGACCATTAGTCACTTCCCAGACTGCCTGGCCTGACGTGGAGAACTCACGATCAAGGAAGGTTTTAAAAATGTGTGTGTGTGTGTGTGTGTGTGTGTGTGTGTGTATGTGTGTGTGTATGCTGTGTGTGTGTATGTGTGTGTGTGTGTGTGTGTGTATGTGTGTGTGTATGCTGTGTGTGTGTATGTGTGTGTGTGTGTGTGTGTGTATGTGTGTGTGTGTGTGTGTATGTGTGTGTGTATGTGTATGTGTGTGTATGTGTGTGTGTATGTGTGTATGTGTATGTGTGTGTGTGTGTGTGTGTGTGTGTGTGCAAGTACCACTGGAGGCCAGCAGGGGTGGGGGAAGATAGCTAATAAAAGACTAGAAAGAATCATGCATGTGAATAAGGATACCTCACAATGTTTTATCTGACTTTTGCTAGCCTGGAACTCATGATCCTCTTCCTGTCTGAGTCTTTCCAGTGCTAAGATTACAGGCATGAGCCACAATACCCAATAAAAAAGCACGTTGTTAAAGTTTATAATGATAGAAAATAAGATGTTAGGTGGTTCTCTCATCCTGCAATCATGAGTTTCCCTCACTACACTAAGGGAACCCAAGGTCTATGCCCAGGCCTGGCTTCCCTTGTATGCTCAGGAGAGAACTGGTTAGGCCACACAGCACTGAGATTTCCTGTGGCGACCTCCTGCATTCCACCTGGAATCTCACTATGAAGGAAGCTGCTGCCTAGCTCTGTTTGCTTCAGCCTGCTGAATGGCTGTGTCCCACACTCTCCCCTGCCCAGACACTGACTGCTTGGGTGGTACCCATAATAGAGTATATTGTAAATTGAGGAAGTATTTCCTCATGAAACTTTAGGAGCCAGCATTAATTAAATACATTTTCTTTACATGGGATCAAATAACATTTACTGCTGAAGTCATTAAAAATGAAGACATAAACTCATTAAATGAATACTGGAAAGATAAAAATGGTCAGGAATTACTGACTACCATATTTCACCACCTTGAGCCAGTTTTAGAAAATGAAATCAGCTCTGATGTCACGTAGCAGAGTTTTGAGTGAGAATAAAATCAGTCTTGGTCTTGGTATTCCACATGAAAATTCAGTAACTAGAAAGTACTCTGATTTAAGATCAAGTCATCTTTTGTAGTTTAGTAAATATGTCTGATTTTCCTGTTTCTCATTCATTTTTCACCAATTTTCTAACCTGTTTATTTTACAAGTGTGTACACGCATGCGTATGTGTGTATGACAGAGAGAGCACAAGCCATCACAGGCATACTCGTGTCGTGGTGTATGTGTGTGTGTGTGTGTGTGTGTGTGTGTGTGTGTGTGTGTGTGTGTGTGTGTGTGTAGTTCAAAGAATAACTCTGGAGATTTGGTTCTCACCCACCATGTGAGATCTAAGGGTCAAACTCAGGTGGTGAGGCCTGCAGGCAAGCAGTGAAAACTCATAGAACCATCTCACCAGCACCAAAAACCCTTCTTTGTGAACAGTTTTGGTTTCAAGAACAGAGGCAAGTAACACTCACTTGGAATCCGAGACTGGAAAAGTTGGGGTAGAGAATTGAGTGCTTAAGGTCAGCTTGAGCTACACTGAAGAAATCGTCTTAGAAACAACAGTAAACAGCCTGCTTTCAAAGAAGACTCATTTAAAAAGAAAAATAGGAAAAGGGTTCCCTATACTTCAGACAGATCTACTTATTGAAATCAGCGGAGGGTGGTTCACTTTGAATGACATTCAGAAAGAAAGATTAATACTCTGTTGGGCCTTCAAATATCACCAAGAAGCCTGAGATATAAACCAAATCTTCGGAAACAGCAGAGGAACCCAAAGGGCACACACAAAATTCCACCCATCACCAAAGCTTAGGAGAAAATAAACTAAGAAAATCTACAGCAATCTAAAGACCAGAAAGACAGTAGAAACGGGTTTGGGAAGAGTTGGCATTTTTGAGGTTGTATTGGTGCATGCCTGCAATCCCAGCACCAGACTGAGGCAGAAGAGTTGTGAGTTAAAAGCCATCCTGGGCTATATAAGAAGACCCTGTCTCAAAACTATAAAATGAAAAAACTTGAAACATTATATTAATATTTATTAAAGAAAATATCATGTTGAATTAACAGAACTCAGTTATTTTCTTCCTGGAAAGACAGAAGTAAAAGAAAATTATATAGACAGATTGAGAATAAGATGATGAAAGTAAAATAATTACCCACACCATTAGAACTTGCCTGCTGGTACCATCGCAATAAAACAACATTTAAAGGAAGAGATACCTAATAAGGTTAAAAGAGGGCTACCCCACAATGAAAGAGAGTAACTTCCAAAAGACTAAAGTCATACAAATGTGTTATATGCATCTTAAAAATATGCCTTGTTTCACAGGATAGAAGAATTTAACATACTTCCTTTAGAAACTAATGTATCAAAATATCAAAAACAAAACCAAGAAAGAACATGTAAGATATGAATAATATCACCAATGTACTAATAAAGCTTGCACAATTCCTTCTTTAAATGACTCTGTATTAGTCAGGGTTCTCTAGATTAACAGAATTTATAGAATGAATATATATGGGACTTATTAGAATATATATGGGATTTATTAAAATTACTTATAGGCTAAGGTCCCACTAATTCAACATTGGTTGGCTGTGGTGATATTTTGTTTGTGTTCTAACAAATAAAGCTTGCCTGGAGATCAGAGGATGGAGTTAGCCACTAGTTAACTAGAGGAAAGTCTGTGGTGGCACACACCTTTAATTCCAGCATTTGGGAGGAGGAAGCAGGAAGATCAGGAGTTCAAGGCCACTCTGGACTATGTCAGATTGATCCAGCCTAAAAGAGAAACAGAGCCTGGTGTGGAGGCTCACACTTTTAATCCCAGCAATAGGGAGGTGGAGACAGTAATATAAGAGCTCAGTCCCCTTCAGTCTGAGAATTCGGTAGAGGTAAGAAGTCTCTCTAGTGGCTGGCTCCTTTACTTCTCTGATCTTTCAGCATTTACCTATTGGTGAAATTATTAAAGCCAATCCACGTAGTTAAAAGGGAGGTTTATTTAATGGCGTAACTTACAAATGAAGGGATAGGTAGGTTGTGGGTTCTGGGAAAGACGAAGCACAGTCTGGCAGTGTTCTCTGGAGAACTCTCCTCGGTCTACCTCTAGTGTCCAGGGTCCAAGCAGGAAGAGCGGGCGCATCCAGATCTCAGGTCTTCAGGGCCCTCCCTTTGCCCCGCCTTGTAGGCGTGATAGTTACCAAAGCCTCAATGGGGGTTGGAACACCCAGACCAAAGCTGGAATGGCTACCCACTACATTTACCCTGAAATCTGACTCCAGGTTTTTATTATTAAGATCAATTAAAATTTGCGCTACAGTTGGCTATGAACTGAAAGTCCACAAATCCAGTAGTTGCTCAGTCCATGGGGCTGGATGTCTCAGCTGGTCTTCAGTATATACTGGAATCCCGAAGAAGTAGGCTCTAATGCCAGTGAAGGAATGGACTTGTTAGCAAGCTGAGAGCAAGCAGGCAAAGAGCAAAAGCTTCCTTCTTCCATGTCCTTACACAGGCTCCCAGCAGGTGTAGCCCAGATTAAAGGTGTGTCTTCCCACCTCAAGATCCTGATTAAAGGCCTGTGTTTTCCTAACTCGAAGGTCTGAGTTAGAAATATATATACCTACTTCAAATTCAGCAAAAATTCCTCTCACATGTGCCCTCCATTTTTGGATTTTAATTCATTCCAGATGTAGTCAAGTTGACAACCAAGAATAGCCATCAGACTGTCTTTAGAAAAATCACTTCAGAACAGACTACCTGTTGTGACCTCTCCTCACTCTATGCCTCCATTACCAGGGGACTATGCAGGTCCTGGGAAGACACCCTGCTTTCCTCTTTCCCGTGGACCCTGTTAGCACTCCCTCCTAGCCCATCCCCATTCCTCCTTTGAACCCTCTTATCCCTCCTTCATAGCCCATCTCCATTCCTAAGCACCAGCTTCCAATAGCTAGGAACACATTTCATCCAGAATTCCCAGGTGTCACACCTGTCAGGATCCCAGAAGAATTTCCTACCGAGTAACACACAGCCACCACACTTCCCTAAGAACCAGAGGCAGGTAACAGAAACCTAGGAACAAAACGTACACCCAAAAAGGACAATACCAGATATCAGCAACTAGAATTACAATCTTCTCAGACCAGCAAGATCAAAAGAAAGGACACACATACACACACACCACCAGCGCCACCAAACCCAGATGACTACAGGCCAGTGTTAAAACACAACCAGTAACAGCAAGGACAATGTGTTTCCACTAGAGCCCAGGAATGCTACCAGAGTAGGCCCTGTGTATTGCAACACAGTGGAAGCATAAGACAAGGATCTTAGCATCATCTTTAGGAATATGACAGAGACCCTTAAAGAGAAAATTAATAAATCCTTTAAAGAAATCCATGAAAACACAAACAAACAGTGGAAGGAATGAATAAAATAGCTCAAGATAGGAAAGTGGAAATAGAATCAATACAGAAAACCCAACCTGAGGGAAATGTGGAAATGAAAATTTAGAAACCCTCACTAACAGAATACCAGAGGTGAAGGGGTGAACCGCGGGCTTGGGAGACACAACGGAAGAAATGAATGCCTTGGTCAAAGAAAAATGTTAACTCTGCCTCCTTCCACAGGAAAATTCATGTAGTACCAACATGTTAACAGAAACAAGTAAGACAATGCACTCTATGCCAGTATTGTGAAACTTTCCTGAAATGGATAATCTTTTAGGCAAAATAGTAACCAGGATCAAGTCAAAAATACATCTATATTGAATCACCATTAAATATTTTTACTCTAATGGAAAAAAAGAAAATTTTCTCCTGTACAAATACCAGCCCCAGATACCCCATGCTTGATATTTCCTGCTCAATAAGAAAATAAGAAAATTTTACAGTGTCAGAAGCCAAGGAGGTAAGCTACCATAATTGATTTTTCCTTTGAATTTAATTTGTAACCGTTTTATTAAAATGTAATTCATAGACTGCACAATCCATCCATTTAAGCCTTGAGGTAACAGCATTTATCTTTCTCATGTCTGTACAACTGTCACCTCAATGGTTTTTTTCTCAGCACCCTAGAAGAGACTCTGAGTCAATAACAGACACTCCCCAGTCACTCTTTTATTTATTTTTTGTTTATTTATTTATTGGTAACTCCAAAGGCATATCCCAACTTTATTTTTAAAGGACCTGTGATGTAGAGTCAATATAAAAATACAAATAGTCCCATCAGTTCAATAGCAATTTAAAAAAAATGGAAAACTGAGGTCAAGGGAAAAGGGCCCTAGGCAGGGGCACAGGGATGTATGCTCACTGTACCAACCTAGCTGCAGGGTGCCCCAGTATTGCTGTTGCTATGAAGTTGTTAGGGGGCAGCAATTGTCCTGTGGGATCCGTGATCATCTGTGTCAAGACCCTTCCTTCTTCTGGGGTGGACTCAGCTTCTTCATGGCCCAGATCTTGTCTAGCAGGCCAAAAGTGAAGGCCTCAGTGGGTTTGTAACAATCAGCTAACAGCTCCTCAACTCTAGCAGTCCAAGCACTGTCGTGTTCCATGTCCAAGAGTTCATCCACATCTATCTCTGGGATCTCTTCGTGGAGTCTCTGGAGTAGACATGGGAGAGGAGCCCTGTGTTGCCACTGCCCAGGCCCAGGGGCAAGGGTGGCCAATACCACACCCCTTGTGTGGCCACTGTCTGCCATGGTGGCCATCAGGACCAAGTATGGACCTTCCCAGTCATTCTTTTTTTTTTAACATAGTATTTTAATTGATTATTTGAGAATTTCACATCTTGTACCCCACCCACACTCACTTCCCAGTCCTCCCAGTCAATTCTATGAAGACAGAGAAATAAGAGAGGAGAAAAAGGGACCTGTTGTTACTGGAACCATTCTGGGGCTGTTTCCTCCTGTTTAGAAGACTATGATCTGCCCCTATCTCAAAAGATCTAGAAAACAGAGCTGTGAGAGTGACATTCTGTCCTTGATGGCCCTTCAGAACAGAGCGCCGAACCAAAGAGCATTATGCTAGAGCCTTGAGATCTAATGGATTTATCTAGCTAGACTTCCCTTTCGTTTTTCCCATGTACCTCTTGGAATGGGAATGATTAGCCTTTGCCTGGCCTACCATTGTGTTCTAGATGCACATAACCTTCCTGGTCTCACAAATTCAAAGCTAGAGAATTTTGCCACAGGGTGAACCATACCTCATGTCTTGCCAATATCTGATTTAAATGATTTTTTAATTTTTAGTATATTTTAATTGAAATAGAATTATATCATTTCCCCCTCCGTGTGTGTGTGTGTGTGTGTGTGTGTGTGTGTGTGTGTGTGTGTGTTTTCTCCTTCTCCAGCTGTCACTAGCTGCCTTTTGGACTTTCTCTAGGGGTGGGATCCCATGAAATTAACCATCTTCTACATTAATATATCCATCGATATTGCCAATGCTCTGGTCTTGCTTATGCAGTCATTACTAGGACAGAGGGTTTCACAGCAGACTTCCTGGGATCCTGCCTCTTACATTCCCTATACCTTCCCTTCTGCTATATTCCCTGAGACAGGTTTAGGGAAGAATTTGTAATTTTTTTGGACTTTACAGCTAATTCTGTAATGAACCAAACTTTTTGATGCTGAAAACAAATGCATTTTGCATAGATTTGGAATAGCCCAGGGTGGAACCTTGTAGATTGAATATTTATGTTTCTTTTTCCAAAAAATGACATGTTAAAGTACTACTCTGTGGTCGTATTTGAAGTAAGGAAATAAAGTCAAATAGGATCAGCCAAGCAGTAGTGATGCACCCCTTGAATCCTGCCACTCAAAAGACAGAGGCAGGCAGATCTCTGTGAGTTAGAGGCCAGCCTGGTCTACAGAGTGAGTTCCAGGACAGCCGGAGCTACACAGAGAAGCCCTGTCTCTTAAACCAAAAAACAAAAATTAAAAACAGACAAAAAGGCAAACAAGATCATAAAGTTGGGGCCCTGAGGAACAGTATTAGAAGGAAATCCTGTGGCTCCTTCCAGACCCAAACATGGGGACACCTACAGGTCCAAGGATACCATCATCAGCTGTTCCCTGATGGACCTTGATTTCTCATGGTCATGGATGACCATAGATGTGAGTCATGGATGTCTCCATTATCATAGCTGTGAGAAACCAGCTTCCTCTTGTCTATGTCATGCTGTCGACAGTGTCTTAGCATGGCAGCAGGAGCCAGCTAATACAACCTTCTTTTTGTCTCACAACCCAAGCGCTCTGACAGAAACACCTTCCCACTGTTGAGTAGAAGTGATAATCATGGAAAGGACTGTTTTTGTCCTGGGGTAGGGGTTCCAGTTTTTTCTCTATAAATATCATATTTATATGACTTGGGAGGTTTCAGTGTTCCTGTCTAGTCTTCTTTGAGTGCTCTTATTGTAAAAGGGTGTTGGGTATCATTAGATTGTTTCTTTTTGAATTCTGTGAGTTTAACTTGATCTTCTGTTTTGAGTGTCTTGAAGTTATGTTGCTGTTTGCGATTCATTTCCCTCCATTGTGCTGTACACATTTACAGTATTGTTCACTCTGTACTCCACAAGTCTTTATGGCATGCTCCATTTATAGCAAAGTGTTTTCTAATGGCCTTTGCCATTTTTTATTTATCTCTTGGTTTGCAGCAGTACATGTTTTAGCTTCATATTTGCGGATTTCCAAAATGTCATCCTGCTGTTAATTCTCAGCACCACCCCATTGTATGATCAAATTTATTAAGTCTAATTTTATGATCTGAGTGTCATTTATGTGTTTTATCAGAATGTATGTTCTGTTGTTGGATATGGTATTCTTCAGATGTCTGTGAGGACTAGTCAGTTTGGGGTGCTGCTCAAGTCTTCTGTACCTTTTCTTGTTTCCTGCCTATTAGCTTCCTGTTATTAAAGTGAGTCGTGGATGTCTCCATTATTGTTAAAATGCCTACTTCAGCTTCCCGTTTTTGTCAGGCTCCCCTATATCCAAGGGATCATCTGCAGATGCCTACATGTTTATCTTCCTTTCACCGTTGTGCAGCATCTGGCTTTTCCTTTTCTAGCCTTGTTCCAGAATGATCTCCCAGGTGCTGGTGTAGCTACCCCAGCTCTCCTGGGGACAGCTTGTGCCCAGGAGATCTTCCCCACCCTTCCCTTTCAATGCACTTGTCCTGTAGACTCTGATGTGTGCCTCCTACAGACAGTGAGTCACTCGATTTGTCTCTGTGTTCTATTTTCCTCCAGCCTGATACCTGCCCCTTGCCTGAGTGATTTAATACACTCATATTTAGTGAAATGACTTACATACTCTCCCATTTTTCTTCCCTTTGTTGACTTTTTTGCTTGATATTTTCAATTATAACAAGTTAGTTGTTTTAGCAATTTTCACTACTGGTACAAGATATTTCTCTAGTCATCTCTGGAGTTTTTACATATATAGTAACTTATAAGAACCAACTTTAGATTTATAACAGTCCTCGTGAGACAGAAAAACAGAAAATACCTAGGATAGCTCCACTCCTATCCTTTTTGTTACATTTTAAAAATTATTCATAACTGGTTCTTAGAGCCCAGTCAGGCCTGGAGCTCTCTACATAGCTCAGTCTGATCTCGAACTCATATCCTTCTGCCTCAACCTCCCTAGTGTTGGGATTACAAGAGTATACCACTGTACTTGGGTTCTGGGGCTATCTTTATGGTAAGTATGATTCTTACTATATGTTTAAAAACGTGATATAATTGTTGCTTTACATATTTGTGTGTTTATTATTGAAAAAGCTCAACAAGGAACTAGAGAAACTGTTTTTTATTTTGCTTTTGATTGATGCTTCTCCCTATTTTCCTGAGGTCTGCAGTTGTCATCCTGTGTGGACGCCTCACCCAGTGTGCTTTCCTCTCACCTCCTCTGCCTGTGATTAGTAATTATCTACATGAGTGTGCACTACAAGCCAACATATTATAGTCACTGGCACTTAGCAACAGGGTTATAGCATGTGAAATTTATCACTAGGTAATTCATGGTTATGAAAACGTCCAAGAATACACTGTCACAAGCCTGCGTGCGAGCCTATTAGCACATGAGCACAAATCTGTACAGCCTGTTACAACACTGAACACTGTAGTTAATTGTAACACCGTGGTATTCGCAGATCTCAGTATTGAAAGGTGCAGTAAAAATAATGGATACAAATGTCACATCTTTGTAAGTCATTCTCCTAAATGGAGCTCCTGAGATAGCTGTTCTGGGTGAGTCAGTGAACGGCTGATGAGCATGAAGGCCTCAGACACCACCATCCTACTGAACTAAACGCCCTGTTCTTCAGCCTCACTAAACTTATTCTTTTTACATTGTAATAACTAATCGTAGCTTATGATAGGCCTTTTACACTATAAACTTCAAGGTTTTAGACTTTCTGACTTTTCTAGTAATGCTTAGCTTAAACACACATTGCCTAGCTGTACCAAAAATACTTCCTTTATATCCTGTTCCTGAAGCATTTTCTACATTTTGTATTTATTCCTTTTTTATTTTTTTGTTAAAATACACACCTTTGGTTATTATGCTTTTCATCTGTACAGTTTCTGCTTGGTTCACATTTTAAGTGTCTACCTCTTTCTCTTCGCTTGTAAGATCCGCTTTCATCGCACTTTACCTCTTCAGCGAGGGTATCTTTCTGTCGGCTGGAAGCAGGTGCTCTCCCTGGGAGCCTCTGTCACCTTCCAGTTTGTGAATTGGATTTTCCTGCCTTTTTTATGGGGTGGTTAGACAAAGGACAGCAATTGGGGGTGTGTTCCCATTGTGTGCTTGTTCATTTTATGGTGGAGAGCTGGAGAATAATAGCGAAGTCTATTGCTTCATTCCTTCACCACCACGCAGAATGAAGCGCTGTAGTCATTCACTAGTGAGCCTTGGTGGTGCCAGGTCTCACCCTGCAGTGCCAGCGATTTGGAGAGAGCTCCCTTGGACTCCACTTTCTCATGATCACACTCAGGAGTCAAGCTCCACTAACCACCAGATGTTTGCTCTTTCCTGTATGATGACAATGCCCTGGGGCACACATTGTCCCCTGTCTGCTCCAATAAACTCGGTCCCTTGGATGGATATTTCTGAGGTCAGTGTTTGAGGTTTTCTCTGACCCCGAAAAGGTTCTTCTTAGTTGTCCCTCTTGTCGGTTCTTTCTAGAAAACAAACTGCTCCAGGATGTGGCTTGTTGCTATCACCTTTCAAACTTCTATTGATTTTCTGAGTGCATTTAAGCCTGAGCTTCCTTTAAACTCTGTTGCAAATGCAATCAGCTCCTTAAAGGAGGGCTCTGAACTCTCAAGGCCTGCCTCTATTCTGGGTAAAAGCTCCAAGCCATAAACTCTGGAGCTGGGATGTGATTGGTGGCTTGCATCCATTATTCAAAGTTCAGGACATTGGGTGGGGACAGTGGCCTAGGTCTTTTTTGCTTGTCACACCCTAAGAAATGGCTTGAGATGACCACAAGGGAGGATACAGTCTTCTCAGCATGCCTTGGCTTCCCAGAGCCTCTGCCCTAAGAATAGGTGTTTGTTGGAGTAAACACAGCAAAGGAAGATGGGAGAGGCCATGCATTCTCCTCCAGAAAAGCACAGCCCTCAGTTTGCAGTTCTGAGAACGGAATACTGGGTTTGGGGAGCATGTGCCTTCTATTTGTGCTGAGCTGGGAAAGGGAGAGGGCATGGCCATCATTCAAATGCCATCACTCTTAACAAGTTTCTGGAGGTGTTGCTTAAATACAATTTTTTTATAATCCTTTAAACTTGCTGAGATTTTTTTTTAACGGTGATGTTTTTAAAAAATCCACCTTAGCCTTGCTTTGTGGGAGAACAATGTCACCTGATGCACCACCTCATTTGAGAAGTGGAGTACTGTAGATGCACTCTGACAGTCAGAAAGCAGTATGCAGAAGTAAGGAGTCATGTCACAAAAATAAAACACTGAACTGTCTGTCTGTCTGTTTGTTTCTTTCTTTGTTCTCTCACTGTGTAGCCTAGACTGGCCTCAAATTCACACAATTCTACCCCTTCAGTCCTGGGTCCACAGACATGTACCACAGTGCCTAGTTGACCAATCTTCAATAAAAACTCAGTAAAATGTTAACAAAGTGAGGTGGCCATCACTGGATCACAGCAGACAAAATGAAGTTCAATCCCTCTGTAACTTATGACAGAAGCAAGAGTCACAAACAGCATTTCAATGCACCTTCTCACATTTGGAGGAAGATCACGTCTTCCCCTCTTTCCAAAGAGCTGAGACAGAAGGACAATGTTTGATCTACACCCATTGGAAAGGATGATGAAGTTCAGATTGTCTGAGGACACAACAAAGGCCAGCAGATTGACAAAGTGGTCCTAGTGTACAGGAAGACATATGTCATCTTCATGGAATGGGTGCAGCGAAAAGGGGAATGGCGGAACTGTCCATGTGGGCATCACCCCAGCAAGGTGGTTATCACCAGGCTAGAGCTGGGCAAAGACCACGAAAAGCTCCTGGAAAGGGTAGGCAACTCTGGACAAGTATGGAAGGAGAAGGGTGACTACAAGGAAGAAACGATTGAGGAGATGCAGGAGTAGAGGCGCTTCATACACAACTTCCATTAAAGACTGCTCAGGTAAACAGAAAATGTTGACAAAGTGAGTTAGGCAACATGTTTTTAAAATAATGACTGACTCATTTAACCATAATGAAGTATGCTCAGAATTCAAGGATAGTCTAATATCAGACATACTCTTTTTAAAAGAACACATTGCACGTTAATTTATAGTATATAGTACCACTTACTATTACAAGAAATAAAACTTCTATGTGTTTTTATGAATGCAGTATGTAAGTGATAAATGTAATAAAATGGACTGTGTATCTAAAATTTCATAAAGGTTTGTCCCCCAAAGGAAAGAAAATGGAATGAGCTAGCAGAGTCCAACTTGATCTGATGGTGTTTTTTTAGTAAAGAACACTAAGCTCTATTTATGTAGAAAGTATAGATAATAAATAGATTGGTGGATGAATGATGACCGATAGAAAGGTAGATAGATGATAGATAGATAGATAGATAGATAGATAGATAGATAGATAGATAGATAGATGATACATAATAGAAAATACAACTTGCAGTGAGTATAAGCAACTCAAATGCTCCTGTAATTTTGAAACTCAGACTTACCCTATAGTTCCTGTTATAACTGGATGTCACCTCTGATGCTCCTCACACTCCTGTGATCCATTCTCCCTTTGGGCCATTTGCCTCTTCAGTGAGAGCCAGGCTAGGAGCTCCATAATCCTGATTAAGTTCCCAGCCCCAGTTGACTCTCTTACCAGATATTCAGCCTTGGACGAATCATGTCTCCTCTCTGTGCTTCTCCTAATGAAATGGATTGATAGGCCTCCCCGTGTGAGTCACTGTGAAGAGCAGTGATCTGCTGTGGGAAATGCTTCACGCACAGGAGGTGCACAATTCCTAAGAATGAGGATTACTATTGTAGTGGTTCTTTTTCTTCGTTCTATCAGTGGATAGGAACACATTTTAAAAAAACCTAACATAGATACATATTCTACTGAGCACTCTGCCTCCCCACTCCAAGGCCATTTATAAAATGTGCCCACAGCATTAGCTGCCATCACGGCTACAGAGGTTTCCAATGATGTGCAGTGTTTTTCTCCACTTAATGGATTCTTTCCCATCCTCTTTAGGTTCTGCTCCAGATTAGAGGAGAATTTAATGCCCAGTGGCCATGGGTCTTAATAAATGCATAGCTTTTCCTGAGACCAGCTGTCTAAGCTCAACTCTAGAAAGGCGGCATTGTCCATGCCAGAGGTATCGACCCAAGAGAGAATTATTTCAGACTGTTTCACAACACAGCAACTAGCCTTGGCTCTAAAGCCCTCTCAACTTGGCTACAATTGCCCTCAGAACTAGTGACAGACTTAATTAACCCAGCAATTGCTTAGGGAGAATTACCATCTTTTCTTAGGCAACAGATCCTGATCCTCGAGTCCAGATTTGTCAGGAGACATTAAAAGGGAACATAGTCAGGTCTGAGGCCCAAATGCCTGTCTACAGCAAACATCCTTCAGTTAAGTCCTTCTATTGCCCAGGAAGGACATCTGTCCATTTTTAATAAGAATTAACCCTTTCATTTCAGTTTCCCTCTTTGAAGCTTAGGGTATGAAATGCAGTGGATACTGATGAATGAGTCAGTCAGAACCGTTGCTTTGGGGTTGTAGAAGGTTTTCAGACACCCTCCGAAATGCATAGATAAGTCTTTTGATGAAACACTCCCGATCCCACAAGACATTTTTAGCCGGCACAAATGTTTATCCTCAAGTGTTTTCTATGTTGTCAGCACAAGCTGGGCATGTTTACGATGCAGGCCGCATCCAGCTTGAGTCCCAAATCTGGGCAGTTGTCAGAGAAGGCACCAGAAACTGTCTTGTCGGCATTACTCACAAAGCTGGTAGCAAGATCAATAGCTACAGTTCACCGGGGAAGCTGCAAAGCCCAGCAAGGGGTCATTTTTGATGCAGAGAATTTAGTGAAAATGATGTGCTTCTTTGCAAAACCCAAAAGGCAGCCTCCTTGGGTTAACAAAGACAGCGCTGAAGCAGCAGCAGCCTTTGGGCCAGAGGATCCCACCTGGGAATGCTTCTTCCTGGGAAGGAGCTGTATGGGAACACGGCATTCACAGGGAGAAAAAAATCACAATGGAGTTGATGTCAGAGTCGGTGAGGCAATGTGTTCTTGGCAGAGCTTCAAGGCTCAGAAGTGGGTACACCAACCCCCTCTCCTTCTCATCTACCTTCCTTTGGAGACCACCCCAGCTTCTACAAACTTGAGTCTCTAGAGACTCTACTTCTGTCACAGGTAGGTGTGGTCTTCTGGGAAGAAGAAGAAGAAACAGGAGGAGGAGGAAGAGAATATTGGAAGTATGATGCATTCACAGCACATGAGCATGTAGATGTGTAGTCACTGATGTGACCATGGATGTGCATATGAGTAGAATGTCAATGGAACTGGACTGTGTGTTGAATATTTCTGGGAGGCAATGCTATCACTTTTACTACACCTAGAAATGTCTCTTTAACTGGGAAACTTCAAAATAAACATGTTAAGTAAAACAACCTAACCAATATTATGGACAAATCAACTAAAGATTTACTAAGTAACTCACTTGAATGTAGATACAACACAAGATTTAACCATCATAAGGGAAGTCATTTCTTGATTGTCTACTGTGTGCACAATATAACGGTTTTATTCTGTGGATCATCCACTGAGTCATGTATTAGATACATTTGTGTTGCTGCAACAAACCATCATGTCCAAGGCAACTTAAGGAAGAGAGTTTACTTTGGCTTGTAGTTCCAGAGGATAAAAGTCCATCATGGCAGGGAAGCATCAAAGTAGCTGACAGTTGTGGTGGCAGGAACCAGAAGCTGAGAGCTCACATCCTCAACTACAAGCACCAAGCAGGGAGTGAACAGGAAGTAGGACCTACACCATAAACACTCAAAGCCTGCCCCGTTACATACTTCCTCCATGAAGGCCTTACCTCACAAAGGTTCCCAAACAGTGCCACCAACTGGGGGCCAAGTCTTCAAATACCAGAGCTTACAAGGGACATTTCTCATTTAAACCATCAATGGCCACAAGAAGTGGATAATACTTGTGTCTATTTTACTGAGGACCACTCTAGTCATTAGTAATGGCTCTCCAAGTGGGGTCCCAAGGCTGGCAGTCTTCCAACATCACCTGGGAGCTTGCTAGGAATACAAATTCTTAGGTCCACTCTAGACCACTGAGTCATTTGGCCGACCCCTAGCAATCTTACATTTCAACAACACTTCCAGGAAATTCTAATGTGTGCCAAAGTGTGAGAACATCTGCCCTTGGACGAAGTTTCTTGAAAGTCTTGACTGCACATTGAAGTAACCTAGATACCATTAAAAGCTGTGTGTAGATCCCAGCCCTAGACATTTTTATTTGGTTGATCTGGATGGTTCGGTTTGTCATCTGTCAGGAAGCTGTAATCAACAGCACCACTACAAGAGACATGGATTGTCCCGAGGTCCCCACAAAAAGATGAAAACTGTGGAGGAAAAGCTGAAGCTAAAATCTGAACCAAATGTAAACTCTATCCGTACGTTGTCTTTGCTCAGAGTCTGGCTGAGGACTCTGAGGACCAGCAGCTGTGTTTTCTGAGAGCTTGTTAGGAGTGTGGAATCTCAACTCCTTGTCTCCACCTGAGGTAGCAAGTCTCCATGTTAATAAGATTCCCTAGATGAAACACATAAGCTATAAAATGGAGGGGGGACAGAACATTACTCAGTGAAATTATATCATTTAGTCATCCATGTTGGTGTAACTGTCTTTATCAACATGGCCATTATTATTTGAAGATATTGATTCAGTCCCAATCCAGTGCCTTTTCTCCACATCATATCCTGAGTACTCTTGTCTATTCATCAGTGAATTAGCTGCTCGCTGGAGGTATGAGGAAGCCTACACAGCCTGGTACAAAACCAAAATGCATTGAATTTTTAGACACGTCTTTCAAATATACAGTAGAGTCAAAGAGGAAGAAATGCTAGGACACAAACATCAAAATCTACTTGAGCCAGAAGACAAAATATCTTTGAGCTCCAGAACCAAGCCTGGAAACTTCAAGTCTGGAATTCCTGCTACAATGGGAGGTGGAGAGGTTTGTGTGATGAGACGGCTATTCTCTACTCCAGAGGAGGTAGGAGTTTGTCACGCAGGAGAGTGAAAAATAAATTGGGTTATAATACTTGCTAGTGACAGAACTGAACTATAGAGCTACAGAGAGCCACAGAAATAAATTTCACTGCTGAAATGTAGAGACAAAAGTAGATTGCTCAAGGACACATGGTATACAAATATTAACTATGTAAAATGTAACCTTGTCACACACACACACACACACACACACACACACACACACACACATACACAGAGGCCTGTCAATAAAGAATACATGAAAAATTTTAAAGGATAAATATTATATTTGAAGAACAGCTGCCTCTGAAAAAGAGAATACAACTGGAGAATAAAAGGAAAATATGGGACATACTCAATTTTACTATATTCTATTTCTGAAGATGGGAGGTAAGTCCTAATACCTGGGTCTTTGTGATATTCCTAATGTAGTTTTGTGTATCTCAATCACCTAGTGTCTGTTTTCTTAGAAAAAAGAAAGAAAACAAAACAAAAACAATTCTTACTTCTTCTACTGTTTCAGGATTGGGGACTAACACTCTCATACTTAACACGAGAACAGAACACTTTGCATTACACTTGGCAGAATCAGAATGGGCTGGAGGGTTGGTCGGGATATGAATGAGCCCCACTCTCATTTTGGATGCCTCATTAATTTATTTCTATAAAAAGTCATAATAGTCACATTGGGATACACAGGTGTGTATCAATCAGTATACACACACACACACACACACACACACACACACACACATACACACACACACACACACACACACACACACACACACACACCAGGGATTCAAGAGTTTTAGAAAATGGTGGTGTAAATGGGGTTGTTTTGTGAGTCATCCCCTGTTCTACTGATGCCAAAGATGGGGAAATGAAACAGAACTGTTGTCAGAATGAACCCAGCTGAAGTTACCCTGCGCCTGCACACAGAAGCACTTGCCGAATGACAAGCTTTGTTCTAATCTTGTTGCTTTGGAACCTGGATTCATCGTGAGGATTCACAATAGTCCTGTGAGGTAAAGTACTGTTATCTCATTTTACAGACCCATTGAAGCCAGGGTTTTGCTCAAAGTCACAAAGCTAATCAAAGTCAGAGCCAAGATCCAACAAGGTCAGCTCTCTCTACAGCTCACAGTAAACCGCTCCCTTCAATACCTTGCAGAAGTGACCGGCACAGAGAATGTCTCCACTCTATAAATTAATAAAGATTTTCTCGTAATCATTACCCCTTTCAAACAACAAGAACTACCTACCACATACGGCAAGAGCTCTGTAGTTGAAGAACTCAAATAAAGGCAATCCCTCTGGCTAAAAGACTGTTTGAACCCCTTGCAGTTCCAAGGCTGATCACTGGGTCAGCAATGTCACTGGACATTTAGAGATACAGACCCAGAGACCCACCCTGGGCCTGCTGAAGCACAGCTCCTGATGAACAGTTTTGATGGTGTGGGGGGAATAATGGACATAAACTTAGCCCATGTACGGAAACCGCACTGCCCAGTTTCCGTTCAGGTTCTTCACCACAATGTAGTTTGGAACAAGTTTTTAAGTTTGCTTTGCTTCAGTTTCCTCTTGTTAAAAAAATAGGAGATGATTGATACTGTTCAGATGATAACAGTTCAGAAAACTGTTTTGAGAGTTACATAAGCCTCCCCCCCCCCCGCCAAAAAAAAGGGGAGAAAAGCCAGGTGGTGGTGTCATATGCCTTTAATCCCAGCACTTGGGAGGCAGAGGCAAGTTGATCTCTGTGAGTTCAAGGCCAACCTGTTCCACAAAGCGAGTTCCAGGATAGGCTCCAAAGCTATACAGAGAAACCCTGTCTTGAAAAACAGAGAGAGAGAGAGAGAGAGAGAGAGAGAGAGAGAGAGAGAGAGAGAGAGAGAGAGACCAAGGACTTAGACTAGGTCCTTATGTTCACTGTGCATAGTATGTGTGCTTACTAGTCATCGCCATGTCAATTCTGCTCCTTAAAGGATGAAATGACAAACCTCCATGCCACACTCCCCCTGAGGGATCACAGAGTATGTCTACTGTGAACCTCAGCCTGAGTCTTAAGGCCAGAGCTCTGGCTTGGAGAGGGCATACATCTTCTGCACTATAGCATCTGGGAAAGGGAAAAAAAGTTAGAGGGGGAAAGGTAAGCTACACAATTATTCCATGAAATAATATACATGAATGAAAAAGGGATCTGCTCTCAGGCAATGATGAGACACAAGACCAGAAAGTCACGTTCTTCAAATCTGTTTTGCTTTTGACTTCATTAGTGTAGCTCCTTGGAAGTTAAGCAATCTCCCAAAGCCCTCAGCCTACCCCTTAAGTGGACAGCACAGGGATTCTAGTGCAGGAAGTCGGGCCAGGGTGGGTCTCTAGATGGCCGAGTTCCATGGCTTTGCTCAGCCCCCGCCCACTTCTCAGTGGTCTTTCATCTCTCAGAAAAGATCGGGTAACTGAGTTCACATTGTTTAATCATAGCCATTCCTTCCCAGACCTCACTTTCTGCACTGCTTTTGTCTGGGAATAGACACCGTAAAAATGTGAAGAAAGAGCAAGGGAGACAGATTCCATTAGGAAAGCCTAATGAGTGAGTATGTTCTCAAGTGTCACCCACCCCTAATTCTCTAACTGGATTCAAATAATTTTTAATGCCCATAAATATGGTGTCTCCCAAGAAGAGATCATCTTAAGCACTGAAAAACAGATTGATTTTATTGTCGAGGGAAATATGTTCAAATTCCACCATAACAACTATATTTTCATCACTGAACACATTTTTTTTTTTTTTGTCTTTTAGCTGGAGCACTTCCAATACACCATTCTACTGTTGCTTTTGAAGGGGAAATAATACACTCTTGCTAAGTTTCTGTTTATTTGAAACAAAACATGCAGGCAGAGAGAGAATTCTCAAGCAGGTGTTTGCCGTAATACAAATCTCACCCGCTCCCTCGTGGCCATTCCAGGCTCTTGTGGCCAATAACACCTTCAGTCAAACAGATCATCGGACTTAGAGAGTGACTCTTGAAATGCTTTCCAGTAGAGTCATGGTTTGGCTGCTCTCCACCATTCTGAAGGAATCATATAGAACCATGTTAGCCTGTTCCAACGTGTTCTTTCGTCCCTCACTCAGCAATGTCTAATGAGTCCCTAGTAAGTATTAAAAACAAAATATTTTATCAGCAAATAAAAGTTTGCATGTCTAAAATACTAGTGTTTGTTTTGAAGAAGAACAAAAGAAAGGAAGAAAGGAAGGAAGGAAGGAAGGAAGGAAGGGAGGGAGGGAGGGAGGGAGGGAGGGAGGGAGGGAGGGAGGGAGGGGAGGGAAGGGAAGGGAAGGAGGGAGAGATAGAGAAAATGATGTAAGTTTTGGTAGCACTATTGTAACAGGGCACCCACCAAGACTATTTCCTTTAGTTCTTATTTTCGGCACCTGTGTGGCTGTTTTCTTAGGTCGGGTCATCATGGCCAGCATCTGCTCCTGCTGTAAAGGACTTAGCATGCCCTGACGTGAATGTAAGTGTTGATGGCCCTCAGCTGATTCATGTGTGGTTAGAGGAGACTATCTAGTAGAGGCTGCCCATTCTTGACAGGACAGAAATCATTCATAAAACTCCTTGCTGCAGAAAGTGGCAAACAAGAAAACGCTGGAGTCTTCAGCTCAGGCTTCTTCCCTTTAGGAAGGTAAAGACTTTGGCCTGATCCTTCTCAAGGCCCTCCTAAGAGGAAAAAAACAAAGTCTGGATTGGTAGTGTGGCTGTTGGCAAAGATTCTTATTCTACCTGGGGTCTCAAATATCCTTGCAATAAATTCCAATCACCCCCAAGTAATTGGTACAGGTTCGTTCATTTCACCCCGGGGAAGTTGCTTGGCCAAGACAGCACAGCTGCCCAGAGCTGAGGTACTGGCCCAGACAGTATGATGGGGCCTCACGTGGAAGAAGAACTCAGGAATCCACGAGCCAGGCTCAGCGGCTCAATTCTTTACGTTCATCCATTCACGTAATGTGAGACAGGTGGCAGTGTGCCCATTCGACAAGCGAGAAGCCTGAGGCCCGAGGGGTTAAGTTGTTGGCCTCAAGGTATCCAAATAGCAAGTGGCAGAAACAGGCCATAAAACCCTGACTGACTCCAGAGTGCACACTCCAAGCCCACCCTGTGTGTGATTTTCTCTAATCTGTGACAACTCGGTGAGGTGGGGATGACCCACCACCTATAGACACTGAAAGATGACAGTGTAATTGACTTGGCCTTGCTGCCAGGGAAGCCTGGGTTTACTTACCTCAGGAGCTCAAACTTTTAGCGAGGATGCTTAGAGGGGGTGGGGGTACATTTCTCCTAAGAGGTGCACAGCTCACTGCTGGAAGGACACGACTTTGCTAAAAATACTGCGGCAGTGGAGGGCGGGTTGTTCGTATTTTATTCTGAGCAGTACTGAGGGGGCTACAGTGTGATTTTGCTATTTGCTCCCCATCATTGGGTTATTTTCCACGGAACCTGCCTGATCTCTGTTTTCTGGATTCAGTTCATACAAAACACAGCTAGGTGGGGGTAGCTGAACTGGCAGAAGCCCAGCCCTCCTGATATTTTAAGGCTTGCTTCATGTCTGTCTTATCATTTTAACTAACAATTTGCCTTGTGATTCCTCATCTAACACTGGCTCAGCTGATGGGGAAAGGAATTAGGGGAAGGGATGACCTGGCTTGTGAATAGGCCATTGTGTCTGAAATAGAAATCAATAGCAGCCATGCAGATTGCAAAAGAAGCTGCAAATAAAATTACTGTAAATTTAATTAAAACATTCCAGCCAAGTCCATACATTTGGTATTGATTACCTGGCCTGCAATCTCAGGGAGTTAATTAACAGCCTCCTCCTGGACAACAAGTGAACGCCAGATCTGATGCTCGTTGTCCTAGCAACAAGTAGGCCAAAGCAGCACACAGATTAAATGGGAAGGAAATACAGAATCACATTGAATTAGGCTCAAATGCAATGATTTAAAAATATGAAGAGGCAACTTCAAGTTCAAAACACATTTCCTGAGCCCGAGTCATTTTATGATTCTAATTGGGCCAGAATGGAGTGTTGGTGCTGATGGACAGGAAGACAGAGTGAGGGGGTGGAGACAGAGTCACTTAAGATCATCCATTACTATTAGAGCATCCCCCAGCTCTGCAGGCTTAGGGTACTGTCTCCACAAGAATTCATCTGAAGCAAGAAAACAGGCCATCGTGAATAATCCCTTGGATCAATAAAGGGGAGAAAATTTATTTTCTCTTCCCCAGAACACAGGCAATGGGAAGGAGTCTATCCTAGGGGCCACCATAGATACTGTTTCTTGTCCTGTGTTAATGCCCATGCCCCAGGCACTGAGAGTGTGAACTCCGGGGTCCCTCACCAGCTGCCCCCAGCTAACAATTTTGTTTCTTTCTGACAGAGGTAGATTTCTGAATCTGGTGGCTGCTCGCAAGTTGCCTGATGACTGTGGTCCTTACTCAGCCTTGTGCTTACAAAGAGATGACATTGGTTACCCAGTCTGTAACTGAACTCCACCTCTGCCACTGTCATGACCACACACACACACACACACACACACACACACACACACACACACACACACACCTTGTTTGTGTTTGTGGATGGCTGCCTGGAGTTCCCAATCCTGTACTACATTGGTCTGTGTTATATACTACTGGCTGAGACATTTCTGTTCTGGAAGCTGGGAAGGCCATGGAAGAGGCTGGGAAGGCCATGATAGAGCACCAGTATCTTTTTGCTGCAGCATCTCAAGGTAGAAAAGCAGAAGGGTAAACAGTATAACAGTATAACTAAGGGGAGACCATGGAAGGCACTCATTTTCCTGACCACCTGCTCTCCAGGCAATTAAACCATTCTTAAAATAAGGCCATTATTGATCCATTCATGAGGACTGTCTTAATGGCCAATCAGCTCCCTTGAGGCCCCATCTTCTAATACCAGCTCACAGATCAAGCTTTCAACATATGGATTTGAGGGCCACACCCTAACTACAGGACATTTTCTAGCCTAGAGTTTTGTTGGAGCAAAAGTAATCTCAAAAAGGATAAGATGGTAACAGTGGGGAGAAGTTCCCCATTACCCAGAATCTACTCCATGTCAGGAATGGTGCTGGGTACTTTCCTCTGGGCTGCTCCATTTAATATTTACAATAACTCCTAAAACACCATGGGTTTCAATGCTGAGGAGACGCAGGCTCTGCGGAGTTTTGAAAGAGAATGTTCTCCATAGCCTTGGGCTGTTGGTTCCTAGTTGGTAGCACTGTTTGGGGAGGTTTGGGTGGTGTAGGTGGAATGCAGTGCATCACTGGGGGACCTTTGAGACGAAAAGTCTCCTGCCATATCCACCCAGTTTTCTCTCTCTGCTTGGTGTTTGAATTTGAGGATCTGAGCTCTCAGCTTCCTGTTCCTGGCCACCATGATGGTCAGCCTGCCATGATGGATTTTTTTTTTTAATCCATCTGGAAGCATAGGCCAAAATAATCTCGCTCTCCCTTAAGTTGCCTTTAATCATGGTGTTTTACCAGAGCAGCAGAAAAGTAAATGATACAGTTTACCAAGGTGAGTTACTTTACCCCTAATCTTATCCCTGGCATCTCACAAAGCCATCTTTCCAAAGTCTGTTCTCTTCCTATCATTCAAACAGCTTTCAAGTTGTTGCTATGGACCTTCCTTTTTTAAAATTAAAGCAGAACTAAATGGAACTCTGATTGGCAAAGTATCCAAATGCAGATAGGTAGAGGGGCAGAGCCAATCTGCTCAGCTGTCCTCACAAACCCACAGAAACTACTAGGATACTTCTATGGGAACCAGGGCTCTGGGGACATGGTGCTGGTTCTGGCTACCATCATAAGTTCCTGCTCATTAGGGAGATACTCGGATGGGCTGGCCAGAACTTGGTTCTCTACCCTTCACATTGGTACTGAAGAATCCCAGGTGGGGCTGTAGGCTTAGCTTGTTTCTCACTAGCAAACAGACACGTACTCGAAGAGAAGGAGATCGCACCCTCCAATATGTCCTTCCAATGACTAGAACATGCTGGGTTTACTTTCTTGGCCAGATTTGATCTATTCAGCTTTAACGGAGACAGTGAGGAACATTCTGGGAACAGCCCAGTCCAACATTGGTTCCAGGTCTGGATGTGGTCTGTGTCCCCACAATGTCATCTTCCTTTTGACACGAGTTCTCTATAAAATCAAGAGAATTTAGCCAAATTACATGGCACAGCGCTATCCCGTATCACAGCTGTAGGACAAGCATATTTAGAAGGAAATTTTATATCTGTGCTATCATCAAGAAAACTTGTGAGGCCTGGAGAGGTGGCTCAGCGGTTAAGAGCACCGGCTGTTCTTCCAGAGGACCCAGGTTCAGGTCCCAGCACCCACACTGCTTCACAGCCATCTGTAACCCCAGCTCCAGGGGATCTGACGCCCTCTTCTGGATTCCTTGGGCACCATACGTAAGTGCTATACAGACAGAGATGCAGAAAAAAAAAACACCCATAAACATGAAACCATAATTTTTAAAAATGACTTCTAAAAAAAGAAAACTATTTTTTTCTCATAGAAATTCACACATCACTAAAATAAAAAACAGAAGCTTTGTAGTTTGCACTTAAATGTACCTCCGGCTGCCTGTGGACCAAACTTTGAGGAAGGCAGTAGAAAATCAGGAATCTTGAAGTCAAGATCTGCCATGTTCCATTCTTAAACTTGATTTCTGCTGCAAACGAAGTCCATAAAGTCAGGACCTTCAGACTTCCTACCTCACTTCCACTTCCCAGCCCTGCCTTTACCCAGAGTAACCTGCAGGGTAAACTGATGGGCAGGAACTCACAAGCAAACGAGATGGACACACTTGGTTTGGGAACAGGAGTGAGAGAAGAGGCTCTGACATGTAAACGAACTGCCCTCATTCAAATCTAGATCTCCCTTGTACTAATGGCATGACTTTGGGGAGTACTTAACTCTAGATTTTCACGGACCTCAATTTTTCAACTCTAAAATGGGTACACTAATGTAGAAATGATGGATGGGAAGGTCACATGAGTTCTTAATGACAAAGGGCCAGAGGCAATACCTGACCTAAGAGGAACCTCACAAAAAGCTACAGGTTATGAGGATTGAAAGCATGGACAGAGGGCTCCTGTGCATGGACAGAGGGCTCCTGTGCATGGACAGAGGGCTCCTGTGCATGGACAGCGGGCTCCAGGGGTCATCTGCTTGGACAGCCTCACACTCGGCTGCTCAGCTCATCTTGTTCAGCTCCATCCTTCCCAAGAAGACCACCACTCAATTGGAGACTGTACAGGGCTGTACTGGAGGAGACCGAGAAAGAGGCCAGGAGTCCACTGTCTCAGCTCAGACGTTCCAACCTGAGGTCACTATTTGGCCACCATCTGGCCCTCCTTCCCCGTGTGTCACATCAGCCTATAAAACGACCCGTAGTTTCTTGGGCTGCAATTAGGAAAGCATTGCAGCCCTGTGTCTCTGTGTGGAACCTCGTTAAAGGGAGTGACAAAGTGACGCTGGACAAGAAAGAAGAGTCAAATACTCAGAGAGCCAGGAGGCTAATGAGAAGCAGAATGCACTTCCAGCAGTAGGGAATCAAAAGGATCAGGGGTAGAAATATTCCAAGCTTCACTTTAAAATTTCTAAGAGTTGAACATTTTCAAGATCTTGAAATCAGAGGTTTTCTTCAAGAAAAAAGACGAGGTCCATACAATAATACTTCTTATAATATTACGCCCAGTTAGAATTCTCCCTTCTCATGCAAACTTTTGCTGAACACCTATTATGTTCCAAGAATAATTGGATGAAAGAAATATACTGTTTAATTAAAAATAACCCTACCTCCTGGGACTATTCACCTTTTCACGTCCCCAGCAGGCACTGAGTAGTTACTTCTGATGTTCTCAGAGCTCCGGGAAAGTGTGGGGCTGATGGAGTGTTTCCAACACACACTGTGTATTTCCTTCTAGGTAAGAGAGTATGCTTCAGGGCTGTCACAGGTCTGGGCATGTATCAGCTCAGCATGTGCCACCCCCCCAATATTATAGGATGGCCTGGCATAGGACATGGACGCAGCCCAATCACAGCCCCACTCTGAAGCTTTCTTGCTGGAGACCATGGTCAGAATTTTCCTCGTTCTTTTTTCAGATTGCTGTTACTGTGTCTAGCATGGGACTAGAACCTCTGGTAGGTGGAGGACAGGAAAACAAGTGAAATAAAGGAAGAGTGTGCCTCCGTGTGCGTGCCTGCATACATGTGTTTGTATTCAAATATGTGTGTGATACAAGAGGATGCCTGTGCACATGTGTATATATATGTGAGCATATATGTAATGGGAAAGAGTGTGTATGCATGTACACACGTGTGCAAGCATATGTGCTGGAAGAGCATGCGTGTATGCATACATGTGTATGCAACCACGTATGTGATAGATGAGCACACATGTGCATGCTTATGGATGCTAGTACATGTGGAAGTGTGTGGTGGTATTGTGTTCTCCAAAATATTGTGTACCTTAATAAACTTATCTGGGGTCAGAGAACAGAAAAGCCACTACATACTTAAGATAGGCAGTGGTAGCACATTCCTTTAATCCTAGCATTCCAGAGGCAGAAATCCATCTGTTCAAGGATACAGCCAAGCATGGTGACACACGCCTTTAATCTCAGAAAGCAAGACTTTAATCTTGGGGAGTGGTGGCAGAAAGCAGAAAGGTATATAAGGCGTGAGGACCAGAAACTAGAAGCATTTGGCTGGTTAAGAATTTGGCTGGTTAAGCTTTCAGGCTTTGGAGCAACACAGTTCAGCTGAGATTCATTCTGGATGAGGACTCAGAGGCTTCCAGTCTGAGGAAACAGGACCAGCTGAGGAATTGGCCAGGTGAGGTTAGCTGTGGCTTGTTCTGTCTCTCTGATCTACCAGCATTGACCCCCAATAACTGGCCTCAGGTTTGATTTTATTAATAAGAACTTTTAAGATTCATGTTACAGAAGTGTATATGAGAGAGAGAGAGAGACAGAGATGAAACAGAAGAAAAGGATTTGCTGGTGTTTGGTCCCAGTGTCTGCAACACCTGAATCCCCCCTTACTCCTGTTCTTTCACTGTCTTGTTATTAAATCCAAGAATGATCACAGCAGAATTGCATTCCCAACAAAGAGAGGGAATACGTTAGAAAATAAAGATGATGGCTGCAACATTCTAGGGACTTGAAAGCAAGTTACAGAGCCAAGCATGGCTTTGAACTTGAGCACCGCAGGTGGGCACATACATGTCCACAAAGTAGGGAAGGCCGGGGGACTGAGGCACTTCGCCCTGAAGCACTAAACAGGGTCTGCGATTCTCTTTCCAAATGCATCATTTTAGTCTATAATCCAGTTCCTGAGAACAAGATCTGGGCACAAACTCATAAAGGCCTATTATTCCAGGAAAAATACAACGGGTTGCATGTGCCCACATAGAGCCACTTAAAATACTAGTCCCGTAACCCATGTGACTGAGTATGTCCTCCAAGTGGCACATTCCGTGTCCAGCAGGGAGCTTACTATGTAGCAAGCACAGAATAAGTGCCTGTAAGAGAAGGAAATGAAGCTGCCATGCAGAGCTGGGCTGTTGCCAAGCTCAGGAAATGCTGTGTGCTTTATCCATATAGAGATCCCCAGCATAGAGAAGAAAGGTGGAAAGCTCTGAATTCCCTGAGAAGAAGCAGGCTGCAGACCCTTTTCTCACTGATTAGCAGGTTTCACTGCATAGCACTAAACACCCTCCCACACCTTGGGTCTAGTGTGGAGACATGTGGATGGCATGGACCTGGATGCTAGGAGATGAGGAGCGCTTCCCCACGGCCTGGCCCAGGCACACCTGGAGCTGGTTGACTGGGAAACCTCATGCTGCCTTGCTTCACATTCAAACCCACTTAGCTACTT
Organism: Peromyscus maniculatus bairdii; assembly: GCF_049852395.1. Classification (NCBI taxonomy): domain Eukaryota; kingdom Metazoa; phylum Chordata; class Mammalia; order Rodentia; family Cricetidae; genus Peromyscus; species Peromyscus maniculatus. The sequence continues at coordinate 15,314,965 of NC_134856.1, read as the reverse complement.
GCCAAAGGCTTTGGAACAAGGAGTGTAGCTTCCTAGCTAGAAGATGATGCTTACATCCCACCACACAGACCACATTATCCCAAACACAAAACACACGCACACGCACACACACTGAGGGTGGGAGGGATCTTGATCAGAAGTGTTTAAATATCAGGACACAGAAAAAGGCTTCCAAAACTATGTAGCAGGCTGGCACAAATTAGGAGAGATTAATGGAGCCAGACACACACTCTTTGAATCATTTTTAGAAAATCAGCAGGTTCTCACCGGTATTATCCTATTTCAATGCCACAGTGGAAGAAAACTCACTCAATAGCTCTCATGGTCAACACCACAGGAACCCAATAAGCTATATTAATGTGCAGAAAAGATCATGGCCTGGGCAGGAGGGATGGCAATCTCATTCTAGGCATGAAATGGTGCCAGAGCTCAGGAGCTCAGTTTCTTTAATAAAATCAGATACTCTCTGCAAGAAATTAATCAGTTATAATGACTAATTACATCCATTCAAGTTCGTCTTTGCATGAAATACCCTAAGAGCAGTACCTAAGAGTTGGGTCTCAGAGATTCTTACCCCCAAATACAATAGGATGTGTGGCAAAAGGGGGGAGGGAACACGATAGCTAGGACTTCACTACTGGTGGCTTTGTTCTTAGCTGTGGAGATGAGAGGGAGAAAAGACGGAGGGAGATGAGAGACAGTGATGAGCAGCTTCAGCCAGCCACTGAAAGCCGATGCCAGGCATGATGGGATACTCCTGTAATCCTAGCACTCAGGAGACTGAGGCAGGAGGTCAGGAATTTGAGGCCAGCCTGAATTACAAAGTAGGATCCTGTCTCCTCCACCTCAACCAGCCTCCCTGAAGATCTTTTATGGCACCCAGTTTGCAAGCCTTTCCCTGACTGATGGTCATGTCAGAGTCAGTCTGTCCGGCATGTTTTTCTTTATTCTTCCCTACTCCCCAGTAACTTGAAAACTGAAGCCTGATCCCAAGTATTGCTATATACCCCAATAATTACCCATCACTCCGCAAGATTTCCTTTACCCCAAGGATTAATTGGTCTGGGGATAATCATAAAACTCAAGCCAACCAATCAGAAGGCTTCTTGCAATTGATCTTTACATTCTGTAAGAAATCTGTTTTACCACTGGATGAGTTGGATGTAATGTTTCATGACATTGTTGAGTTTCCCAACATGGGTATGCCTGGAAACATTACATTCTTTTTCCTGGAGCTGGTTTGTGTGAAAGTTTCTACCACAACTAGAAATCCTGACTTATACAGTAACCCCTATCCTAACTAGATTATTTAGTTCAGAGCAAGCCTATGATTGTGAGAACACGAGCCTGTGCCTTTAGAGTTGATTACATAGCTTGAATTGGGTCATGCCACTCTGAAGCGCTCTCTGAGATAGTTAATCATCAGTCTGTGCTTCGACTTGGCAGCTCCCAGTCTATGGTACCTGGTTCCTCCATGCTCCTTGCCATATATGCTGTGCAAACAAATTCATGCAATGTGAGCCTTCTAACACCATTTGAACATTATTTTTTTAAAAATCAGACATTTTCTTTGTCCTGGAGATTGGTCCAAGATTCTTCAGAGACACTACTGGAAGATTGGGCCCAGAGATGAAGGATGCTCTCTGAAGAGGCTCCTCCTGTCTCCTTCCTCCTCCCCCTACTAACCCTCTCATGGTGGCTGTAGCTCTCCCACACTCTCTCCATGTCTCTCTATAAATTTTACTTTTAATGAAGCTCCTCTGCAGGCTTTAAAGGGAAGCTTCTCTTTCATGTTTTGATCTCCATATACTGTATTGTTTCTGTCTAATATTCTCGCTCCCACCCCAAGGCTCAAACGTGGCCTTGAGGCCTCTCATTCTAATAAACCTCATTGAAGGGAATTGTGTCAGCTTCCTTTGTGGATGAGCTGCTGTGGCTTTTACCTTCTCCTCCTCCTCCTCCTCCTCCTCCTCCTCCTCCTCCTCCTCTTTCTCTTCCTCCTCCTCTTTCTCTTCCTCCTCCTCTTTCTCTTCCTTCTCTTCTTCTCTTCTCCTCCTCCTCCTCCTCCTCCTCTTCTTCCTCCTCCTCCTCCTCCTTCTTCTTCTTCATTTTAAACAATTTAATTCTTCATTAAAACCATTCTGCAAGTTATAAACCAAAACAAACCTCACTGGACTAAAGTCAAGGCGTGGGCAGAGCTGCTTCCTTCTGGTGCTTCTGAAGAAAGAAACTGTTCCCATTCACATTAAAGCTCCTGGATAGCATTGCACCCCTCTGCTGAGAGCTTCTATATCACTCCGATCTCTAGACTCTTTGGCACATCCAGTCCTAGTCCTTACGCCTTCCTCTGTGTTTGGTTACAATGAGCATTTGTAGTGTAGGATAGTCTACTCTTCCATGATTTTTAACTTAGGCACACATTTATATGCTAATATTCCTTTAAAGGTGTAAAGAAAAATCTATACTCATCAGATAGCGTACCAACAGACCAAATAAATAGGTTGTAGTTAGCTTCAGCTGCCAAGCTGACACAAGCCTAGAGTCACCTGGGGAGAGGGAACGTCAACTGAAGAATCACTCAGATCAGGTTGACCTGGTTTCTCTGCTTCAAGCTCTTGCCTTGGCTCCCTTCATGAAGGACTGTAACCTGTGAGTCAAAAACTCTTCCCCAAGTTGCTTTTGGTCAGTCTTCATACAGCAACAGAAACCCAACTAGGGAAAATGATTCCATCCAAGTCCAGCTTGGTGAACCAACACCTTTATTGAGGTTAATTACAGTAGAATTGGTAAGCAGTTATCTATAGAAGCAATCTCATTACTGAAAAGTCCCACCCCAGCATAGGTAATAATTCATGAAAGCTGGACTATCCATCACCATAGTTCCACCCACGGTCAACTTTTCACCTCTTGTATACACCACCATGAATAGCCAGAGGCCAGAAGGGAGTAATGGCTAGACTCCCATTGGTGGTCTGGTGATCCATCCTCTCCTCTCCTCTCTCTAAGGGCATGGTAACAACTCCATTCCCATTCTTATAGCTAGATTTTGTTGTATTGCTTTGCTTATCTATTGCTGCTCTAACTACTGGACTGAAGTGTTCTGTAGGCCACCACAGCAGCCTCTGCTCTGTGATGGTTGATGGCCATGGAGAGCATGGAGAGAAAATCTACAATGCATCATTTCTGCAAGCCCCCTTTCATCATGGAAGGTAGCATATTCACACATCCCATAGATTATGATATGGGTATCTTTGAAGGGTCATTATTCAACACACTATGCTTGGTGTGCAACAAAAACCAATAGAAATGAAATGTATGGCATATTTATGTCTTCTGAAAACCCAATATTATAAGCATCTTAAATATTAGAGAAGACAGAATTATGGCAGAGGAAACAAAAAAATTATTATTGGATCCTTCCTGTGGGACTGGCTCTCTGCTTTCATTTTGCCCCTCTGAACTCCTCCTGGTATAAGCCTTACCTTTCTCCAATGCATGTTATTCAAGTGTAGCTCTTCAGAAAAAGGAATTTCTCATATTGGTAAGAAGTAAATGGAGACCTACTAGGTGTTCTCAGATCCCATTACATAATATTCTTTACTTGGATCTCATTGCTGGGTCTACTTGAGAAGAACACTATGGGTTCTTCTTGTGATGAGCCAAATCCATCCTCTGAGAGGAGGCAGGGCAGCCAGTTCTTGAGATGTACCATGGGGATCATAATATTGCTCCTGAATGTATGACATAAGCCAATTTCATGACTTGGTGAAAGACACATTATGATATATGTCAGTCAGTTCAACTCCTACTTCCTCCCCTCACTAATCATCTGTTGTCTGTCAAGTTCAGAAACATGTTAGTCATATCAATAGTATTATCTACATCTATTGACACTCACCAAGGGCTCAATGCATTATGATGCACATGTGGTAGCCAGGGTTTTGTTAGCTTCTGTAACAGACACACTTGGACATTTTTCAGAGACTTCACATGATAAAAGCTGGTTTCCCAATATATATATATTGGTCAAAGGCAGTAGAGGCAGGTAAAATCCCCAATGTTGACATGACAAGGTTGTGCTCTATGCAGCCAACTGAAGGCACACGTTGTTTCCCTTTTTAGGATATCTCATCCTTCCTCTGAAGCATCAGAGACCTCAGCAATAGATCCAGGCATGAGAAGATCATGGAAGTTTGCCTGCAAGAGAATGATGTGGACCTGGCATACATCAATTTCACTCATATCTCACTGTTAGATTCCAGGCAGTTGAATCCTATCTTACTGCAAGGGAAACTTGAATCTGTACATGGATTTATGTCCAGGAAGAAGAGAGAAAAGATTGGAAAGAGCAAATAGCAATTGCAACCATTGTCCATTTCTCAGTTCCAACATCTACATGAGGAGATGCAGTGCCAGGTCCATTTTGCAGCTGGGTTTCTAAGAAATCAAGAAACTCACCAGGTCCACTCAGATCTCTCTAGCTCCTGATGTCATGTTCTTAGACAGAGCATTTCAGGCAAGGCCCAGATCCCTACTCCACTTCTTTTGGGGGCCCAGGACTGGCAGTGTACATTTTCCAGCCTTCTTTATAATAAGATTGAGTTCAAGTGCCCAGCATCTGGTGATGAAATGTAACATAAAGCCATCTAGATGTCTAGGACTGGCATCTAGTGGAAGGAGGCCAAGGATGATGCCACATGTCTACAATGCACAGAACAATCCCACAGCTAAAAATGGCTTGTCCTCTCATGCTACCAGTACTCAGAATGAGAAGCTCTGCACTTAACATCTCTGCCAGATAAGAGGGGCCTCTGGAAGTCACCCACTGGAAAAGTCCCCAATGTTGACATGAAATTGCTGAATTTAAATGGCACAAGATGATTTTCCCCTTTTAATGCAAAGGTAAAAGTGTCAAATTATTTAACTTATGACTGAAATTGTTGCTTGAATAGAAATCTATCCTTCAGGAATAAGACTGATAATAACCAGAATGTGGGGCAAGCCACAACTCAATGGCAACCAGAACAGCAAAGGCTGCAGCGAGGGAGCCCGAGGAAATCAGAGGGAATGTTCTCTGCTTTGGTATCATTTGATTTAAGGTTGTGTGCCAGAATGGCACTGTGGGTCCGGCAAACTGCAGAAGCCTGACCATGAGTCTGAACTTTTTTTACGACAGCACAGATTTAAAAAAATAAGTTGTGCCTGGGCAGTGGTGGCATGTGCCTTTAATCCCAGTACTTGGGAGGCAGAGGCAGATAGATCTCTGAGTTGGAGGCCAGCCTGGTCTACAGAGTGAGTTCCAGGACAGCCAGGGCTACACAGAGAAACCCTGTCTTAAAAAACAAAACAAAACAAAAAAACCAACCAAACAAACAAAAAATAGAATGCTAGTGCTGGAGACAAGGCTCAGTGGCTAAGGGTACTTGATGCAAAATCATGAGGACTGGTGATCTCAACACCCAGGTAACAAGCCTGGTGTTCCCCCACCAATACTCAGAACCCAGACTTTGAGAGAGGCAGAAACACGATGGTGGCTGGGCTCACTGATACAAACCTGGGTTAAAAAAGAGACCTTGCCTCAGAGGACAACTGGAGAATTGTGGAATAGGACACCCAATGCCTTCTTCTCGCCTCCGGGTGTGTCCACAGGCACGCACACTCTCATGTTTGTGTGACATACATTGACACAGACAAATATGCATGTGCACACACACATAAATAACTTAGTAAATAAATGAACATGTCTTTAAAAACTAAGATGCTTCTTGCATTAGAAGACTTCTCCATAATTTCGCATGGTGGTGGGTTGGAGAGGAGGGTTCAAGCCTTTCCTCCCCCATTTTCCAGCTGTGTGATCGTGGGGAGATTCCATTTTGAAAAACATTTTTTATACTCTCTGAAATGGATCTAATGGTAGCATGCACAGAGCAGTAATGATTAAGTGATATGTGTTGTTGGTTGTTTTTACTCTTTTGAGGGGCCCACCACTCAGCTCCTAAGTAAATCACACATGGAGGCTTACACTTAATTATAAATGCCTGGTCTTAGCTTGCCTTGTTTCTAGCCAGCTTTTCTTAAATGATCTCATCTATTTTTTGCCTCTGGGTTTTCCATTTTTATTCCTGTATACCTTTCTTTGTTTCTTTCTCCACGGCTTTATATGTAGCTGGGTGGCTGGCCCCTGATGTCCTCCTCTCTTTGTTCTCTCATTCCTTCTCCTTTCCTCCCAGATTTTTCCTTCTATTTCTTCTCTCTGCCTGCTAGCCCCAACTATCCTTTCTCCTGCCTTGCTATTGGCTATTCAATTCTTTATTAGATCATCAGGTGTTTTAGACAGGTACAGTCTTTCTAAACACAGCTTCACAGAGTTAAACAAATGAAACACAGACAAAAGTAACACACCTTAAAATAATATTCCCCAACAGCTACAACCATGTAAAGAAATTAGCTCAGAGTCCCTTGCAGTTGCCCCTTTGGTGTGCCAGCTCTTAGCAAGAGCCGTCCTTGGTATTTCCTCCCTACCATGCAGAGAGCCCTGGGGCAGAACATTCCCCTGGACAGACTTCACTCTGGCTCCAAATATCTCTCCAGCTCCAGCTGTGCTCCCTGCCTTTGCTGTCACCCAGGCTCAGCGACCAGCAGCCTAGAGGCTCAGCTCACCCATCAGTGAGGCAGGACAAAGGCCCTTCTCTGACACTCTCTCTCAGGGTAGCCTGAGGTATAGAGTGATGTTAGGTAAGAATCAGCCATGCTGCCAGAGTGCCAGAATTCAAATTCTGCCTGTCACCACTGGCCAGAAGAAGTGCTTGCCTCAACTTGCTCTTTTACCAAAGAGAAATAAGTCACCATCAGAATGTAAGAACCAGAAGAGAAAAAAATCACATCTGCTATGTGATTTGGCTACAACCCTATCACAGAGGACTGAGACCACTACTTGGAAGTAGCCAACAAGTGTTAGTTGAATGAATGAGTAATTATCCTCCATTGAATAGGACTGTGCATGGGGTACTTACAGGAAACATTACTATAGCAATGTCAATAAGGGGAGAGAGAGAGATTGTTAACTCTCAGTACACACAGTGACAGCTTCAGGTTTGGGTCTGCAGAACCAGGACCTGATGTAGGTGTAGTCAAGAAATCAGGGATGATTCTTCCATCTTAGACTTTTTCTTATTCCATGGCTTGCTTCTGTGGCCCCTGCCTGGATATTGCATGAATCTGATATTCCTCCCATGTACATAACCTTGTGGGTTTTTTTTTTTTGATAATTAAGTACTTATAAATGACTCTGACATGAACACTCTGTCTGACCTTATAGGCCCCTGTAGCTTTGCTCCTCCAGCAAGATGCGCTCATGCCAGGAAGCATTGAGCATGTAGAGCTTCATTGTGTATAGCTAGAATCACTATAGTGAGGGTCCCCATCAGGCCCTCCATGGGAGTTACTAAGACAGCCATCTTGTGGATACCCACTGAGATTTGCTAGTGAGAACTTACTCAGGGTCTGAGAATCTGAGCTTGCTTTACCCAGCAGGGCTGCATAAGGGGATGATTTGCCCATGGGCGTGGCTACCAGGTGTTTGGAAGGGTCTACACTTGGCTGTGCAGTTTGCTTTGATCTAGCAAGGGGGAGGTCTTTTGCCCCATTCCTTGGCATTGTTGTAAAAAGCCCCTTTGAATAAATGGAAAAGGCCACTAGGTATTGACTCAGGTCCTCCCCAAGCTATCCTGTGTTTCCGTCTTTCTCCTCTTCACTATCTCTCTAATATTTTTTATCCCTCTCTCCTCCTCATAAGAACCCTTTGAAAGGTGGGAGCTGGCCGGGTGGCGGCGGCGGCGGCGGCGGCGGCGGCGGCGGCGGCGGCGGCGGCACACGCCTTTAATCCCAGCACTCGGGAGGCAGAAGCAGGCAGATCTCTGTGAGGAGAGACACAAAGCTACACAGAGAAACCCTGTTTCAAAAAAACAAAACAAAAACAAAAACAAACAAACAAACAAAAAAGGCGGGAGCTAGCCTCCCACAGATGGCACCAGAGCAGGGACTTGGGTACAGAGGATAAGTAAGGGAGAGAAGGGGGTACCGCAGTGGGACATGTCCGGTTATGAATTAAAGGTTAGGCAGTGGTATTCTATTCTTTGGGAGTAAAATCGTAAATATAAAGTTAGGCTGCAGCAAGTATCTCTATCTGTCTCTGTCTATGTTTCTCTATATATATCTATCTATTTAGTAAGTTAGGTTTAAAGTTGTAAAAAAGTTTTAGTGAAGTTTGGAGAATATAAGCTTTAGGTCTAGGGATATGGTGAAGGTTTAATATAATGTAATTTAGCCAGGCAGTGGTGGTGCATGCCTTTAATCCCAGCACTTGGGAGGCAGAAGCAGGCGGATCTCTGTGAGTTCGAGGCCAGCCTGGTCTACAAAGCGAGTTCCAGGAAAGGCACTAAAGCTACACAGAGAAACTCTGTCTCGAAAAACCAATATATATAATGTAATTTAGAGTAGAGTAGGCTTCCCCTGAGTATGGACAGGACCTGAGATGCACAGAGCAGTGTCTAGGACCTGGCAGCCACTGTGAACTTAGCAGTCCTAGTGGCTTCAGAAGCTCCAGAAGCTGCCAACAACAGCCACCAAGAGTCTGTGCAAGCAGCAAGGTTCTGCATGCTTTCTGCTGTGGCGGGGCTGCACTGAGGAGAGTGCAGTCAACCAGAGTGCTTGTGAGAGCAGACTGACATGCCTAGAGGTTACACTCATCAACAAGCCAAGCAAAGATGCTGGGCCATGAGAGAGGCAAATGGCAGGTGGTAGCTTGGAGAGTAGGAGCACAGACTTCAGACCCCAGCGACCGGAGCAGGCCTGTCACCAGGAGCTGGACCACAGCCAAGAGAGGCAGTTTGGGAGAGCACTGGTAGAGAGCCAAGTGGGGCAGCATTCCCCCAGGGTAGAACAGCAGCAGTGGTAGTGCTGTGGACCCAGGGGAACCTGCTGGCTGACAGAACACCTGGGTGAGACATGCTGGAAATTAGGCCAGCCTGGGCTCCCAACAGCAGAATGAAGCAGAGCCGTGAGGCTGGCGGTGTTTGGCCATGCAAGTATGGCAGTGTGCAGGAGAGACCCTCAGCAAAGCAAGTAATGGAGCCGAGGGTGCAGTAGCTGTGACTGGCCACAGCTGGGTTTCCTCTTGGACCCAGGGTTGCTGCTTGAGAGCCATAACTCATAACAGCAGGGGCAGCCCCTTGAGCCTGTGCAGTGTGAGGCAATTGAGAACCCTAGGGCCAGGAACGCAGGTTACAGGAGGCACAGACAGACCAGGACTGTGAAAGCCAGCAGCCAAAGCCATGCAGTTTCTGTTTTCTGGCTGTGAGAAGGTCTCTTTTGAGAGGACTCTGCACCAGCCAGCTATTGTAGGAGCTAATAGCTTTTGCCCTGGAACAAAATTGCCTTAGGGGAAGGCTACAGACTGCAAAGCACAGCCAAGAGCTGAGAATAAAAGTTTCAGAGACTGTTTGAACTGAATTGCTACACTCAGGGGAACTGCAAAAAGTTTTTTGTTGTGGGTTTCTTCATATTTGGAACCTTAAGACTGGTATCAGAAAGTTTTCAATGGAACATTAAGACTAGTACCAGAACTGTATTTTTGAACTTTTTGGACTTAAGAAATTGTTGGGGATTTAGCTCAGTGATAGAACACTTGCCTAGCAAGCCCAAGGCCCTGGGTTCGGTCCTCAGCTCCAAAGGAAAAAAAAAGAGAGAAAGAAAAAAAGAAATGAGATGGACAGAAGTGATTCAATTGCAATGGGACAATTCTGAATTCACCTATATGCTTTATCAACTGTAGTGATTCATGAACTGTTTGTGTAGAAATGGAACTGTTATATAGGAATGTATGGAACTGGTTTTGTGTAACAATGAAGAAATTTGTTTTTTCTACTCAGGCTCAAAATGCAGCTTAAAAAATTATAAAGAAAGTGGGAAGTAATATTCCTCAGTCTCTTTAATTAAAAAAAAATATTTTCTTGTCCTTTGAGTGGACTAATGTTAGTTTGTGTTAACATACCCCATGCCTTGTTATAAGAAAATGCAAAGAGTTCTATTAAGAGATTGCTTTTGAAAGTTTGTGAAATGTAAATAGTTCTACTGAGAGTTTGCTTTTGGATGCAAGTTTGTAAGAATCATAAATATGTATAGTAATATTCATGCTAGAATTATGTTAATCTATTGATATTAATGAACCATGGTTTGGTGAAGCTATGGGAGTCTTTAGGTTTGATGTGGTTGCATCAGAAGTTTACTGATTTATTTGATGTGGTTGTATCAAGAGTTTATTGTTTTTAAAAAGGGCTTGGTGCAACTGAGGCTGCTATAGACATTTTAGACCCATTCAAAAAAGACATTTCATCTTGGTCATCCTCTACTCCTTTACTGGGGGTTTGGCAGCCATAGGAGTTGCTGTGGTTGTTCCAACTACTTGCAAGCTCTTAGTGGGGACCTGATTTAGAGCTGCATAGAGTTAAGCACTGTACTTTCCCTGCCAGAAGCTGGTAGTCAGAGATGGATAAGTCTTTCTTGCTAGCTGCTGCCAAGAGTACACTTGACAGAAAGTGTATCTCAGTGATACAGGGTAAGGCTGATTAGTGAAGAAGAAAATGACCTAGTGACCTAAGAAAGACACAATCTATCTGAGGGTCTGAGGGGGCCCTTTAAAATATTAAAAAGAGGGAGCTGTGGAGACCCACAGAGGTTTCCTAGTGAGAACTTACTCAGGGTCCAAGAAACTGAGCTTGCTTTACCCAGCAGGGCTGCATAAGGGGATGATATGACCATGGGCGTGGTTACCAGGTATTTAGAAGGATCTACACTTGGCTGTGCAGTATGCTTTGATCTAGCAAGGGGGAAGTCTTTTGCCCCATCCCTTGGCATTGTTGTAAAAAGCCCCTTTGAATAAATGGAAAAGGCCACTAGGTATTGACCCAGGTCCTCCTGGAGCTAACCTGTCTTTCTCCTCTTAGCTATCTTTCTATCTAATATTTTTTATCCCTCTCTCCTCCTCATAAGAACCCTTGAAAAGGTGGGAGCTGGCCACCCACACCGTTCAACTTTCATTCTACCCTTATTTCAGTGGCCAGTGGTCTTAAGTGCTGTCAAGTTGAATGTTCTTTTGAACTCCTCCTGGCTCTAGGCTCTAGGCTTCATCACTGTGGCACACAGAACAGGAATGGCAGGGAAACAAAGAAATGATTCTGTTGGTTAGTGTTGCTAGAATTATTCTTGGTTTTTGTTTGTTTTTTAAACCCATGGGATTCACAGGGGTCTAACAAAGGAACTCACTAACTTTTTTGATCGCAGGAAATAGGGCACCATTTTGCTGGAGCCAATGTCTCTGATGGATCTTTGGATTACATGAAAGTGATGTGCCCAGAGTCCAGATATGGTAGAATATCTCAGTTTTTCTCTTGAGTTCCCTATGTGGCCCCAATCTGGATGACTCTTCTGGAAGTCATTGCTGAACTTGACCTTGACCCTTCTTATACCTTCTCGTGGAATATCCTGTAGTTAGCTGCTTCCAGCTTGAAACACCAACCTGTGTGTTTTCCTTCCATCTATGACTAAGTCCTTTCCCACTAGCACTTTTGATTCTCAATTTCATAGCTCACCTACCTTACCTTGGTCCTTCTAGGCTCTTAAAACCCAGGGCATGTCCTGCTTCACGGCTGAGCAGAAGGTCCAAGGCTCCCTAGTCATACTAAACCTAGGAAGTTTCTAGGAATGAGAGAAATAAAAACTCTGTTCTGCCAGAATTGGAGCTAGCAGGGTATGGCTTTGGGTACTAGAAACATCATTTTGCATCCACGAGACTAAAGCATCAGCAAATGAATTCTACAAAGAGAAAGCTGAGCTGGTGAAGAGCAGGAAATCACTTCTGCAGTGACATGAGCTCTTGCATCCAGCCATATCTAAAGTAAGACTTACCCTTAGGAGACCAGGATCCATAAACCAAAAGGCTGTTGCACACTTCTCCCTTTCTATAAACAGGCTGGGGCTGCATTATCCATCATTTGCAATTATAAAGCACTGATTGTCACACTGCCCACTGTACTCATTTATTGTGTGAACCTGTCTCTGCTTCCAGAAGCCAGAGGTTAGTGCAAATGTTCCCTGGGAAAAACCAATTATGTGCAATAGGATGTGCAGAGCCTGTAGCCACGGGCTACCACTGTACTTTCCTTCTCTCCCCTTGGGCTGCCCCCTGCCTTTTTCCTCCCAGTGTCTGGGGACACCTATCCTGAGGGTGATTCTCCAGAAACCACCAGCCCCAAGAGCCCTTATGTGTGAACTCAGTACATTAGCTCTGGCTTCTGAGGGAACAGAGAGTCTGTTTGTTTGTCACTTATTATAATTGATTTGTTTCTCTCTAACTGTGTACTCAATCTCGATTCCCTTAGCTGTAGGCAGCAAAATCTCGGACCAAGAACTCCAGGAAGCCTATTACTAATGGCACATCACTTGTCAGGTGGGAGAGCCTGAATCTGGGTGGCTATGGAGACAAGGAAGGTTTAGGGAAGAATGAAGAAGAACCAGGGTAGTTTGGTGGGGAGAAGAGAAGTTTGTGGAGGGTGTTTGTGATGGACTGGATGGAAGCAAGACTTTGGTGGGGGGACAAACACTGGTGAGCTTTGGTGTGGCCTCTTACCTCCCTCGGGCATCAGAAGGACTCTTCTTGCCTCCTATTTAATGTCTTCTGCTGCCAGCTAGTCAAGGCCAGGCTTCCGGGGTCCCTGATATTCAAGGCCAGGCTTCCAGGTCCCTGATATTCAAGGCCAGGCTTCTGGGTTCCTGATATTCAAGGCCAGGCTTCTGGGTCCCTGATGTTCAAGGCCAGGCTTCTAAGGTCTCTGATATTCAAGGCCAGGCTTCTGGGTCCCTGATATTCAAGGCCAGGCTTCTGGGTCCCTACTAGTCAAGGCTAGGCTTCTAGGTTCCAGGGCTCAACTCTTTCTGCCTGAGATCACCCCATCTCTGTTTGCACAAACTGTCACACAAGAAGCCAAGGTAGAACTCACATGTGCATAGCCTGGTAAACTTTGCAGGTACCCTATTATATATACCAAGAATAGGTTTTTAGACCATATAGCAGGCCAGTGTTGGAACTTTCTGAGGTGAGTTCCCAGAGTGCATCACAAGTCTGCATTGCCTCACAGCACAGAAGAGTCCACCTCCTCTGAGATAGCCAGAATTTCTGAACCAGCAGTCCTTGTAGCCCGTGTTCTTGTTGGACTATCATTCTAATCACAAGCTTATGAACTCCTTTCTCCTGCTCTTCCTAAGAGCTCAGTATTTCTCTCTTAGTGTCATTATACATATGAGGAGATGTCCAGGGACAGAGATGTACAGTGACTTCTCAAATGGAGTAGCTATAAGGAGGTAGAGCCAAGACTCATATTCAGAGTTCCTAACACTTAACCTAGCACACCTGTTATTTTCCACGGGTATTGGTGACTAATCCACCATACTTTGCTGGCCACAGTGATGTTCATATGAAGAAAACCGATCAACTTTGTAAGGCAGAGGCTACTGGGAAGCCCAGCGACACCTCTTCCCTGGCATCCCACTCTGAAGAGTTCAGGGATAAGCCAGACAAAGAAGAGACATCTCAAGCTTGAGCTCTCCCACCACAGCTCCCTCTTTAAGTGGAAACCCCCAGGCATTCCCACAGCAGCTAGGAGAGACAGCAGTGGTCATCTTCATCTCAGTGGTGTAATAACTGAAGCAAAGACACACTGAAATCTAAAAATACTTATACATGCATGGCATCCTGAATATATAGTCGGGGGTGTTAGAAATGGTCAGGGGAGCCACTCCCGGGAGCCATAGTGAGTCATCTAAGAGGAAATACAACAGGCTGTTATTCACAGATAAAACTCTAAAGGGGAACCATGAACAACAGTCCTGCATGGCTTCACCAGCCCTCATGGCCTCACTCTCCTCTCCGACCGAGGCTTGCATTGCTGAGGGAAGACTTGAGACGTACCACACTTACTTCAAATGCCCAGGGACATCCAATGGATGTGCTGAACGAGCAGGCTCTGACACCATCTTCCCTTTCCCTCTGTATTCGCTCTCAGTATTAAGATTGAGGCATTGATGGTGAGGTTTTCTTCCTGCAGGATCGAGTGGAATATTACAAAATGCATTTGCAAGCAGCCTAAATCATGATTGACAAAACGAGATTTGTTAATACAATGGTTTGAGGCACTTGACAGAAATTTTTGTCAACAGTGTAGATTAAGGGATTCGGGGGGGGAAAAATGAAATTTGCAGATGAAATGGCTTTGATGTTTCTCCTGAAAAGCATTTTGTTGACAGACTGGATCAGAGTGAAAAAAAATGTGCATTTTCTCAATGCGTGTGTTTTAAGTCTTTGACAAAACACGCATTAGTCCTGCTGTTCAGGCTCATTTGTCAGCTACTCTATTGGCTTTGCCTCTAGCCACAAAGGGGCTAGGACATGAGTAGAAAGAGATTCAAAAAAAAAAAAAAAAAAACTACTAAAGTGAGTCCCATTATGATGGGGTATGGTCATGTCACCTTTTCAAGTGCCTCCTGACATGCTTCAAATACATTCTCGGGGCCCCTTCTAGTAATTTTTCCAAGATTCTTGCCCTTTGAGGAAAGGTCTTCTGCTACCAATCCATTTAATTTGGGTAATAAGTGGCAGAAACAAGCCAAGGATTTCTAAGCCAATGGTTCTCAAGGTGTGGTTATCAGACTAGCAAGAACTCCATCTCCTGGAAATGGCTCCAGATACAAGTCCTCAAGCCCAGACCTTCTTGAAAGTGAAGAACAGCAACCTACCTCTCCACACACTCCCTAGATTATTTAATATAGACCAAAACACATGGCTCTTTGATTGGAGCAACAGCCAGAGAAACAGATTGATTCACATAACCACACTATCAATAGATATGCAATGTGTCAAGTACGGCTGTGTCCAGGAGTCCAGGCATCACTGACATCAGCATCCCTTGCTCAGCTTTCCTCTAGATCAGCTGCACTCTTATATGACATCTCTCTCTATGAAGAAAAGATGTCACCAGCTTCAGGGTGTTACCATCTCCTTGGTTACTCCAGGAGAGAGAGGGTAGAGCTCCATTCTTGTTGACTGGCCCAGCTCCGGCTTTGTGATCTTCTCTGAAGTTATTCACAATAGTCTGAGGACACCTGGGTGGCCAGTTCACCATTTACATATCAGGGTGGTTTTGAACTAGTAACTCACAAAGAAAAGGAAGAAATGGATTCAGGGAACCAGGTGATTGGCTGCCAGCCGGGCAAAAACAAGTAGCCATGAGAGGTATTTCCCCTGCTCTTCTAATAAATTCTGAATTAGAGTAATAGTAGCTTCCCAACACCACACACACACACACACACACACACACACACACACACACACACACACACACACATCTACACACTGGAAAAGGAGCCCTATGCATTTAATACAATTTCTGCACTCTTCTATGGCTGCTTGCTTAATGCAAAGAATAGATCAGCTCCTATAAATTCAACCTAAAGCTTTAGCAAAAGCAAGAAGAATTTTTAGCACCACCAGGTGTCCCTGAATACAGGAGACTCCATAGAATTGCTAAGGAGAGGAGCCTGCATATATCCCTTAAGCAACACTCTTTGTGCCTCTCACCGAGAAGGACAGTTGACCACCTGTGACCCTGCTGCATGCGGTGTGGCCCTGTGGCATTGGCCTCCACAGAGCCTGGTATTCCCCTGTCATTCACAGAGTGGTGTGTTTTACTAGGGAATAAAGAACTCACGTATACAGTTTGGCTTTCGTCTTCAAACCAGGGTTCCTTTGAACTGTCGTACGTGTGCCATCTCAGCAGCCCAAATCCAATGTTCTACAGAAGCAGGGGAAGAAAGAAAACATTGTTCATTCCCCCCACAACATCATCTCTACTCTAAAGAAGAACGTGTGCTTCGTTTTGTTGTTTTGTGCATTTGTTTTTCCTGTTTGGTAGCAAATGAAAACTCCGTGAGTAATCTCATTCTGACTTGAGAATTACTATCATGAGCACACATCTTGTCAACTGCCACTCACACGCTTGGTTGCAGACTGTCTTGTTTATTCGTGCACTGCCATCTACTTCGGGAGCTCTTCAAAGCCTGCAGTCATGTTTCATTCTGCTGGCTGTCTTCAGCGCTGGGCGAGGAATATGGCGTGGTTGGTGCTGAACGTAAAGGACTGCATTGAGTTCCGTGGGAAATGACTCCCATGTCCCTCCAGTTTCGTTCTCTGCTGTTTTTTCACGTCACTATAGCAGAAGCATCACTGTTTGCTGCCTTCTGTGAGAGGCTGTTGTCAAGACTTCTAACCACCTACTACCACCACAGGTTAGCTGTGTGAGAATGACCTTGAGACCACTTTACCTCTCATGGCCACGGGAGGGCAGCAGAGAACACGATGATGGCCAGGGCCATTTTTGTCCAGCCTTTGTCTTCCACTCCCTGGTTCCCTCAATTTTTCCAGCTTTCATGTTTTGCTAACTTTTGGCTTTATGGAAGCAAGTTTCAGTACAGAACAACTTGGCTGATTTTAGAACTAATGATTCTTTTTCTTCCCTCTACTCTTTAATGTGAATCCTCAGAAAAAAATAATTTTGACGATGAGTGGAATCATTCAAAGTTTACAAGATATACTCTTTTTTTTTTAATGCCCCATCTTTTTGAAAATAAAAATAAAGTCTTTTCGACCTCATTAGACTAGAGCTTTTCCTTGTGGGCACCTTTTCTGTAAGATCTTTAGCTGATCTCTCCCCTCACTCTCTCCAGCTGCCATTCTTCTGATTCAAAATCCAGTCTGGGAAAAAGCTCTCATTGGAAGGATAATTAAAGTCGATGAACAAGCCCGTCAGTACCAGCTAATCCCAGTAAGCCCAATTCAGCTTCTATAGATGGAGGGATAAAAGTGTTCCCCATCAGGCTCGCTCATGGCTGCACTGCAGCCAAGTCTAGGAAACCACTCGGCACATAAGTACAAGGTCATGGAGACCAAGTTTCTACATAGGTAAGATTCAGTTTGTTTCAGTTTGATCCAATTGCACAGGTCAAGGAATAACTGCCAAACAGCAACAAAAAGGTTGTGGAGAGCCAACACCTGAAGGCTTCCTTCGTACAAAAGTTTTCTTCAAGTTCTGGAAAGTACCTTCAAATTGGCAAGCAATTGAAAAGCGCCTTTTAAAATGTCAATTTACCAGTCGCTAATAAAAATCAGTTAATCCTGCTTGGGGAGATAGATCAATGGGTAAGCTGCTTGCAGCTCAGTCACAACAAGAAGAGTTCAGATCTCCAGAGCCCACACAAAGCCAGGTATAATAGGGCCTGTCTGAAATCCTACTGTGTGATGGGAGGTAGGAACAAGAGAATCCCAGGAGCTCCTACTATGTGATGGGAGGTGGGAACCACAGAATCCCAGGAGCTCCTACTGTATGATGGGAGGTGGGAACCACAGAATCCCAGGAGCTCCTACTATGTGATGGGAGGTGGGAACAAAGAATCCCAGGAGCTCCTACTGTATGATGGGAGGTGGGAACCACAGAATCCCAGGAGCTCCTACTATGTGATGGGAGGTGGGAACCACAGAATCTCAGGAGCTCCTACTGTGTGATGGGAGGTGGGAACCACAGAATCCCAGGAGCTCCTACTGTGTGATGGGAGGTGGGAACCACAGAATCCCAGGAGCTCCTACTGTGTGATGGGAGGTGGGAACCAGAGAATCCCAGGAGCTCCTGCTGTGTGATGGGAGGTGGGAACAGAGAACCCCAAGAGGTCCTACTGTGTGATGGGAGGTGGGAACAAAGAATCCCAGGAGCTCATGAGCCAGACAGCCTGATACACAGCAGTGAACAGGAGACCCTTCTCAAACAAGATGGGAGGTGAGGGCCACCTACATCTGAGGTTGTCCTCTGGCCTCTACATGCTCACTGTGGCATGGGTTAAACACACACACACACACACACACACACACACACACACACACACACACACACAAAATTAATTATTCCATTTCTAGGAATCTACCTTATATAAACTCATATATGCATAATATGAAAGTACCCACTGAGACATTTATTATAACAGATAATTAGAAATAACCTCAATATCCATCAAAAGGGAATTGTTTCCATATACTTTGGTATACTCATACTGTAAAATACTTCACAGCTAAAAAGAAAAGAAAACAGAGAAACATAGTGATGAAACCATGAGGCTAAACTGAAGTTGGTTGTATCAAAATTGCCTATCATGCATAAGGCCCTGGGCTTGGAAAACATAATCAGGCGGATATACATTTGATAAAAGGGACAGGTAACAGGAATATTAATAGCAATGTATTTAAAAACTCAGGATTGACTTTTTTTTATTTTTAAAGGCTGTGTGTATGGGTATAAATGAATGCAAACATAGACTTCTGTTTATAAGGTCTGAAAAGGTTCACATAAAACTGGTTTTGGGGAAACATTGTAAATCTAACACCGGAGTTAAAAGGTGGAAATTTTTACCATGTACCACTATCACGTTGTGCAATTCCCTTCTAAAGAGTCTGTAAAGTCGCTTGCACAAGTTGGCCCTGAGCAGCTGAGTCATGCCTGGTCGCTTATGATCTGCCAGTCACTAAAGTGATTGCTTCAGGCACTAGCTAGCATTTGGTCTCCATATCCCCAGGATAAGAAATGAGTTCTAGGGTTTAGATCTTTGGAAACTAATATAACTCTGCTGAGCATAAGCAAACAAAGCATATGGAAAAATTGAAACTACTCATGATTCCCAAACTGGAAAGGCAGCCTCTGACCACCAACTCTGCCCAGAAACAGACAGAAAGGAAGTCTTGGAACCAGCAGGGGAGCTTAGAGTTTTGCTGATGCTCCTCATTCACCAATGAAGCCCATCAGATCATATGACTTTCCAGTCTGTAAAATGGGTGTACTGGCCTGAGTTTCCTGAACATCACAGTTATTTATCATCTCAAAACAGGATACTTTATGGGAGTGAGGGTGGTATAATTCATAACCAGTGTGGGACAGCAGTAAGTCTGGTCTGCCCTGGCTAAGCGGATGCTGACCCTCTCCTCTACCATCCTAAATTCCAAAGGTGTGGGTCTGTGACCATCTCACTTCACCTCCTCCCACCGTGATGCCGTGTTGAGCTGCTGTCCCTCACAGAAGCCGTCTAAAGGAGAGTGGATCCTTGTTATCCTATTAAATATTCACTAACTATTATATTTGATTTCCTAGATTTCTTTTATATGTATGTGTTACTGTGCATATGTGTATGTGAAGGTGCCCCAAATAGGCCAGAAGAGGGCATCAGGTCCCTTGGGGCTGGAGTTAAAGTTGGTTGTAAACTGCCTGACATTGGTACTAGGAAGCAAACTTAGGTTATCTGTTGTTGTTTTTTACTCTTTTTGGGGGGACTGCTACCCAGCTCCCAAATAAGTCATACATGGAGGCTTATTCTTAATTATGAATACCCAGCCTTAGCTTGGCTTGTTTCTTGCCAGCTTTCCTTAACATAACTTAGCCCATTTACCTTTTGCCTCTGGGCTTTTCCCATTCTCTTACCTCTGTAAATCTTACTCTTGCTCCATGGCTTGCTGTATAGCTGGCCCCTAATGTCCTCCTCCTTATCTGGCTACTTCCTCTTTTTCCTTCCCAGATTTCTCCTTCTATATATTCTCTCTGCCTGCCAGCTTGGGCTATCCTTTCTCCTGCCTTGCTATTGGCCATTCAATTCTTTACTAGACCATCAGGTATTTTAGGCAGGCAAAGTAACACAGCTTCACAGAATTAAACAAATGCAACATAAACAAAAGTAACACACCTTGAAATAATATTCTACAACAGTCCTCCAAAGACAGCAAGTGCTCTTAACCTCTGAAGCATTGATCCAGCTCTATTAACAAATAACATGTCATTGTCTTGGCTCCTTAAAGAAAGAAACCAATAGCAAATAACTGAATCTGTCCTGGAAGAAATAGGATCAAAACAGGGCACATACTCATCTCCAATATGCTAAACCCAGAGCCTTCGTGTGATAACCAAAAACCTGGTTCTGGCATTGCAGTTCTCTGGATAGACCTTACCCAACTTCCAGGTGAGGATGTAGGACATCTAGAGGAATTTTACTTTCACACTCAGGTTATAATAATTCAGACATCTATAATTTTTAAAATCATATGTTTAATCTGGAATTCAGGTGTGCCCAGGCACCCTTTGCTATCTTATGACTTAGTTACTGAACTAACTTCTGGCTTACACTCCTGAAGTTCATACATGCCAATGATTCTTCAGCTGGGCTTTTAGAACCACAGACTGGCCAGGCATGGTAGTTCATCTTTTTATTGACTGCCAGGAACAGACCTAACTGGGAGGCAATGAGGGAATGAAGAAATGACAGACACACATACTCTCAGACAGAAATACAGATAGACAAAAAAGCTGAGATCAGGTGGTCTGGGCACTCTGATGGGGAAGCCACAGAAGCCCAGAAGCTCAGCATGTTTATTAAATATAGTTGAACAGAGAGGAGAGGTTATTGCATACGGCTGAACATGAAGGCAGGGTTGTTATACAAGACAAACACGGAGGTGGGGTGATGATATACAACTGAACGAGGAAGCAGGTTTATCAAATCTCTATAGGAGCAGGCTCTGTAGGGAACAATCTTCAGGCTGTAAATATCCTGGGGGAGAAAGATACTGTGAACATTTTCCTCAAACACTATTGACATTTGCACTTGGACCCCCAAGGAAGACTTTGTTACCTCTCTGTGGGGGGATGGGCTTTGCCATTTCACCATGGGCCTGTGGCTAGAGTCCTTAACATGGCCAGCTCCTGTCAACAACCACTCAGGACTTCACATGCTCAGAGATTCCTCCCCTCCTCACACACATACCTGTAACCCCAACACTCAGAGAGTTGAGGCAGGAGGATGGTGAGTTTCAAAACCAGCCGTGACAATAGACTATACAGCAAGATACTGTCTCTACAAGATCTTGACAATAGACTATATAGCAAGATACTGTCTCTACAAGATCAAGAAAAACAAATAATAACAGACTGGTGCCAGTAGAAGAAAAGCCACAGGGAGACCTTACAGACAGTGAAATGGAGTGTTTCTTCAGCCAGCCCTATCCAAAGCCCTGTGGGCATCACCTTCCATTGAATTCTCCCTTGTCCTTCAGCTTCCCAACAGGAAAAAAGAAGGCAGAAAAGCTGTCCTCACAAATCCTTCACCACTTGACCTTCTCTTCCCACGTCCTGACTGATCTGCATTCCTTCTCCAGCCCCCGGTCATGCCTCCTGGAGTTCCCAAGACCTCCCCGAACACCTAGACTTTGTGTCGGTTCCTCTCCGTCTGAGCCCCTCCTGCTTACGTTGTACGTTTGCTGGAAGAGCAGCGCAGAGCAGTGCAGAGCGGTGCAGAGCGGTGCAGAGCGGTGCAGAGCGGTGCAGAGCGGTGCAGAGCGGTGCAGAGCCGTGCAGAGCAGTGCAGAGCCGTGCAGAGCAGTGCAGAGCAGTGCAGAACAGTGCAGAGCAGTGCAGAACAGGGCAGAGCCGCGCAGAGCGGCGCAGAGCGGTGCAGAACGGCGCAGAGCGGTGCAGAGCCGTGCAGAGCGGTGCAGAGCGGTGCAGAGCCGTGCAGAGCGGTGCAGAGCGGTGCAGAGCGGTGCAGAGCGGTGCAGAGCAGTGCAGAGCCGAGCAGAGCATCGCAGTCACCACAGGCCCTCCAGCCCCTCGCCAACCTGCTTTCTGAACATCATTATGACGGCTTGACTTGTTTTCTCCCTCAAGATGGATGCTCCATTGATTTCTCAAGCTGATAATTGCTTGATAATTGATTTCTCTTGCTTGATAATTGTTTTGTTATATGTAATTTTACTATGTTAAACTTAAAAACTTCCTTTTTGAAAAAAAGAAAAGGGGGAAGTGCTGGGGATGTCTTTCTGTATGCTGTGAATGTGTGTTGCTCTGATTTGGTTGATAAATAAAATGCTGATTGGCCAGTAGCCAGGCAGGAAGTGTAGTATAGGCTGGATAAGCAGAGAAGAGAATTCTGGGAAAGAAAGGCTGAGTGAGACACCGTCAGCCACCACCATGAGAAACAAGATGTAAAGATACTGATAAGGCACAAGCCATGTGGCAAGGTGTAGATTTATAAAAATGGGTTAATTTAAGATGTAAGATCTAGCTAGCAAGAAGCCTGAGCCATTAGGCCATACAGTTTTAATTAATATAAGCCTCTGTGTGTTTATTTGGGTCTGAGCGGCTGTGGGCCCAAGCCAAGACTGGAGAAAACTCCAGCTACACTCCGTGGACAGAGAACTAGATTTGCCTTGACTACCACCATGTACCCAGCTCCTAGAAGATTACCCAGTGCCTATAAACAGCTGGAGGAAAAACACATAGATGGGATACACACCCATCAGGAGCCTTTCCTGGCATCCTTGACAACCTCACAGGCCACGGCCCTATCTTCCAGGTGCCTATCCAACCACTCCATAATGAGCATCATAAGAAAGAACACAACATGTCAGGGTGGTCCAAGTAAATCCCCAAGCAATATAGACCATTATTGTTGCCTTCAGTCGCTTCTCAAAGGTTGAAGGTAAGCTCCTGTTGTTGAAAATAGCACAGGCACAGGACACAGGTCTCAAATGACTCAAGCTGTATCTAAGGTGAAGCCTCCTTCCTGAGGTCTAACTCCAATGGTGCCAGAGAATACTATGCAAGCCACTAACAGAAAGATGCAATGAATAGCCCTATCCAGCTGCAGCACCTGTGTACCACAACAATGGCTACCATGGCAAGATACCTGCAGAGGTGCAGTAAGTGGCACTCACATGTTGGTGGTGACCAACAGCTCTGTCATGGGACTTAGGACTCACTCAAAAGAAGGGAAATCATGCCTGGTATTAGAAACCTAGCCAACTTGCTAGAGCCAGTGAGGTCACAGACTTTAAAAAGAGTTCATTACTACCACATTGCCATTGCTAGAGTAGAATGTTTCCCTATTGCATCCTAAATCTTATCCACACACCCACAGATAAGTGTAGCTGCCACTCATCATCAAAGGTTCTCTTTATAACAAATGGAGATCAGCACAGAAAACCACAGCTAGACCAAGTGCACAGACCAGTGGATCCTGGAGGAGCCCAGCCCCAGTGAATACATCTAGATCATAGCTCCTCTGTCTGTGGCTTAGAGAACATCACTGAAAGCTTTTAAGGGCCAGAATACAGGAGTCTGCTGGCAAACTGTCTCTCCTAGATACAGTGGCATAAATCAGACTGTAACAATGGTATTTATATTTGAAGGAGTAGCAGGGGCAGCCTACTAGAGATCTAAAATGCACAAAATACATGATTAACTTTATGAAATTCCACTATCAAAACAATTGAGTGCTTACATGTGCACACACCATAGACACAGAGATGAAAGGTGTTGATAAACACAATGTTGTCAGTACTTAAATCCGGGTGCAGGATTACAATACTTTTAATTTTTTTCTCCACTCTTTGAGTATCTCAAAGTTTTTACAATAACAATAATAACTTCTTCTAGCACCAAGAATGAATCCTAATGTAACCTGTGGACTTCACATGATGAAACTTGTCAGTGTTGGTTAGGTGACTAGAACAAAGGGATCTCTGTTGAAGAACAGTATTGATGGTGGAGACAGCAGGTGAGAGGGAACATATGAGCGTGCTGCATTTCTGCTCCATTTTCTGGGAACCTAAAAATTACTCTTTCCTTTTTAAAAAAGAATAAAGTGACTTTGCTAATAAAAGATATAACTAATTTAAAGCAAAAGGTAAGGTGTCTTGAGAATTGAAGATCAGGCTAGGTTGAACAACTTGAGCACATGAGAGGTCTGACAAGCCAAGAGATGACGTCATGACTCCTGGTAGAAGATACCCTCAATCCCCAGAGAAGGTACCCTGAACCCCAAGCTTTGAAACCCCGAGAGCATCAGCTCACTTGTTCTCTTGGGAGAAGAGAGGACATTCCAGAACACTGAGTTGTGTTCACAAATACCTGTCTAGTCAACTAGCTGTTTTCTCTCCCCTCCCACAACGCTTCTCATGTTCTATGAAATAATCCAGCTCTAGATTAATCAGTCCTGTGTCCCCCAGAACACCAATCAGGCAAATATTTGGGGGAGTTTTTTATGAATCCATAATCTCTCTTCTGTCTCTCCATGTGTCTGTCATCTATCTCTCCCCCATACATATGTGTGTATGTGTGTGTATATATATATATATATACACACACATATATATACTTATATATATATATACTTACACACACATATATATATGTGTGTAAGTATGTGATATAAGTCATGTTATATATGGACTTGATACATGTATAGTTATATATATATATATATATACAGTTATACATCTACTGTGTGCCTATACAGCTATACACACAGAGTTGTTATTGAGCATTCTTGTTGTCATCATAACTAAAGAACACTGACAAAGTCAGAAAGAAGGGCCCAGGGTTGGCTGTTCTCAGTTACCGGCTAGCTGTGGTCCACCCTTCTAGGTCTTATTTCATCGTTTATAAGATCAGAGTGTTGAGCTTGAAACACTGTTCCCCAACCAGGTATGCATCAGATTTTTAAAGATAAAACTTCTAGGATCAGCTTTACTCTTCTAAGAAACTAACCAGGGAGCAGGAGCCCTGGGATTTCTATGTTGAAAGATGCTCAGGTGTTTGACTTGAACACAGTCAACAAAACTGAGTTTGGCGCTGCTGGATTGCACATCTATCTCTGGCCTTTCCCCCACTTCTAACACTAGCTAATTCAAAGGAATCAAAGGGATGCTCAAAGGACTGCAATGCACAGAGACATTTCATCTAAAATCTCGTGGACCTTAAGTGGGGAGATGCCAACTAGAGAGCCTGGAGTGATAGACAAGGTAAACATTGTGAGTGCTCTGTTATGAGGTTTCCATGGCCTCCAGAGGAGAGACACAAACAGCACACTAGCATGGTGGCCTTTCTCTAAGATTTACAACACACCTGGTCTTTAGGTTGAGAAAAAATACATCCTTTCCCTGGAAATTGATCTCAAAATTACCCAGGGATGTTAATGTCAAATATGTATGAAAAAGGGATTTTCTGAAATTTACACGAAAATAAAAACTTCCAGTTCATGATCAACACCTCCGAACAGTTATTCCCATCAGGCATTCTCCAAGCTGGTATCACAATAAGGATTCAGAGATAGGTTTTCAAATGCCACTGTTACCCTGTTCACAGATAGATTCGGCATCCAGATAGAAGTTACCACTCTAACTGCAAGCTGATGATTAACTTAATAATAAGGGACACAAATCTCCAAGAAAGAGTTCCTTTTTCCCAAACACCGTGTGCCATGCAGCCTCTGCGAGAAGGAAAGTGAGAATCCTTGCTTGGGAGGCTCCCTCTCTGCACATTCCAGTAAGGCTCTCCCCAAGCTTCCTGCAGCACATCCTCAATGGGAAAACTTAACTCCTAAGTCTCCTAAGCCAAGGCCTCCTCCGGAGGGCCCATATTCCGCTGCAGGGAAAAGCAGCTTATGTAAATTGCTGCACCTGACAACTTTCCAAGTGAGGAAGATGGAGGGGTCCATGTTTACATCTCTACCATTTGAAGCATTGTCCTACACTGTGGGAATTGGTTTCTGGCTGGTTTTGCGTATGAGTGGGACTTGCGATTTTTATACTTCGCCTGCCTGTGCTGGTTGGCATCTTCCCAGATGAATAAACATGAAACATTCATGCTGTCCTCATTTAAATTGTTTCTGCCTTTTATGCCACAGCTGTCCGAAACAGCAACTGCAACCCCAGCTCCCCCTCTAGCAGCGGTGAGGCTGCAAGGGCTGTAGTCTGATGGAATTCTGTTCCCTCCAGCCCCAAGTCTTGCAAAGCCAGGAAGGGAACTTAACTAAACCTCTGCCCCTCTAAAGAACTCAAGATTCAAAGGTGCAGGTGGAATTCTGCTCTTCAGAGAGGCTGAGTAGCAAGTAGCTCACCACCTCTCCTTGCTGGGGCCCTCCCAACAGGCCTCCTGCTTCTCTGCTCCCCTCCTTATCAACCCTTTCTCACCTGGCTCCTCCCTACCACTTCCTGTCAGCTAGTTGCTGACTCAGCCTCCTGACCACAGGAGAAATTTTTTTAATCAAACACATCTTTGCATTAAACAAACATTCCAGAGCATCAACAAAAGTAACACACCTTGAAATAATATTCTACAACACATTCAAGTACGTCTCATCTTGAACGCGGGGAAGGGCATCCTAGGAACCCAAGCAATGAGAAGGCCCTTTTGTCGGTTTCAAGCTCAGTAGCTACACTCACTGATAATGAACGGGTTTCAGGGATCTCTTTGTCACTCCCCACATGTGAGGGAATATTTTAAGTCTCAGAGCTACAGAAGGAAGGAGGCTCTGACTCACATTGGCATACAATTCTAACAGAAGACTGTGAAGAAGGTAAGCACGTGAGGTAAGATTTGGTAGTTGTGAGTGCCTCGGAAGAAGCGAACACCGGAAGGATGACAGATGAGGTCAGTTGTTTTAGAAACAAGATCAAAAAGAACCCTCCCTGAAATATGCAGATCCTCAGCTTTCTCAACTAACAAGCAGCTATTCACTGTGGCCAATTCTAAAGATTAGTGTTTTCCTCAAGACTCCGTGTTGAGAAAGTGCCCAGAATCTACTGATCCCACCTTCACATACAAACCAGATGCTCTGGTTTGTCAAACAAACCAACAAAACTCTCTGAACTTGGACCTGGGCAGAAATGTGAAAAATATTCATGTGGACACTAACTGAACCTAATCAATAATTATATGGCATGCAAATAAAAAATAAATATCTTAGAGTCTTCCTCTGAGTAATTTTCCACATATTTAAAAACACGTCATTTCTCATTTGCAATATTTCTGTACCAAACAGGGTTTCTACACTGTATTTTACAATATAATCCACCATGATCCTACAAAGTTTGTAGCATGGCCCCATTTTCCATAGAGGAAAACTGAGGCTTTGTGAGACTATACTACTCATGTAAAGTCATCTTCCAAGACTGTAGTGAGTAGAACCGTCTAGACACAAGTTCAGATCTGACCCAAACTGTGACCCTTCTGTCACTTTACCATACTGTGCCTGGTAGAACAAGAAGAAAGGAGGGCTTGATCCCCATGTGTCTCCTAAGGTGTGGCAATTGGTGGGGACACACAATAGACCCTTAGGGAGAGCCTTAGGGAGAGCCACAGTCCCTTGTGAACAAGATGAAGCCCACTGTACTACTTCATCTCACATCCATCCGGCCGAGTCCTGTGAGTCCGTCCGTTCAAGCCTCTCTTCCAGATGACTCTGGCCCCAATAGCCTCTGGTGACAAAGAACACCAGCAGCTGTCCTCTGACCGCCTTTGCTGGAGTCTTGTGTTGCTCTTGGGAGTGGGTGTCTGCAGTCCATCTCCCCAGCCAGAACCCAGGCAATGTGGGCGGAGCTGCATCTCCCCTTCTGAGGCAGAGCAGGTGACAGAATCTGCCTTTGAAGGAAGAGGGAGCCCGGTGTAATGGTCTCTGTTTCACACATCCGAAACCAGGCCAGTAGACATGACTCGACCTCCCCTGTAACTCAGCTCAAAGCAGAACTGCATCCAGAAGCAATGGCTCCAGAAAGTCATGCTGAGAAATGCGTGTACTCCATCTCCATAAATCCTCTCTCCTCTAGCCCAACTCACGGGCCTTGAGAATTACCAAAGATGCACCAAATCCCAAGCAAGGGATAGGGGAGCTTGAATGACAGCCCAGCAGTGCAGTCCAATAACCTAGAGAACTTCCCATATTCAATCAACACATATCCCCACTGCAAGCGCTCACACAGGCTCACACCCATGAGGCCCTTCAGGAAAGCAAAATTCTACTTATGAAACACATTCAGTGCACCTGGCACGGTGCTAAACATTTTATGTACATATTATTAATCTTCATAACAAGTCGATTTCATAGTGTGATTTCACATGAAGGAGAGTGGCTTGCCCAAGGTCACCCAGGTGGCGACGGGCAGGGCCAGGATTGCTTCATTTCTTCGGGGAACGTTTGCTTGCTCATTGCGTGTGCTGGCACGGCCCTGGGATACACCACCAAACAAATGAACTAGGCTCCACTCTCTGCAGACACTGGAGGGGAGGAAACCAATGCTAGAGCAGTAAACTGAAAGAATGAGACAGTCGCCGTGGTGGTAATTGTCCCACAAGGCAGCACGATTTGGGACACTCTTCCATGACCCCATAGACTTGAAGCAAGGATGACAAAGGGAAGCTGTGCCAAGATGCCCCACAGGGCCTTGTAGGCAGAAGGGACAAGTGTAAGGGGGGGGGGACTCAAAACAGAACAGTGTCATTGCAGCGGGGTAGAAAGAAGGCCATCGTCTGCAGAGGGTGGGCAGGGGAGACCGAGGACAACTCCAAGGGAGGAGCTGTAGCAGGCCATTCACAGCACACTGGCCCGGGAGCTATTACGGTTTTGCCCCGAGTATCACAGGAAACACTCTAATGGGCATTGGCATACAAGAAATGGTTTTTAAGAATTATCCTCTTTTTCTTTTCCAGTAAACAAGCTGTCTAACTCTGGTTTCCAAAGAGGTAGCAGTCAAAAGGTAGGAGAAAACGCATCTCCAAGAGACTACTACTGTATTGCATGCTACAATTGGGCTCATTTAGTTTAGACTTGCCTTGGAATGAGGCATTTAGTAAAAAGAAAATACGTTGTAGCCTTTTAACCTACAATAACGATGTACCTTAATTACTTCTGGGAAGAGAGTCTAGCATTACAGTTAAAGACTATATACACAATTAAGATGTGCAGTCTTTCAGTAAACAAATATTTAGGTTTTCTTTGTGGACAGATAAATAATGTGAGAGGAGAGTTTCGAGGAATGGGGTGGTAGACACAGAAGACTTTTAAAAGGGTCCCTGGCTATTTGTAATGAATGGGCTGTAGGGCCAGTAGGTGTGGGGGGTGTGGAGGGAGGGTGGATGCCTTTGAATTCTGAGATCTCTCCCTCTGAAGTCAGAAGTTCTTCTCTACTTAAAGAGAGCTCAGCTCAGTGAGGACACAGGTTAACAAGGACACGTGCAAGGTGGGAAATGACAAGTGACGGCAGGGACCATGCCATGGGCCTGCCTGTTTGCCGTCTCTAAAACAGTGTGGGCTCAGCCCACTCCATCAGTTCTGGGTGATGGTGACACAGAAGGTCATGGTGGGGGTGGGAGGGGGTGCTTGGTAAAGCAAAGCAGCTCAGTTCACGATAGACAGGAAGCAGAGAGAAGAGGACCTGAGACCAGTTGAATCTTCCAAAACCAGGCCCCCAGGAACTTACTTCCTCTATAGAAGTCCTACCTCCCAGAGTTTCTACCTAGGAAAAATGGTGTTACCAACTGGGGACCAAGTGCTCAGCACGGGAGCCTGTGAAGGATTTGTCATTTTCAAATCACCCCATCTCCCATGTTCTCAATATGTGTTAACCCATCGCATCCCCACCAATTAGCTTATGGATAATGTTTCAACCACATTCCTGTAGAACAGGTTCCCAAGGTTCCCTAATGGTGGGGTCAGAATTTGGCCTAGGACTCTATGACTCCAAAGTGGAGCTGTGGCCCACCATAGAAAACAGCTATCTATGATGACTGATTAAGCACCGGCTGTTTGCCTAACATGGAATGACACCTAAAGAAAAGAAAATTATAAATACCTCAAATTCTATCCAGGAGAAACAGAGAAAATGCATGAAATAATGATTCCTAGCAGTTAAAGACCTATGTTCTAAGAGGTAAGGGGCTCAGCTACCTGGGGTTACACAAAATGTGTTTCTGAAAAGTCAGGGAGATCTTCCAGACAACCTGTCATCCAGTCAGACCTGGAAAATAAGTTGAATGTTTCCTGGTGCAGTGTTTTAAACATATTTCAACAAATCCTCTGTGTTTCTGCAAGAAATAAAGTGCATTTGTCCTCTTCAATTTGAGTAGCAATCAACAGCTCAGTCCTAACAACTAAATCTACACCGTGGGAGAAGAAACAGCTGTGACTTCTCAGATTAGGCCCTAAAAAGCTCTGGGCTTCCTCCCTCACTCTCAGCTGATTTCATCTTGAGCAAGCCAGCCACTTAAGCAACCTATGTAGAAACCCACAAGGTGATGAGCAGAGGCCTCTTGTCAATCACCTGCAAGAAATGGATATCTCGGTTTAGTGATTTAGCTAAGTGGTAGAGCACTTGCCTAGCAAGTGCAAGGCCCTGGGTTCAGTCCTCAGCTCCAGAAAAGAAAAGAAAAAAAGAAAAGAAAAGAAAAGAAAAGAAAAGAAAAGAAAAGAAAAGAAAAGAAAAGAAAAGAAAAGAAAAGAAAAGAATATCTCTTGGCCACAGCCAACTCTTTGAAAGAGGGTCCTTCATCGCTAGTTTGACATCAGATAGTTGACTGATGCCAGAATCAACCTCATGCCAGAGCCAACCATCAGAATTGCCCCCAATTCCTGACACATGAACTGTAAGATTCTAAGCATCTATTGCTATCAGCTGTGAAGTTGAGAGTGGTTGGCAATATAGCAATAGATAATTAATCCAGGTGGTGCTGCTCATATACACTGAGCGGCTAGGAAAAATAAAGCAAAGACAGAGTCCTCATTTTCAAACCATTGTTCTAATTCTCTGAAACCTAAAAGTGGCAGGTTAAGCTGAACTTAAGTGCAGAAAAACAATTTCTGCAAGTTAATAGCCAGCAACCAATTTCCCTAAAACTCAGTAAATTTACCAAGCAACTACCCAGGGTCACTGTGTGCCATCAAGAGAGGTGAATGCTAACTAATCTTCCTTTGGAGGGGTTCCAGTGGGCCCAGAATAGAAATATTCCTCCCCGTTGTACCCAAGGGCAGTGGAAAAAACCCAGGCCTCTCACGTGCGACCTGCCTTTGTAATTACAACACGGTTGGCAATCATTAAGCACACACCCCGCCCCTGGGGTTCCAGATAAGCATCTACCTACATGCACACATCCACTGGCAGCAGAGCAGGATTCATTACCAGAGCCTTGTCCTTCATCTGGGTCACCCATCACAGGAACATGCAATACACCGTGGTCTTAAAGAAAGGATAGTCGTTTGTGGTTCTAAGTAGGGCCACATTATTTTCTACAAGTGTCAATTTTCCCCAGCAATATTACATTTTCCAACATTTAGTTTTCTAGCATTCTGCCATGACTATCTGTGTAGATTAGAAAGGTTCTTAACTGTTATCTGTAATAGATTTTGCCTGTAGCAAAATTCATGCAGGCATAATAGAAGAACAAAGTGTACTCTGACAAAATTGCACCCATAATTTCCAGATGCCTGACATTTATTGCTTATTGCTATTAGAATTCAAGTGCCTATTTGTTTTCTACTTTGCTTTTATTCTTGCATCACAACATATAATGGAAAAAAGATATTTTAAATGTTGGGTTAAGTATCACAGATCAACATGAGGTTCGGACATAATCAATACTACTTAAATATACTCTGAGGCAATTAATTTTTAAAGAATCAAATTGTTGTGCCATATCAAAATTCATAATGATACTGTAAAGGTTGTAACGTTCTTTATTATTTAATTAAAAGCCATGTTTAGCACTCATGCAGCTAACTGTGAAGACAGCACAAGAGAAAAGGTTCCTTATGGGGAAGGAGTCGCAGCTGACGCTTCGCGGTGTCCTTTTGATTACTAAATGTTAATTGAACTTCATTTGCTAGTATTCACTTATCATATTAATAGAGGCAATTTCATGAAGGGCTCCAAGAGGAGGACGCATCCATGACGATTGATAGCCAGGCAAATATCAGCATGTGAAGACAAGCCATAAGGCCACCGTTGATAAGCTCGACTCCAAAGAGGAGCACAGACCAAAAAAAAAAAAAAAAAAAAATGCCCAGTCTCTGGGAAAGATACAAGAAAATGCATACAGCAGAGAGCGAAGAGGAAGGAAAATAATAACAAACAGAAAACACTGTTTACAGATCCAAACGACAAAGGGAAAACAGAAACCTAAGCATTTCCTGATGTCTGGGTTTAAAGAGAGGCCTGCTAGAATCACAGTGGGTGGATGGTGCTAAAAATCTCCGATGGGGACATCTGCCCAGCGCAAGGGCACTGCCCCAGTGGTAAGACCAAACTTGTGCTCTAAATAGACAAAGAGCAGGTGAAAAGAGTGCATTTTGCCTGGACCTCGGGCTTTGGGGACCTTTAGGGCTGAATTAAAGGACGCCAAGGATGCCTAGCATGGACAACCGGCCTTCAACTCGTCTTCCTTTTATCTCACAGACTTCACAACTTCGGAAACTCTGCCCACCACACACTGCACCAACTCAGGACTAGCCAATGCGATGCTTACATGGCCACATATACTTGCATCTTCCTATCTTTTGCCAATGCTGAGGATTTAACCTAGAACCTTGGCAGGCAGGCAGGCAAGACAAGCTCTCTCCCCTTGAGCTGTATCCCTAGCCAAGGTATATTACTTCTCTTGGGCATTTATGCTGAAAAGTAGCTTAGGGGCTCCATGGGTGCTCAGACCCTGATCTAATCCTTCTGTTCTGATACTGGTGAGCACTGTGGTTAACTCCAAAGATGGTCATCCCGTACAGGAAGGCATGGAGCACAGGCCTGCAAGAGGGTGCTCTTCCTGTGGAAGAACCACAGCCTGGGAGCTACTAATAACTCTGCTTCCCTGGCTCAGGACCCTACAATCCCCTCCCACCAGGGTCTCAGTTCCCAGCAACTGTTGTCAGAAATATGCACAGTACTGAGGTGGGGCTTGGGGCAGGGGGTCCAAAGAAAGGAGGCCCCACTGTTTCCATGAAAGAGCCCATCAAAAGCATGCCTGTGTGTGATACAGATTGCACACAGCTCTGCAGATAGGGAAAAGAATTTCAAGTGCTGTGGTTTCTCAAGCTGATCTCGGCTTACTAATAATGTCTTGTCCTGAGAGAGAGGGAGGGAGGCTGGGATGCAGTATTCAAATGGCATACACAAGGCCCTGGGTTCTGTCCCTAGAACTGCAAGACAAAAACGTTTCAAAAAGTGGCTTTGGCCAGATGTGGTAGCACATGCCTTTAGATCCAGGCCGGGAGGCAGAAACAAGAGCATCTCTGTGAGTTCAGTGGCAACCTGGTCAACATAGTAAGCTCTGGGTCTGCCAGGGCTCAGAGTGAGGCCCTATCTTACAGAAAGAAACAGACTGGGTAGGGCCCCCTGCGATTCCAGCACTTAGGAGGGTGAAGCAGGAGGGAGCGAGGGTACAAGACCAGCCTGAGCTGCACAGTAAAAACTCTATCTCAGAATTTAAAGGGGGGAGGGAGGCAAAGGACTTACACCCACCATCTCTTGGTACCTCACTTCCTCTCTTCCTTCTAGTTCTGCCATTTTTGAGTAACTGTGACCTAGAAGACCACCAGAATCTTACCTCGTGTTATAAACAATACATAAATGTGGCCTTAAAACCTGAGAGTAAACAAAGGTATAAAATTGAGTCCTCTCTGACCGTTTACATTTTAAAGACAACTGCTATTAACAGTTTTTCACTTATCCTTTAGATTAAAAATAAAAATTCACAACCACATTTGTGTTTTTGTGTTTTAGTTTAGACAAGTACAGTCATGAGACTCTCCACTGGCCTTTCCCCCCACCTCGATCACACATCCTGGGAGTCCTCCACGGCTGCATGTCCCACTCGGATGCATTGCTTCTGACGGCCAGGTGGATCTGCCTCTTCAGGGGATCCTATTGATGGGTGTGTTATCACAGATGGCTTCGTGTTACCCTCCTGCTTAAATGAGCAACCACGTACATATGCATTGGAACCTGTTTAGACGATTATCCACATTATGAATTCCTAGATTTGGAATTTCTAAGTCAGAGGAGACATTCAATTTTAATTGTAGGAAATATTGCTAAATATCTCTTCAAAATGGCCTTACCAACTTAAATTTCTGCCAAAAGTTGTGACCATATCTCATTAGTCTGGTAAGTACAGCCATCTGTCTTTATCAGGCTTTGTTTTTTAATTGCAGAGTATGGCTGACTATCTTCTTGTAGGAGGGTTGGCAATTTATATTTCTTTCTTTCTTTCTTTTTTTTTTTTTTTTTTTTTTTCAAGACAGGGTTTCTCTATGTAGCTTTGTGCCTTTCCTGGAACTTGCTTTGAAGACCAGGCTGGCCTCGAACTCACAGATATGGGCTGGAGAGATGGCTCAGCCATTAAAGGCTAGGCTCACAACCAAAGATATTTCTCAAATGCCTTCTTTCCTGTGTGTGTGTTTGTTGGTCTGTGTGAGGCAGGTCTCGCTGCGTAGCCTGGTGTGGCCTTGAACTTGTGCTGTCTCAGCCTCCTGACTAGAGTGTTCATTGGCATACCAGGACACACGACTTTAGAAATAAACCAGTGAAAACAGGAAGTGCTGGTGCAGACCCTCCATCAAATGACATCCCTGCTGCTACCTGGAACCGTCCCTAACGGGTTCCCCAGGGCTCAAAAAGGTCCAAGTTCAGGGAGCTGCTTCAAGAGTTTACATTGCCAACACACACAACCAGAGGCCAAGATGGTCTTATAAACACAACTGAGTAAAAAACAGTGGTTTCCTTTCCCTTAACTTTTGAAACACAATAGTAGGTAGAATCACCCCAAAAGAGAGATTTAGTGTCTGCGAGAGGAGAGGTCTGATCACAGAGAGACCATTGGTGGCTTCGCAGATCGTTGTTCAGATGCCCCCCCCCAGCAAGCTGAAAGAGAAAATTGGATGCTAATAATGTCTTTTACCTGAGTTTCCAAATGATGCTACTATTCTGAAGCAGTTCTTTTTTATGTTTATAAGGAGTGGGTGTGGTTGTCTGGTGGCAATGAAATGAGATATTTCCAGCAGGTGTACAAAAAGAGATGTGGCTCGTTTAGTCCCTCACCTATAATTAAAAGACTTTTACTCATCCTTCAGTCCAACCATGCATGACTATCACCTGCAGAGTTTTCAGATGCCTTCAGCGCCTGGGCCCTATTCCAGATCCACTGAGGCAGGATTCAAGACCATTGTCTTTTTACATCCTACCGCCCCTTACCCCTCAAGACTGTAACATGTAGACAAATGTGTGGACTTCTTCATTAGGAACAACCTCAGGGTCTAGCTGAATTCTCAAAGCCTTCCAGGAGGTGCTAGCTAATCCAAGGACCACTCTCCTGAAGCCTCAAGAGTATTCTTTTTTTCAACCATCTCTCAAGTCTGTTTGGCCCAGTATCTGTTAGGAAGATGTACATGTATGTAAAGGAATCAGCCATGCAGGACACAATGGAAAATTCTAAATGCAAATTCCTGACAGTTCTTGAAACAATGAATATAAAAATAAAACAGAAACTTCTCTTATTTTACTAATAGGAGTGGAAAGGGAGAGTCCAGCAATTTAAGAGTCTTTAAAACGTGCTTATGTACTAACGCATGCATTCCATTTTCAGAAACCATGCATCGGGAGAAAGATGTAGGCATGGCTAAGGATGTGCCTTGAAGCATTGTTTCTCGTACAACATTGAGAACAGTTACTCTGATGAGTACTAATTTAAGTTAAGCTTCACAACGGAGCATTCTACAGCCATTCAAACTAATATATTTAAAAGACTAGCCTATCAATGTTAAGTGGGCATCATAAAAACGTTCAAAATATATTTTCAGTAAAATGACAAGTCATGAAGTTGTACATGTAATAAGATCCCATTTTTTAACAACTGACCTAATAGCACTTTATTATCAGGTTTTTGAGCAGGGCATAGTGGTTCACACCTGTGATACTGGCTCTCGGGAGACTGAGGCAGGATTACAAGTTTAAGACTAACCTGGGTTACCTGATGAGTTTTAGGCTAACCTGGGCTCCACAGTAAGACTCCGTTTCAGTAAGTAAACAAATGAAGAAGAGTCTTCTTCCAGTTACATACAGTTTTAACCATTTTGTCAACATTACCACCAATCTTTACAAACCCATGGACACATTTGGTGTTACTTCATTTTAAAAATGAAACCACCAGGATTCATAGAGGTTAATAATATATACCCAATGACCACACAGTCGGTCAATGGCAAAACTGGTCATTCAAACCCACAATTAGAGAGCATTTGCCCAGTGGGAGCAATTGGGGAGTAGAGCCAGAGTCTCTAAAGCCACAGAGACCCCGGCTGGGAGGATATTCCCTCTGCTCCTGTATACAGAAGATGCAGATGAGCAAAATAAGGATGAGTTCGGCAGCCCAACAGTGCACATAGGAATTCCACAGGCAAAAGCTCTCTCCATTAGGAGAGAGACTGAGAAAGCTTTGATGAGAGAGGCCTCTGTCTGCAGAGGGCAGCCGTGATTGCAGAGACAGGTCAAAGTGCTGAGAACAAGTGACCATCAAAACCTAAGCCGTAAATAGAGCATCTGTGTCCCTTCCTTCCCCCAAGACTCAGAGAACACAGTGGAAGAGGGGGCAGAGAGGGTGCAAGGGCATGAAGAAGGGGCGGAGTGGAGCAGAATGCTGTCTTCTTGTCAAGTCAAGTTCACAACAAGATCTGCACAAGATTGGGCCCATCAACATCTTATCATTGCAGGGCAGGGGCGGGGACACTCCTGGGGCCCCAGCACTTCCAGAGGATCTATAGACACTTAGTGGTTGCTAAAAGTGAAGAGACATTTTCTTCGGTTGCGTAGCGACTGGAAACTTGCGCATGCGCCTGTAACCCAAAGAAGACTCACTGGGACAACACCAAAAAGGGGCAGAAAGGGAACCAGCTGGGAGGAAGAACTCAACGGGCACGAGAGGAAGACAAGAAAGGATAATGGGGCAAGGTGTTTGATCAAAGGACATCACATACATGCATGAAAACATCATAATGAAACCCTTATTGTGTGTAATTAATGTATGTTAATAAAACATTAACAATAAACAAAAACGTAACTGTGAGCAGATAAGAGAAGCACAAAGAAGCCAATGAGCACTGAGATTGGGAGACTGGGTATGATGAAGAGAGCCGCCATTTATACCATGCCATAAAGAGGAGAGTGTCTACACAGGAGTGTTCCCATAGCCCTCCTTGTCTCTGTCAATTTTGATGAGCAAGTATGATTAGGCAAAGGCCAAACACCCAGAGCGGTCTACTTACTGGTGGAGAAGTGGAGCCTCTCAGGGACGAGGGAGTTTTCAGATCTGAGTGTTAGGAGCTCTCGGGAACTGAGATGCTGAAGGTCCCTGATGGTGTTGCAATGTCAGTGACACCACTTTCCTTCGGGGTCACTAATTGAATGGGACATGTATGCATGCCCCAGGCCGAGTGCTCTTCCCTTTGGCCCCTTACTTGGACCTTCTAGCTTCCTATGGCCACAAGTATCCCCTAGCCAGTGTTGTCAAGTTGGAAATCTCCCCTCACCACCAAAGCTTTAGAGGTTGGACTCCTTGGCAGGGAAAGCTGTTCATCCTGGGTTAGGAGACTTACATGAAAAGAAACACAGCTCTCTGGGCCCCTTCCAGAAGCACACTCGTTCAAACTCAGCATAGCACATCCAACCTGCCACCTAATAAAAATGCTGTCAGGGTCTGCACCTGATTTACAACTGATATGCAAATGTGTGCTTCTGAAGTAATAGAAGGTACTAAAACCAGAAGTTAAAATGGGCTCTCTTCAGTATTTGAAGTACATCAACTCCATTTTATTCGGTCTTCCGGGTTCTGTTTTTAAAAAGACACTTCCTGTCTTCATAGACAGCCTTCCTTTATTACTGACAAAGTGAGGTTAAATAAACAAAGTTTCACCCTGCGTTTGCTTCTTTTAACACACGCACTCAATGTTTTCACTAGTTCACACTTAGAACTGTAGTGCAGGACTACATTTGAGCCAAGACATGACTGTCTTCACCGTCTCTCTACAGCCAGAGCCCTGAAATTAATGAATTTAATAGCAGGTTTTTTTCTTCGCCTGGACACTAACCCCTTTCTCTCTCTAGATATAACATATGATATCTGAGACTCATAAGAAAATTATGCCTGGGCATGGACCCGAATGGGAATGCCTCACCGTGGAAAGCGCTCTCCCCACAGTAAGGACTCATATAACTTTTTCGCCTCTTCATTATTGCAGAATATAATTCATTCCTCTCTAAGTTCAAGTTGCATATTACAGCATGTTAACGTTGGTCTTCCTTTATAGAAACCTATCATGTGGTTAGCATTCTCATTTATAACCTGAATTACTTTTATTTCTCCAGCCGTTTCACCTAACGAGTTTGAATCAGACAGGAAAATGATCCCATATCCCAAATTGCTGAAATATGCTCTAGCAAGAGTTGGCTGGAGTATATTACCCACATGCAGGGATATCAGTCTCTGGGGTGGCGGCCCTCCGAAATCTGTAACATCATCTTTTCTCAAAGCTTCCTTCCTCCATTTAGCAGTATCCCCGGAAGTGGGTAGTCCTGAGGACCAGCCTTTCCCCACATAAACAGACAGACAAACATGTTTAAAGGAGAGAGGACCCAAAGGGGTTTCCATTTGTCCTAAGACAAATCTTAGCCTTTACAAGACTGCTGCCTGCTTGTCTGTCTTCGTCCTGTATCGTTTGGCTGAGATCACTGTGCAACAGTGCCCCTTTTCCATCCTTTAATTAAACGTGTCCTTTGCATGTTCCGTGTCCTACGTCCTGGAGCATTCCTCCCTGCCCACTGCCTTGCCTCTTCTTTCAAATTCCAGCTCAACCATGGGTTCTTCGGAGCTCTTCCCCAGGCTCCTCCATCAGACCACTTGCTCTAGTATATAATCTTGGCCAGAATGAGTAAGGGAAAGGTGTTTGACACACGTGCCACCCTCTACCTCCTTCTCACACTTCAGGCCTGCAGTTTCGTTTTCCCTTGTCTTATCAACCCTCATAGACTAGGAAGCAAAACTATACCACCTTTGCAAGCAGTACAGTCCCATGGAAAGGAGGGCTTTGGCATCTACCAGGAGATGGATGGCATGGCGAGGGTGGGGGGAGTAAGCGTGGAGTGGGGTGTGAACAAAGGGATGAGAAACCCTTGAAGCTGTAGATACCCCTTCTCCCAGGCAGACCTCAAAGAGACGGCACTATACCCAAAGGTACTTCCACAGTATTTCTAGAGAATTCCTCAGGAGGCCAACAGCAGCATGTCTGTGTTCCCCAAGACATTCCCGCAACAAATGAAACTGACCTGGAGCAGTGATGGAAACTGGGGGACTCTTTTCATTATCCAGGTACTGTTAGAACAGCCTGTATCTAAAGTGACCCGCAAGCAGAGGTGGCTCCAGATGTGGGTAGAAATGGAACTTCCTAGCTGCCCAGACTTGCAGGAATCAAGATGAGTTGAAATGGAGCATGAGGTGAGTTTTACATGCCCAAGTTTAGGGATTGCCGTTCAAAATTAAATTTTTAATTCTCTTTCTGGTTCTAACTTTTTAAAAGCTTTATTTAGTTTATTTTTACATCATTTACTTTACTTTTATGAGTGTGTATGCACATACACACACACACACACACACACACACACATCAGATTTGGGGTAAGCAGGCAGAAGCAGGATTGCAGAATCATTGGGATTGGTATACAGTAAACGTTGTAACATACTGTCAGATTCCCAAGGCAGTTGTATAATTTTACACTTTTACCTATCAAATACACAAACAGCTTAGTTGTTCTACATCCTTTAAGATTGGGTATTTTCAATTGTGTAGATTTTTAGTGAACATATAGTAATTTCTTATGCTTTTAATATAAACTTGCCAAAAGGTTTATGATGCTGAACAATTGTTGGTGTGCTTCGTGGCCTTACTATATCCTCTCTGGAGAACTGTCTAGCCTTTTGGCCATTATGTATTGGGTCACTTATCTCTGTGCTTCATTGTGGAGACTTCACACATTCTGCATGAGAGTGCACTGATGTGCACAGAGTTCCTTGTGAAAACCACTCTGGGTGTTTTCTTTCTTCTGCAGGTGAACATTTTTATTTCTACAATGGCACCCATTGATAGTGAGATTTTAAAGTTTTGATGATATCATGCTTAGTCATTGTTTTTATTGTTTGCATTTTGAATTCTGTCTAAAAGTGTCTTTTCCTGTCTAGCCAGGTCACAAAAGAGTCACTCCCCACTGAAAGGCTTCCCAGCTCAGATTTTGTAGGTTGCTGTGTAATCCGTTTGCAGTAGATTTTTGCATATTTGAACCATGCATTGAAGGTCGATTTTTAACCTGTATTGACAGGCAGCCCACCACCATTTGTTGAAAAAGGTGTTCCCGGCACCTTTAAACTGACTGGTGTTTGCTTCAGAAATCAATGACTGTATTGTGTGTCTTTTCTGGGACCTTCTTTCTTATTCAATTGAACTATTTGTCTCTTCATCAGCCAGTACCAGACTGTCTTAGCTACTGTAGAATTATAATAAGTCTTAAGATAAGGTCGGATACATCTTTCAGTTTGGTTCCTCTTTAATGTGGTTTTGACCAGCTGGTTTTTCACATTTGTGTGTAAATTTTAGTAGCAGCATATCTATCCCTATCAAAAAGAGTTGTGATTGTAATTACATTAAACCTTTATCAATTAACTTCTGTAGAATTTAATATTGCTACAAGATTTAGTCTTCCTACATGAGCAGGTAAAAGCCTATTTATTTAAGTCTGTTTCCCTTGCAGTATTTCATAGATTTATTTGTAGAGGTCTCTTGATATTTTCATTCATATTATTTCTAGAAATTTATTGGTTTGAGTTTGAGGATTGTTTGTTTGTTGTTTGGTGTGTGTGTGTGTGTGTGTGTGTGTGTGTGTGTGTGTGTGTGTGTGTGTGTGTACAGGAACCATGATGAACATATGGAGGTCAAAGGACAACTTTAAGGAACTGGTTCCACCTTCTTCATCGAGGCTGATTCTCTTGTTTTTTCCTACACTGTGAACTTCTGGCTAGCTGATCCTCAAGCTTCCTGTCACTTCTCCCATCTCTATCTCTCACCTCATTGTAGGAGTGCTAGGATTATAAGTGTGTGCTCCAACGTTAGCTTTTTATGTGGATTCTGGGACTCAAACTCAGATGGTCTGGTGTGCATGGCAAGCCTGCCTTTACCCACTGCGCCATGACACTGGCCCCACGTTGGTTGATTTTTAGGCACTTGTTAGCCACTGTTCTCATTGTCTTGACAAATTACCTAAGAGACACAAGTGAGGGAGGATTTATTTGGCTCCCGGTTTCTGGGGGTGATGTCCGCTATCACTCGGCCCAGGTGCTTAGAGGGAACACCGTGTAATCAGATCTGTGCTGTCTTCTTCCTTCTGAGAAAACAGCCTTGAGGTTTCCAACTCCGTTTGTGGATTACTCAGTGTCCCTCCACATCCCGTCAGTTTTTACCATGGTACTTTAAGGTACTATTAGTAGACACATAGGCTTTTATGATTCCTGGGATGTCTCAAAAAAAAATGGCCATATGATCATAAATGCCTTTCTTTTGTGGAGTAATAGTTCCTGTTCTGAAGTTCATTTTGTCTGATATTAACATACATATATCAATTTTCTTAGGACTCTGTATTAAGCAAACACCTTTGAGCCTGGGTTGGATGGCACTGGGTAAGAAGGCTGCTGATGTAAGCCCCAGAGTCCACAGTCTAGAAACCCAAGACTCAGACTTGAAATTCTGAGGCCAGACGCGCAAGCTTACAAACCAGAAGAGAAGGCAGCCTTCCTTTGTCCTTTTCTTCTTTTAGAGTCTGACAAATTGGAGGAGGCTACCCACACTGCGTGGAGCTCTTCTACCAGATGTAACTCATTCAACTGAACCGCCTTCACAGACCCACCCAACAGGAATGCTCTACTAGCTCCCTGAACACCTCTTCACCCAGTCAACATATAATAGCTATCACAATGTGTGTGTGTACATGTGTGTATGCATGTGTGTAAACTTGTATTTGTACATGTATGTGTCCACAATCTGTATGTGTGTGTTTGTAGGCACATGTATGTGTGCCTGTCTGTTCATGTGTATGTGTGTATATGTGTGCATCCATGTTTGTGCATATATATGTGTCCAGATGTGTTGTGTATGTACATGCATGTATACGTGTATGTGTATTTCATGGGCACGTGTGTATAATGTGTGTGTATATGTCCATGCATGTGTGTATGTATGTTTCCATGTGTGTAGATATTTGTGTATATGTAGAGATGTGTGTGTTTATTTGTGTATGTGTATATGCTCATGTTCCTGTTTTCTATTGTTATTCTAAGAAATCATGATCCAGACTTATTAAATGAGGTGGGATAGCTGGCATCCACCTACCATCCACCCAACCAACCTTTCATGGCAGAACACCATGTGCTCTCCTCACAGGACCAAAATCAACACCTTGCCAGTGGAGGGGAATGTGTGAAACTCAGGTTTACACTGTGATACTAAAAATCCCCACCTCAATTCTGTTACCATTGTTCCTTGGTTTGCTTGCATTTCTGCTCCGTCTTAATTTAGTTATCTATCCATCTCATAGTTGCCAAGTGTTTTCTTTGACTCTGCTGTCAGCATAGCCTTTGAACATCAAAGCTCTGCTGAGACCTTGACCCCACTGAAGATCTGTAAATCAACTTCTTTGGAGAACTCTCCATGCACAAAGTTGAGGCCCAACAGATCAGTGAAGGGTCTCTTAATTCTAGAACCATTCT
Organism: Peromyscus maniculatus bairdii; assembly: GCF_049852395.1. NCBI lineage: Eukaryota > Metazoa > Chordata > Mammalia > Rodentia > Cricetidae > Peromyscus > Peromyscus maniculatus. The sequence continues at coordinate 15,272,160 of NC_134856.1, read as the reverse complement.
TTTATACCATCAATTAATGCCTTGTGCCCTCTTAGTACCCTGAGGCAGATCTGGAACCACAGCACCACCCTTTGGGCCAGAGTCCCTTTCTTTCCTCACAGGGCGGAATAAGTGTTGGAGTTTACCATCTTGCTCAGAAGATTTCATTTGATTACAGCTCTCCAAGACCTTGTGGGGGGGGGGTGTAAGCTTGCTGCTGTGAGGAAAACTGAAACAATACTGTTACCCCCAATCTGTATAATCCAAGAAAACAAGAGGTTAACAGAAAACCCCAGCAAGGAGAGGCTCCTGGAATGTGAAGCAGGCGTATATGAAACAAACTAGTGAAATAGATCAGGGCCGCTAATGACAGCTTAGATGTTTGCTCCTTTCCAAGTTCCTGGTGCATGTGTGCAGTTCAGAGGGTGCTCATAACATGTAATTTCACCCCGCTTCTGTTTCTCCTCTTTGTTTGAGTTGACAAGAATTATGTGATCGGATTTGCATGGCCTCCTGAAAAGTCAGAGAATGCTGTTGTTCATAAAAACAGGAACAGGTACATACCATCTATTTAGAAGTGCCAGCTGCTAGAACTCAAAATGCCCACCATGAACAGCTTCCCCATCCCATGCAGGAACAAGGACTTCACATGCAGAGCAGAGATTGGGGTGGAGGGCTGCTGAGAACCAGGTGAGCCTTGTGAACTGTTCTCACTAGCTCCATGGAAGGCCTGCTGAGAACATTGAACATAAGATGCCCCTGAGGACCCTAGCAAATGGAGGACCACTGAGGACAGGCTGCTTTGGGTCTCTCCGGCCCTCTGTGGACACATGTCAATTACAACCAGGTAGCCTTTGCTCTGGGAAAACCTGCTCTCCAGGACTTTCACCTGCTCAGGATGCCAGCTGCTCTGATTTTGTCCATCTCTGAGAAATTACAATAGTTCACCAAAGCACACCATCCAGCCATTTCCTCTTGAAAACCTAGAATGAGGGAGCACTACCCTCATCTCTCACGGCAGCAGTTGCTGAAGATGATACATAGTGTGCATTTGAGATGGCCCCCATGCTTTTCATTCATTTTACCATAGTCTGCCTCACTCCACCTTGTCCTTCACCTGATTCAACCTGCTGAGCACTGACGATGGTGAATTTTGCCACTCTTGGAGTCTTAGATCCTTCCACCTTCATCTGGCTAAGGAGTCCACCCCTCTTTGCTGAAACAGAGGATGGTGCTTCAGTAGAGCAGGCTTGGCCATCAGGGAGACGTTGACATGGAACCCAGAGCATAATAGCCTTGATTTTAAAGATTTTTTTCCACTTCTTACTCAAATTCTCCTCTGAAATTTGACTCTGTGTCTCCTTTGCCTTTCCTTTAAGGTTTGGCAGAAGCAGGAGCTTCTCTAAGAATCATCTTGGACAACTTCCATCTTCGGCCCACCCACCCAGATCCACCTGAATCCAGTTGGCACAGGATAGCAACCTGATTCCAAGCACAACCCCAACCCATGGCAGATGTTGGCTGAGTGATGGCTTACTTGAGACAGGATAGGTGACCTAGTCAGATTTCTGGAAATCCACAAAACAAACCAAAATGGGATGTGGAGCTTTTAGGGGACATTCTGGAGCCTTTGAGATACTGGACCTTGCTGCTTATATAGGGCATGGATAGACTTTGAGGGCTCTAGGCTGGCCCTACTTCTGCTGAGTTTCCTATCTCTGACTTCCAAGGCAATGTAACTAACCACCAGGAGGTCCCACCTTCAGGGACCTGGCCACTGCTGCCATGTCTTTCCTCACCATGATGGATAGTATCCCCACAAACCATGAACCAAAAATAAATCCTCTCTCTCTCTCAGAAATTTGTCAGAGATGAGAAAAATAGTTAACATGTACCCCTTGTACTTAAGGAGAGCAGTTATGTTCATTAGATCTCCAAATGAATTTTTGAGCACAGATAGCTTTAAAAACAATAATTCATAGCATATCTCCATATTCCTAATTCCCTCCCACAGAACACATTAGAGTTATTTCTCATGTTTCATTGTTCTTGCTTGTGTTTATTTGCATATTGGACAAAAACATAATAACTTTGCATTAATAACTCTAAAACCTCAGGTATTTAAAACAACAAATATATCATTCCATGTGAGGTTCATTATGAGTCTCTTAAATATCCTCTTGTGCTGCTATCTTCCATGTGACAAATCCTGTAATTTCACAGCAGAGGACCCTTCCATAATCAGCAAGGTGAGAAGAGAGCCCAGAGACAATAGTAACAAGCTCTAGGCTCCTTTCTAAAAACAACAATATCATCCTCTATTTCATTTCATCAGGGAAAGTAACATGTTCTTATCTGTGGGAGTCCACAGAGGCCTCAAGTAATAACTTACTCAGGGTCAAGAATCTGAGCTTGCTTTACCCAGCAGGGCTGCATAACGAGATGATTTGGTCACGGGCATGTTTACCAGGTGTTTGGAAGGGTCTACACTTGGCTGTACAGTGTGCTTTGATCTTGCAATGGGGAAGCCTTTTGCCTCTCCCCTTGGCATGTTATAAAAAGCCTTTCTCAATAAAGGACAAGGCTGTTGGATATTGACCCAGGCCCTCCCAAAGTTATCCTGTGTTTCTTTCTTCTTGTCAGCTAGGTCTCTCTTTCTATATGATATTTCCTCATTCCTCTCTCCTCCACCTAAGAACTCTTTAAAAGGTGGGAGCAGACTCCCACACTTATCTAACTTCAGTGTGGTCAGAGAAATTCAAACCTAGCATATTACTTAGAGAAGATAACTGAAAACATCAGTGAGCCTCACTCATGCCAACTTTGGTTTGCCTTTGGAGCTGAGCTTATTTACTTCTGAGAAGAGCATAGTGTTGAACTTAGTCACCAGGTAGAGTGGTGTTTTGACTTGGAAACTTCATACTAAAGGCGAAAAGAATTGTGTATAGTCATTGCACTCAAGTTGGTAACTTATTGATTGATCTTGTGCACATAGACTTACAATTCTATACCTACATGCATATTAAAGTTGAAGAAAAGGTGTAGAAGGGAGAGTCATGGGAGATATTTTTCACTCTCAAAAAAATGTTTACAAGTAAGTAAGGGAGGAAAGATAGAGCTCTTAATTAGCCTCTGAGATAACAAACTCCTGAAGTGGATGGATGTAGAAGTAATTATAGACATTTGCCTATACAATGATTAGTGTATACTTATAGTAGCATATGCACTGATGTATTATATGCAGTAATACATATTAATGTTTATATAATCTTCAAGCTCTCCAAGCAGAGGCATTTCAGGCAACAGTAAGCACACCCCAACACCAGACCGTGGTTTCTAGGTACCATTAAGGAACCAGGGTTCCCAGAAAAACAATTGACTTTAGTGATGAGATACAAATTAAAAAATAAGTTCCATCACCACGTATTACCAGAAGTTGAGGAAGTGCCCAAAACACAACAAGGGAGAAAACATGTCCAAGTGACATAAGAACCAAGCCCAAAAGGCTCTCAAAGGCCAAGTCCCAGTAACTTAGGTAACAAAATTAGATAGATTTGACTGTCCCACAGAGCATATGACACATATACATGAGTCCATACAGGTGTAAGTACTTGAATAGGTGAATGCATGGGGAAAGGGGGGAATCTTGCTTGCTGAAGATTTGCTGTGTAGCTACATCACGGTCCCTTCCTGTGAGTATGGGCTAGATTTAGTTACTTGCAAATTATAGGATATGAGAAGGGGAAACAACAGAGAACATAACAGATAAAAGAAGCAAGAGATAAACAATATCAGTGGTAGATCAATTAGATATGGTATTATAGAATACCATGATTCACACAGTAGAGCATATTATACAAGAAGAGATTAAAGTTTGACTCCCAGCTCAGAAATTGTCTTGCCTAAGAGACTCTTAATCTCTCTGTGCCTCCGTTTCCTCATCTATAAAATGATAGAAATAACAGATATCTGTCAGAGGATGACTGCTTATGAGTCAATGTGATAAGTGGATCCCCAGCAATAGTGCCTATAACTACTCAATGGGCAGTGGGTATTATATACGTTGCTTAATGATTGGGGCATTTTCTGAGAAACTGGTAATTGGACAGTCTCATGCCAACATCATAAAACACACTTATGCGAACCTAGGCAAGGCAATGCAGTCACTCAGTGTGGTCTCCTGGTGTATTCAAGAGGCCCAGTAAGCGCAGGGTGTATAAAGTAATTGCTAGTGTGACACAACATACTGTTTTGCTTTTTGCTTAATGAGTAGGAAGGTATGCTGAAGTGTTGATTACAAGTAGAGTGTGGTAAATATTTAAGCCAGTAGCAGAGTTACTTATGATCATTATCAAAGACTGCATATTGTACACAACCAATGTGTTCTACATTCTTACGCCAGGCAGAGAAGCAGTTTGCTTGTGGCACCATCCCCAGAGTCAACTGATTCCATGTTGCACTATGCTACAAGGACACTCTTAAGTGGTGGGAACTTTCTAACCAAACAGTATCTCTTTGGGATCACAGTTGTACACACAGCTTATCACAGCAAGCAGCATGCCTGCGTTCTCTACCCTGTCCAACTCCCGGGTTTTGGAAGACCCTCAACATGCCTGAGTACATCACTTGGTCCTGATGGGATCCTTTTCATGCTCTAAGCAATTATTCAGAGGTCATCATTACATTTGCCAGCTTCTGGTGTGAGATTATCCAGGCACCTTGTCCTGTATTGCAAAAGCCAAAGTATTTACTCTTTCAACCAAATGTAAGAGTGAGTCTTTGGGATACAAAGAAAGGTGTGATTAGCTGAGTGATTGACTTTTTTTTTTTTTTTTTTTTACCACTTTGAGCTTCTTCATTAGTGAAACGGGTATAATATCATTATACATCTCAAAGGCAATTCAGCAGCCCACTCAATAAAATGTCTCACACATAGTAAATGATCAATAAACGTTTGCTAGTATAAAAGATACCAAGAAGAGAATCTAGCTGCTAGTCTGGAGAAATTGTCTTTGATAAAAAGTCCACCAAAAGTCTTCACCCAATCTAGCTGATAGAATTCCTGGGGGTCCTGCAGACCTCAGTGGTGAAATGGGAGACAAAGGCCCCTAAACAGCCATGCTGTTTGAGATGGGGCTGGGAATAAGCCTGGAGTCCTGGCCTTGGCATTTGGGCCTATGCCTCCAAAGCAGCTGCTCCCCCATTGCCTGCCACTCACAGGCTGCATGGGTCAGGGGAGGCTCATCTGAATGGGTGACTCCTGGGACCCAGAGGTCAGATGTGGGCTGGGAAGGGGAGGGACCCAAGGAGCAGCAGCTGTTGTTTGCTGGACTGGGTCCTCGGGGGACTGCTTGTTTAAGTTTCAATGAAATGATCTTAATTTAGTGGATCTATATTCTATGTTTATTTTTTTCCAGAAAAGATTCAATCTGCAGTTTATTTCAGGAAAGCCCCTGCCCTCCCTTGAGGTTGTTAATAGTGATGTAGGTGTTGGTGATTTGGTCTGATTCGAGAACAATTGTTAGGAGTGGCAGATCTGACCAGACAATCACAGCATCAACTCCAGGTCATTTCCTTCGGCTTTTGTTCCTGGTATGTTTTGCTTTAGTCACTGAAACAAATGGTAGAATCACAGAATTCAGTCGACCAAGAAACTTCTCCCTACTTCTTGTCCCCAAATTCATGCCAAAAAAGCAATGGCTTTCTCTGTTTCCAAGTTTGCTATTTCTGGAACCTTCCAAAGACTTTCATGCCCAAGCAGGCTAGCATGTGAATATACACAGTTGCTGTTCATTTCCTGCCCCTTTTTTGAACAAAGAACATTTCTCAGTCACCACGATAGTATGATAACTACTATTTTTGCTTCTCTGTGTTCAGATAGTTAATTTAGTGACATTTTAAATAAACTAGTGTTTTATTATTAACATCTGCAGTCATTTTCTTAAAATGCACTCAGAGGTTTTTAAAAAGAGCATCTGTCCTGTGTGTACAGTGCAGTGACTAAAAGGAACGGGGCAGCATCATCTATTGGTACCAAAAGAAACAAGTTCCTAAATAATGCATTGTATAATGACACTGTTTATTAAAATACTGACCTCCAAGTACTCTACATTTACTGAATGTCTATATGAAAGTATCAACATTCTCTAAAAAGTGATATGTCAAATTAAGAACAAAGAGAAAGGAAACATAATGGATGGGAGTCAGGGGTGGATGGTCTAAGGATCCATTTGTAGAGTACATACTACGCTAGAACAGACCATTATCCAGCATTTACTGTTGGGGGCTGGCATCCATCTGATTGGCCAGTGTATGGGCCCACTGTGGTTGAGTATTGAGTATCATCCTTGGTCATCAGCCTTGTCTTTACTGTTCAAAAGATTTTAGAAAAACAAATTCATATGTTTCTTCTGAAATTAAAAAGTTACACATAAGAAAAATTATATGTGCAAAGCATATGTATTTTCTCTACAAAAAGAGCTCAGAGCATATGGCTTTGCAGTGCGCAAACTTATACATGGATCCGTTTCACACACCATAATTTAAAGCTAAGGAAGGCTTGCATGCTCTTTCCAAATGGACTCAGACTGCATCTGGAATTCCAGCTCCAGCCTTGAAAAGACCCCTCACTGTTCTGAGATGGACTCTTATTCAGGTCCCTCTCAGCCTGCACTCCTTGGGCAATGTGCTGGTTAATTTTATGTTGACTGGACACAAGCTAAAAAGTCATCTAAGAGCAGGGAACCTCAATAAAGAAAATGTCTCCAATCTTGGCAAGCCTGTAGGGCATTTTCTTAATTAGTGATTGAGAGGGGAGGCCCAGCCCATTATGGGTGGTGCCACCTCTGGGCTGGTGGTCCTGGCTTCTATAAGAAAGCAGACTGAACAAGCCATGAGGAGCAAGCCAGTAAGCAGCTCCCCTCCATGGCCTCTGCATCAGCTCCTGCCTCCAAATTCTTGTCTTGCTTGAGTTCCTGCTCTCACTGCTCTTGATGATGAACTATTATATGGAACTATGAGTGAAATAAACCCTTTCCTCCCCAGGTTAATTTTGGTCATGGTATTTCATCACAGCAATAGAAACCCTAAGACAGGCACTGAGAAATATGGAAGTGGATCCTTCTAGGGTCATTCTTAATAAGAAGTCACATCAGCAAGGACTGTTGATCAGAATCATCTCTGGCAATGCACAAAGGCCAGTGCTGAAGAACTAGATAGTAAACAGTTTAAGGTTTGTGGGACAGATTTGGAAATCATTTAACCAGGCTATTGTAGCACAAAAACAGTAATGTGGGTGTCTGTGTGACATCCATTCTTCACCAATGCCACCTCAGGTGAGACTGAGAATGACTACCAATATCTTGTCTCTTTAAGTCATCAATGGCCCAAAATGCCCAAGCCCAGTGCCAGGTGGAGCTCCTGAGCTCGAAATAGCATCAGCTTGTACATTAAGATACCTATCTGTACAGGTTCCTCCTAGCTCACCCAGTGATCCCAGATAAAGGAGAAATTTGAGACCTCAGTATGTGCAAATTCATTCTTCCCACACCATAGGAAACTGTCATCAAGGGAGCCTGATGGAGAAGAAGTTTCACTTTTGGACCTGGAGTCTTTATTTCCCTCTACATTGAGTGCTTGTCTTCGTCTTTAAGTAGACACACAGAGCACTGAAATGTAGAAGTCAGTCACAAATCCTACCTGGGTTAGGCAGCCTTTCCTGATAAGACCCTATCTATTGCAAAGCCCCGGCATCACACAAGGAATCTATCTTTATCTTTAGTAATAAGCATTATGCCAGTCAATCTCTCGGTGGCAGGTTGACACATCATTAAACCTACACATGAGGATTAAAAAAAAAAAAAGCCCCATCAAACCACCCCTCCTCTTATTCTTTCACGTGTCACAATGCAATGCAGCCAACTTTTATGTCCTGATCACGTGGATTGATCCATTTTCTCCAAAGTCGCCACACCAATGGGAATGCCAGTTTCCAAAATGCTATTGAGTGAGGGGTTCGAAGGAAAAGGAAAGAGAGCAGCAACCGTCCCTGTCAAATCCCAGAAACAGTTGTAAGAAAAAAACGAGACAGAGGAGGAAGATCTAAGCACCGTGATGAGTGTGTTTGTTCCTCCCTTTCCTGCTCCCAATTAAAAGTGGGCTCTTCTTTCACTCGAGATGTGCAGTTATTAAACCATGATGTCTTTCTTTTAAAAAACCAATTTATAGCAAAGGGCTCCACACTGCTGCCACTTCTCTAAGGTTGCCTATAATTGCTCCAGCCAAAGCTTTGACTAATTAAATCACACAAAAGATTGTTTCTTAGTAACACACCTGGTCCACGCTTTGTTGTTGGCTTTCATTTAAGCACTGAGTCTCACGCTGCCTCGTCGCATGAAAGGATATTAATCAGGTAAATGGCCATTAAAAGTCATATCAATATTTGCTGTGTGGTGATTGTTTCCTTAAATCTTGAACAAAGGAGGTTTCTTTGAAATTTCAGGGCTGGTCTCCAACCGCAGGAGAGAACAGCCATATGGAAACGCTGTTTTTCAGCTTTAGCGAAAAGTGGGAAAGGGGAGCAGAATGTGAGGTGTGGCCAGAAGTGAGATTATATTCTCTTTGTTCCTGAGGGTTGTTTGGGGCCAGGAGATACAAGTTGAACAAACTGAAATCAGTGTAGAGCGAATGGGGGAGCGTGGACAGGAAACCTCTCTAATAGCCCCTTCATTCCCTGGAAGAGGGAAGCTTCCATTTTGGAGTCAATGGTGCTAATTAGGCTGCGATTTGGAGCACTAGTTAGACATGAAAACGCCCAGGGAATCAAGCATTACTTTCATATTAAATTAAAAGGGGGACTCTCGCTAAACATTTTCTTCTATCAACAAAGCACCCTTTGAGGCTTTGCTGAAAGGGTGCTGCACTTGGAGTTGGCAATATGCTCCTAAAGCCTGATTCCTGAGTTACTGGCCTCTTTGACTCTGGAACAGCCCTAAATTGATATATACTCATGTAGCCAAGCCCAGGTCCAATGGAGCAAACTTTCCATTCAGGAGGAGATGGTGGCTACATGCTCTTGCGTGTGAGAAAGCCATCTGTCAACAGCATCCATCTATAGCCCCGTGTCCTGCGATCTTCTTCACCTTCCACCAAATGGACAGAACTGTCCTGGCTTGGGCACATGGCCTTGGGCAGGCTAGGATACAGCATTCTGCTGGCCCTGGAGCAACAGATTCTAGAGTTGGAATCCCACCTCTGGAACTCTGTGGTTGTGACTATGAACGAAAAGGCAAGAACAGCCTATTATGACTATGGCCCAGATCAAATGAATGTTATATATTTATTTGCTATGAAATATATATATGCTAAACATAAGTACAATGACTAACATTTATAATTTCCCCAATAACTGTTAGCTACAACACTCTTGAGAGCCCCCAAATTTTTTTCTTTCTTTCTTTCTTTTTGTTTTTCAAGACAGGGTTTCTCTGTGTAGCTTTGCGCCTTTCCTGGAACTCACTTGGTAGCCCAGGCTGGCCTCGAACTCACAGAGATCCGCCTGGCTCTGCCTCCCAAGTGCTGGGATTAAAGGCGTGCACCACCACCGCCCGGTGCGAGAGCCCCCAAATCTTACACAGTATTTCCTCGTATGCAATGGAGCCATTGTTAGAGACTGAAAACCGCTCTTCTGGGGCACTGGACCATGAGGGAAGCACAAGCTCGAACTGGTTCTCACCAATCAGCAAAGAAACGAAGTCAGAACAACAAGTTTTGAGACGGTTTTAGAAGGCTCTCAGTGTTCCTTCCCCACGAGGGGCTTCTGTCTGCACTCTGGAGCACCCCACTTGGACTGCCCTCCAGTTGGCTGTCTGTACTGTCCCCTACCCAGGACGATGGAGAAGATACAACCAGAGTGGTGAACCTAGAAGAAAAATCAAAAGGAGAGTTCCCAAACATAATGGTATTTATTTTGGGCTGGCAGAGCATGACAGTGGCATGCTATGGCATCGGGTGTATCTAAAGAGGCCGAGACGTGGGTCAGTTTTACAGGTAGGAAGAAGTGTTACATCAGGTATTTTGATGCAATGATCTTTGGCCTCAAGGATTATCACGGTGGTGCTGATCACCTGAGGTTGAGTAGACAGTGCCTGCACCAGTGTCTCGCTGAGGTTTTCTGTTTTCTGTTTAGTCCTGTGAGGTTGCACTGGCCCTTGTGTGCAGCTGTGGTGTCAGCATCCTCCTGTGACAGTCACTAGAGGTACTCATGAGCAGGAACAGTTTATAACCTTGGCTTTCATTTCCTTGCCAGAGTTGATGGAAGTGGTTCCATTTAGACTTCATATTCCTTTCCCAAAGTGGAGCCCATACCCCACTGTCCCTGGCTGTGGGTTGCATCAGATGGGGTCTTCTTAGTGAGGGACCCCTTGACATCCTCTCTCTTGAGTGTAGTCACAGCTGCCCACACCAAGAACTTACTGATCTTTCTCAAAAACAACAACAACAAAAGCATCAGTCCCACCAAGATGCAGAATTGTGACAAAGGGCAAAAGGAACAAGAGAGGCTTAGTGCTTGCAGAATCAGAAAGCTCAGCTGTGACTCTCACCTTGAACATGGCTCCCTTACCCTCAGCCCTGCCCCATGAGCCTGGGCACCTGCAGCCTGCCTTCATCTCTCACTGGCAGGTCCCTATTGTGTAAGGATGGCTCTTGCCACTTGGGATCAGATGACCGGCAGAACTCCCACAGAACTCTCAGGGACCCAGGAAACTTGCTGTCCCTTGGCTAGGGACCAGTTTCCCACTCACTCGGGGTGAGTTTTCTAGTCAGCCACCTTGAGGTACTAGGGGATTAGGAATGGCGTGGGTGTGGCCAGAGTTCAATAAACAGCATCTCAAAGAGTGGAAACCTCCAGAAGTTTGGTTAGGCAAAGGAGCCCTGAGATTCTGACCCTGGAAGAGTGGGTGAGTGTTAACCTAGCAGAGTCAAAAGAGGAGGAGGAACAGGCAATGACAGCTGAGAAAAGCAAGAGGGCTCCAGGGCTGTCTCCTCGGGGGTCCATTCAGTGCTCTCCTGGTCTTTCTGGAGAAGCCTGACGACGGACCACTATGACGTCACTAGGACTTCAGAAACACCTGGACCTCAAAGGCTGTCTCCCTCTCACATTGACTGTACAATAAAATCAGCAGAAGCACCTTTCCAACAGCTCGATGCAGAACTCTACCTCCAGAGAGTGCATTAACTGGAGGACTGAGTATCAGCACCCAAGTGACTCTGTCAGAAATCATGGTTAAGACCCCCCCTTTCCTGGAGCATCTATCTGCTTTCACTATGTTAGTACATTTGTCTCTGAATTGGGGAAATCATTCAGCTTTCAAGAGTCCTCATCCTGGTCAGTCAACCAATTTTCCCCACTTCAGGACTGAGGCTGATTCCAGGGAAAGTGAGTTGGGAAGAGATTGGGGTCTGTTCTGTTGGATGACCAGAGATATACTAGTGCATGTACTAATAGGCAGGATGCTGTTTATCTTTGCACCATTTTGCCTTCACACCACTCTCTCAGGGATCCTTCTATCTGAATCTCAACAGCTATGACCTCATCACACACACTTACCAGACAAACTGTCACAAAGGTGAAACTGGGAGACAGCGTTCTCAAAGAAGGAAACCATTCTCCTTGGCTTTATTCTCCCTGCCCACCAATTCCATTTCTGTTCCTTTTCTTCAATGAGCAGAGGCCTCCTCTTTTTCACATGTTTCAAAGACACCCCCACCAATGTTTGTATAGCTCTTGTAACCAAGACACAAAATGTCACCATTTGAGAAGCCCAGGCCCGCTGAGGAGGTGAACACAACCAGCCTGCACCGTGACACAACTCTGCCGGACTTCTACCCTGCTTTGATTGGCAGTGCCGCTTTTGCCTGCTAATTCTCCTGGCTTTTAAACCTGTTGTTTTCAACAGTGTCGGTATCATGTGTTAGTGTCTGGACGTGTCCCTCTACTGCATCCACTGTGTTACCCTGTCCTGTGGTTGTAAGCCACTGCTGTCCGTTGGCATCCTTTGACCCTCAGGGCCACTCAGAAGGAAGAAGGATGTTAAGAATGGATGCTGCTATTGATTCGAGGCTTTAAGTGTTTGTCTTAATTAACCAGCAGATGCATGATTCCAGCTTGGACTTTCTTAATGCTTCTACATACGATCATATATTAATTATCTTCCCTGGCAGACCCATAATGCAAAACATAGCTTTTGGCTACTTGGTATCATATGCTACACGTCCCCTCAGCTGCTCTTTGACCCCACCCTCCCATTAAATAAGGATCAAGTTGAAATCCTCACAGGGACCAGCGAGGAGGAACAGTTGCATGATGAGGCTAAGTCCGACTTCGGCACTGTTGCCATGAGAAGGAGGGCGGTGCTGCCTGGTCTGCTGCTGTCTCAAGGGACAACCAGCCCAGAGCTTTGTGCCAGAGCCAAAGTTAAAGTGATAACCACTGTGTTCACGCCCCTTTTCAACCCTGTCAGCAAAATTGGCATGGATGCTTGTGCATGCGTGTGTGTGTGGGGGGGGGGTGTCTATCTGTGCATGTGCATGAGTTGTATGTGTGTATCTGTGTGCATGTTTGTATGTGTCTGTGTCCATGTGTATGCATGTATTGTGGCTACGCGTTTGTGCATGTGTGGCTGTGTGAGCATTCATGCATGAGCATGTGCATGTGCATGCACGCCCGTGTGTGTGTGTGTGTGTGTGTGTGTGTGTGTGTGTGTGTGTGTGTGTGTGTATCAACCTTAGGAGCTTTCTTCCATTTGTCTCTCCTGCTTACTTCATATTTCTCTCCTTTTGGTGTGTTTTGGATTAGTACTGACAACATCATCGGCACAAAACAGCCAATCACTATCTCCAGGAGTACCAAGAGGGCAAATTCTCTTTCCTGATGCCCACCACCCCTTTTACTGTCTCTCTCTACCGTGTTGTGCCTTCTACACACTCCTGACACTCAGCTGTGGGTAGAAAGATTTACACCTCTGCTTCTACAGAGAACAAATTTGTGGATTTCAAGAAGCGAAGAAACTGCCCCCAAGATGCAGCCCATCATATCATGCACATGTACATACCTGTGTATATGTATGCTCTAACTCTGAAAACATCATCACTACAGCCTGTGTTAACACAGCACATCCTGTGTTAAGCCCATCAGGGATGGAAAGGCCACGGTGATTTGTGAACAACACTAAAGAGTATGGTTCTAGGGACTGAAGAAGTAGGCAGTTCTGAGACGGAGATATTGAGCTCTTGAAGCCCATTTGTTCCTCCTTCTCTGGGTGTCCACCACTGACCACTATCCTGGTAGGTCATCCTGGCTCCAGCCACAGGACATGGACATGGGCCCCATGCTCCAGGTGCCTTTGTTACTTCCTGATTCCTCCCCATATTCTATTCATCTTTCATGGAACTTCCTGGATGCCTCAGCCCCAGATTGTTTCCTTCTCCAAATGTTTAGTCTTTATAATCCCTCCCTCCCACCTCGACACCTTACTACGTTTATTCTTTTCTACCTTAATGTGTGGTTGCAGCCCAAAGAAATTATCATTATGAAAAGCACTGTTTCAAACCTGTTGTTTTGATGGAGAAAATGGGAATTATGAGATCAAGAGCCTCATATTCACAGGAACAAAGTTATAGTTCTTGCACAAATTTAAGAACAGATGTGCACGGCTATAAAATGTAAATACCACTGAACAAATATGACCGTGGAGTGAGTTTAACTCCTGTTCAAAGCCCTTTGTCTTTCTCGCATACAAACATTTAGAGACTTCTTCTCCTTCATTTATTCCTTGAAAAGATATTTCTATGCTCCCGCTGTGTGCCGCACACTGATTTAAGTGCAGGAGGCAGAGGCACGAGCTAGAGGCAGTATCTCTGCTCCTACCCCTGTCATCGAGCTGGCCTTGTACTAGAACAAGTAAACAAATTCAAAGAGCAATTGGGGCCATGAGGACAAAAGGCCAGCAGTTGGAGAACACCTGCGCACATGGCCGAGGGAACAAGTGACAGAGTGCGTGGACGGCAGTGCACAAAGCCACTCACACAAGAAGAGTCGGTACTGACTACCACTGTTGGTTTTTCCACTTCCGTGCTTGCCGATAGGTCCTGGATCCTGCTGCTCGCCTAACTTTACTCTTAACACTTTAGCTGAAGTTTAGCCTCCAGGGATGTTCCCAATCGTAAGTAAATCCTTCCACGTGAATACACCCATGTGTCTACCCAGACCAAGAAACTGAGCTCCTCAGGAAGCACTCCGTCCAAACAAGTCCACTTTGTTGTTGTTTCACTTTCTCATTTTATCACCACAGACCAATTTTGTCTGCTTTTTAATTTATCTAAATGGACAAATCATCAGTGATGTTTGGGAACCAGGGTACATGCTTGTTATTCCACCCTTGGGAGACTGAGGCAGAAGGATCACGAATTTGAGACTGCTTCGAGCTACTCTAGTGAGGTTGGTTTCTAAATAACATATGTGTTTGGTCATCCTTGACTGAATATGCTGAAGTGTTCCTTCTCCAGCCTGCATTTTCCTCTCTACTTTGTTCATATTGAAACTATTGCTGAGAGAAGTGGATACGGGCTCCTACCCCTAACCAAGAAGCTGCCTGGGATTCCCGGCATTTTGTGTTTGGAATCTTGAGATTGAAGATGATCATCCTTCGGTAACTGACATTCTGAGCAGCTCATGAGGTAGGACGTCTATAGTGGATGTTGTCATCTGCCTCATTTGGAAGGTGTGTATGTACCAGGCCTTGAATGGGTCCTTGGACACCCATGGATCTTCCACACTACTCTTCCATATCGACCTAACACACTAGCTTCTGCAAGCTTTTCTCCCTCCTTCTCTTCACCAGCATGACACTTCATTGCTGGTGTTTGTGGCTGCACTGTCCATTCTTGCTCCTTCATCTGTGATAGTTTGTTATGGAATGTACCCCCACGGACCTGTGTGTTTGAGCAGTCCTCATCTGGTGGTGCTGCTTTAGGAAGTCGTGGGACCTTTGGGACAGGGGCAAAGACGGCAGTCACAGAGTTGTAGCTCTAAATCCCTTCCTCCCCTGACCTGCTGGCTCTGTTCCATGGCTTGAAGAGATATGAGCTAGCAGGCTCAGGCTCAGCTTCCAGCACAAACACCTCCACGCTTTCCCCTCCATGAAACCATGAGCCAAATCCTTCTTCTCCTAAATGGCTTCTGTCAGGGAGTTTTCCATGCAACAAGAAAGGTATCCATTATACCTCATCTTTGTAAGGTCCTTGCCAGGATGTTCAGCTGTGAATTTGGACCGTGCTCCTGATTTTATAAGCCTTGCCTCCCTGAGTGTAGAGTGCTCATGGATCCAGCACCCTCATAGAACATATTCTTTGGATTCTGTATTTTGTTCAATGTTGATCTGACACTTTCTGAATAGTTGGCTTTTATCATTTATCTTTGACCCACTTACTTTTGAATGTATTTGTAGGCTTATTGGTCAGAAACAGAGCAAATCCTGAGGACAGGTAGCACATGTCCTGAAAGGAAGAAGTCCATGCAATCTTCAAATACCGGGAATCAAGAGAGATATGCAGTAATGTTGAAGCTCAGAGGTTTAGGGAAAACTCCGTATGTGAGGTTTTAATATGCTTTCATCCTCCTCTTCCTAACCAGGACCCAGCCAGAGCAGTCATTCCTAGGTTTAGAGGTTCATGACCTGGGCCTACTCCTTAGCCTTCTCTGCCCTTGGCTACTCCGAGGCCTCTGTATTTTCTGCCATCAAGGCTTTCCGGATGCCTTACCCTTTGATTGACAACGATGTACACAGCAGCCACAGAGCTTAGTGGCAGTTACCCACAAGCACCATTCTCTCTATTTCAGTTGCCTCCACGCCTTCCAGAGGTCAGCCATTACACCGCTGTGGACTCCGCTCTGCTAGTCCATTAACCCTTATTACCGCAGAAACGTCTAATCACTGTACTGTTCCCTTATGACAGGGGTTCTCTGTTCTACCTACCTCCAATGATGAGTCCTCGTTGCCACTCAGGCTTCAAGAGACCCAGCTCCCAAAATCCCATCTTAGTACCTAATTTCTACAGCCACTTCTATTACCAGTTGTCAGGTGTTGTTCACCAGGAAGCACAGATCTAAAGTGGAGTTTAGTGTGCAAGAGGCTTATTAGGCAGCTTTGGGGATAGGCATCCATAATAGAGGTGGATACTATGGCGTAATCCCAGCAAAGGCCTAGGCGACTGTGTGTGAATGACCAAAGTGGAGAAAGAGTCCTAGCACTTTGATATTTATACCCACAAGTCACTGGACATGGCAGCTCCAAGGAAGGGCCATCCCCTTGGGCACAGCAGCTTTCTTGCTCTGCAGTGGTTGTGAAATGCTGAAAGTGTGCTCTGAGGAGAGCCCTGGGGTCCTGGTCCACATTAGAATATAATGCACGCAAAGCAGAATGAGTCGACATCTTTATTTCCACTTCTCTAATCCACACACTGGGATTTTCCCACCTTCCCTTACTGCATCTGCATGCTGCTGCAGTGAGAAACGCGGATGATGACAATTAACATTCTTGCCTCGTTCTTGACTTCAGGGAGAAAAAAATAACATTTGGCCTTCCATCTCGTATTTGACATACGTGTTTCTGTGTATGCATTTTGTAGTTATTAATTTCTCTTTCCCTACCACCTTTTAAATAACAGATGCTGAATTTAATTAAATGCTTTTTATTTCTGTCAAGATAGTGATATAATCTACTGAAATTGTCGCTTTGTTTTCTAATTCACATGGTAATTTATAGTGACTTTAAATGTTATACTAAACTTAATTCATGAAGTAAAACCAACATTGTTAGTATTTACCTTCTGATGTCATTTGTTAGAGTTTTACAGTTAGATATCTTTACTTCTGTGGTTTTGAGAAATTAATCTGTGTTTCTTCCCCTGCAGTGCTTTGTTAGATTTTGCTTTTGGGGTCATGCTGACGTCAGCAGACAAACCAGGAAGCATCACCTCTGTTTCTGAAAGAATGGTGTTCAGTACTCCTTAGCAAATCCAGCCTGTTCGTAGTGGCTGCCCTGAGGCCTGAGTTTGTGTGGGGGAACATTTTTATTTCCTTTGATTTAACTCTGTTCAAACTTTCTTACTTCTGAAGTCAGTCTTAATGACTCATCTTATACATGTACCCATTTCTTGCAAATTGTCCAGGGTTTTCTGCTTCTCATTCTTGTGAAATCTCCCTTCTGCCATGTTTGAGCTGTACTGCTTTGGAAGCAGAAATGGCTTTGAGCAGACAAGTGGCCCTAACTATGGACTCACTTCTCTGTACCCCTCTTCTCACGAGGCGAGGGTCCCTGAACCCCTTCCATCTTGGGAGCTCTCCAATGTCTTCAAAGCAATAGCTGTTTCCAAGTTCTTCCTCTTTCCTCCTGGTTCAAAGCACACTACAGGAATTTGTCTTCTCAGTCATCACGGTGGTTTGGGTCTTAAATGTCCCCCAAAGGCCCCTGTGATGGAGGCCCCCATGTGTGACCTTAGCTTGGTGCTACGGTAAGGAGGTGAAATCTTTTAACAGGTGGGGCTTTGTAAGGTATTTTAGGTCACTGGGAGCAAGTGTCCTTGAGGAGGATTGTGGGACCGCTGCCTGTTTCTCATTTTCATACCTGGCCTCCTCTTCTGCAGGAGGCCCAAAGCAGTGGGGCTAAGTGGTCATGGACAGAATACTTCACATTGTGAGCTCAAATGAATTTCTTTCTTTATAAGTTGATTTACCTTAGATATTTGTTTGTTAATTACACATCCATGATCACAAGAAATGAAAATGGTCCCCACACTGTTAAAATAAATATCTGGCTGATAGGTATAAATTGGAGTCTATAATCTACTTGTATCTGAATATCGTTAGAAAATTTGCACTGTGGGAAAAACACAGATGCGTTTTTATATAGCACTCTACTTCTTCTTACAGATAGAGACTGTATTTCTGAACAGAGATATTTGGATTCAGGTACTCCATGCTTAGTGAAGCAATTTGCAAACACTAAAATTGATATCATTTCAGCACAGCAGGGCTCCTGATCAATATAACCTGCTACTATCATTATTTTGTAAGTGTTTTATGATTTCTTAGAAGATGACCATCAGTAAAAATGAAGCATTATCTCAGTGTTAACACTGTCTGAAAATGGCTTAGATATTTAGCATTCATCACACTTAGTTGGATGGGAAAAAAGAGCACCATGTACAATCATCACCACTTATCTTAATCTTCTCATTAAGATCAAGAATGATCAGGCTCTGGACCAGACCCACACGTAAGGGAGTGACAGCCATGGGACTCTAGAAGGTTTATACCAGGAGACGGAAAACTATCTGCACAATTCAAAATTCAGCCACCCGTCTAATCACCGAACACTCTGGAAGAAGGTAACTTCGGGAGAACACAGTGTAAACTCTCAGTAGTTGGCTGAACACAGACAACTTTTCGAAACAATATCTGAGTTTCTATATTGTTTTGAGAACTTACAACATCAAAGAGTTAGTACCAGTCCAATCGTCCCAGGGATTTCAAGAGAACTTCAGTACCTGAGTCAGACATTTTTAGGAACAACCATAGTTCAGGCATCTGGATAGATGGTGGCTACAGGTAGACATGACAAGGGTAGCCAAACTCCAGCTGTGAGCTAGCCTGGTTAAAATGCCCTCTGAAATGCCTTTTAACTCAATCTCTCTATTTAGAACTCCATTACCCTGTGTTTAAAACAAAGACAGCCCATTGAAAACAAGCTGTAATTGCAGTCTTTCAGGAAAACAGCATTTACCAGAACACGCCTTTCAGAATGGCACACTGTGTCACCCCCACAGTGCGCGGCACACAATTACATCCGTCACTGCTCTAACAGGACGCTCCATGTCAGCAAATCCTCATCAGCCCCACAAGTTATGAAACATGAATGCCTTACTACCAGCCTTTAGAACATGCTCCCAAAATAAAACTAAAGATTAGCTTATTTCTCGCTCGGAATTTAAACTGCACTGGGGAGAAACGCTAATCCTTGTTTTAGAAAAATAATGATGTATTTCATTTATTGACAGCAGGATGATTGCCTGAAATGTTTCTCATTACTCTGAGATCTCAAATGAATTAATCACTGGCAGGTAAACCAAGGTTAAAACTATACTACATGTGTATATTTTAACCAAGTGTTGGGGGGAAATAATCAATACAATAAACAAAGCCCATCACTAGCAGAGAATTGTTAATTCAGAGAATTTTTTTAGAATATTTGATCTGATAAGCGACTTGGTCATCACGGAAATTAAATTAGGTTTCTGAAAATGGATATTTCATTTTTAAGATTCTGTTGCTTGGAGACCTGGAAAGACAAGGCTGACAGAGCCTGAGACAGGAGGGCTGTTATGGGGGCCACGTTCCCCACTCCTGGAAACTCTGATGAACACACAGGAAACGTTACAAGAGAAACGTAACAGCGGTGGTGATCCAAATGGGCTCACTGGGACATCAGGATGTGTGGCATTGATTCCATGTTCAGGAAGTCTCTCTCCACCATCCACCCTTTTACCCACACTTAAACCAGGCAGATATGATGCCATAGATTCTACCAACACTTTGTTTGAGAAACATGGGGCAGGGGGCAAAAGAAAAGCATCATTAATGGCAAGGTACAGGGTGTGTCCCAGGGAGGCGTGGCCAGCAACGGGGCTGGGGAAGCTCAGGCCAGTGCCTCAGCAGGATCCACATCTCCCTGGCTGCCTGTGTTCTCATCAGAGTCGCAGCGCTGAGCACTCTCTCCCTTCACCATTGAAGGGAGAATAGTTTTTGAAGTCTTCTACCTTTCAGGAATTGTAAGTGCTTAATGGGCTCCAGAATCTGTAACAACAGCACCGGCAGAACTTAACCTGTGCCAAGAGTAAGCTGGAAAGCGCTTTCCCCAGACTTCCTTGTAAACCACAGGCGGCCAACTGATTTTGGACGGAGGAGATGGAGCCAGAAGCTGCATGCGAACCTTGAAGAGCTTTCTGTGTGGACTCTTGTTCCCTCCCCTCTTTTCCCTTCCTGGAGGTTGGGGTGTAAATGTGATGGTGAGGCCCAGATTCTACCCTGTGAAGCTCCACCTAGGGCAGGGTGACAAGACAGAGAAAATCCTGGTTCTTAGATGAGTGCTCTGAACAAAGGAACTCAGAAACCTTTACCCCTGCCAACTCTAGACTCCACGAACAGAGAGCCGAGTGCCCATCTAGGTGGTCTGCATTTAGGGTCCTTTTGTGAATAAAAGTATAGCTTTCATCTCACTGACAGTTTAGATTTGAGTAGATTCTGTCTCAAGACATATTTTCCCCCTCCCTTTGTCCATGTCAGCAGCATTCACACTCACTCTCGATTCTCCCTCTCCTCCCTTCATTCAGTAAGATGCGTACAAATGGAAGTCACAGCCACAACTTAGCCTCATCTGAGTCTCCTTTGTTCTCTCTCTCTCTCTCTCTCTCTCTCTCTCTCTCTCTCTCTCTCTCTCTCCCTCCCTCCCTTCCTTTCTTTCTTTCTTTCTTTTTTTTGTTGCCATCACTGCTAGCTCTTTCTCACCCCCTTTCACCTCGGAATTCTTGTTTCAGAACCAGGGTTGGAGGACAGTGATGATAATCTCAGCACTGGAGAGACTAATTAAGTAAGAGGTCTAGTGAAAGAAAAGAAGGAAGGGAGGAAGGAAAGAAGGAAGGAAGGAAGGAAGGAAGGAAGGAAGGAAGGAAGGAAGGAAGAAGAGAAGAGAAGAGAAGAGAAGAGAAGAGAAGAGAAGAGAAGAGAAGAGAAGAGAAGAGAAGAGAAGAGAAGAGAAGAGAAGAGAAGAGAAGAAGGAAAGCATTCTAGCATTTGTTCCAAGTGTGAAATTCATCCAAATAAATGGCCTTGACTCCATCACCATAGTGACTTGTCCAAGAAATAGACCTGTGGCCCAAGCTGGGATGGTCAGAGTTATTTCCTAGCATATCCCTAGAGAACTATAAAATAGTCCCTTGACTGTGTAGACCTTTTCCAAATGGACAGAATGACATCAGTGTATAGACAGAGAAGGACAAAAGCCCTGTCTTTGTCTTTAGTTAGTCTAAGCCAGAACTCTAAATGTTATAGGCTGTATGAGCCAATTGCTAAACGGGAGAAAAATGGAAAAAGAAGAAAACAACTATTTTGTTGTAGGCTAGTGTGAAATGGGTATTGACATTAGCATAAAATATTACTAACTGATGCTGTTCAAATTAACACCCTCAACAACAGCTCCTATTTGCTTTAAAGAAGTTTGGTTGCTCCCTCCCTCCACAAAGGAATATCAAAACCAAACAACAAAATGCTAAGAAAACTCAATACTATATAACATCTGGTTATAGATTTATATCCTTTATACGTTCAGATTCACTCTTCAAAGTGTGGTTTTCTTCTTCCAGGCTAAATATAAGTTACAGAAGTTCACAAATGCTGCTTTGGCTTTTGCTGCTACCCCACTCCTAGAATGTCATAGGAGTTTCATCTACCTTTGAAGGGGTGCGTGCGTGCGTGCATGCGTGCGTGCGTGCGTGCGTGTGTGGTGTGTGTGTGTGTGTGTGTGTGTGTGCGCGCGCGCGTGCACGCATACGTGATGTGATACTGAACCTAAAGAGTATGACACACTGTTACAATGGCTGCTGGGCTGGGCAGCCTAATGCTAGATGAGCAAGATCCTGACTTAGATCCCAAGAGCTACAAAAACAAAATACCAAAGATACATCAAGTGCTGGAAAATGAAGTCTGACCAGCAGTGCGTGCATGCTGTGAGGACATCTTACAGGCCAGCCTGATGGAAATGCCAGCCCCAGCGCCCTAAATGAATCATTTAGAAAGAACCTAGAGGAAGAGGAGGCAGCCACTGTGGCTTTGGGACAGAGTTCCAGAAAGGCTACCTCAGTGAGAGTGGTGTTAGCATACTGCCAGTGTAGCATGATCAGATGACGTAAGGAACTCTGAGGAACTCCCAAGAGATAACCCCTGTACCAGATGCATGCTTGACTGTACCCAAATAAAACTCTTTTCTGGAGAGAGTGTGGGAGCCCTTGCTGAGTGTGAGTGCGGTCTTCTTTGATGCTTAACAAAGGATTTCCTGCATGGTCTTTGTCTGCTCTCAGTAACTAAAGCGTTAGTTACTTCCTTTCTTCTTTCTTTCTTTTCTTTCTTTTTTCTTTCTTTCTTTCTTTCTTTCTTTCTTTCTTTCTTTCTTTCTTTCTTTCTTTCTTTTTTTTTTTTTTTTGAGACAGTTTCTCTGTATAACAGTCCTGGCTATCCTGGAACTCCTTTGTAGATCAGGCTGGCCTTGAACTCTCAGAGATCCTCCTGCCTCTGCCTCCCAAGTACTGGGATTAAAGATCTGCACCACCCCTCCCCCTAACAAAGCTCTACTTTCAATAATCAAGTAGAGAAGGGTTTTTATGATGAATAAGAACTGATGAGAGCCACCACACCAGAATATTCCCCTCTCTAACTGCCACTCAGGCCTGACTGACAAGGCAGGCCGTCCCTGCTGGTGGAACCTCAAAGGTAAGCTTGCTTTCAATCTAATATCCAATCAGAATATGCTCCAGCCTCTTCCATGATTTTTAAAGTCACAGTCATGATCAGTGTTCAGCACTAAGAGATGCTAACATGGAAAGAAAGGTAGGCATGTGTGAGGTGCACTTTCATTTTTATTACAATATCATTGTTCACATCTTAACTATTTTCCTTTGGATTATGGTGCTATAGGTAAATGCCAGTGTACAAAGGACTGTTGAGAACCATACTCCTCTTTAATCAGATAATGGCTAGCTTTTGTACAGATAAATGATACAACTGTGAGGGGGGGACCCAGAGAGACAGCTTCTTTCCATTTGAGAAGGAAACAGGACTCAGATTGGGGGATGGGGTGAACAGAGAGCAGCCCCTTTGACGGGACTCTGTGAGTGAAACAGGTCAGTGTTCTTAACATCACTTCCGTGCAAGACAAGCTGATGAGTTTCCCTGATGCCGCTTCCCCATGCCATCCTGACTCCTTATCCCTAGCCATCAGTGTCATATGAATGAAATCACTCATTTTTTCTTAAATAGCTCACTAGCCAGAGAAAACTAGAACACTACCAAATGGAAATCCCTAGCATCTGCCAGAGATTAGGAAACATAACAACAAAGAACTAAGAATAAGACAAGGACAAAATGTCAGGTGGACACTTTTTGCAGACAGAAGGCTGAGAATTCTGTGTCTTTATGATCCCAAATAATTTTTATTTCACCCTGAACAATCTTTTTTGTTTTGCTTTGCTTTGTTTTTTTGAGACAGGGTTTCTCCTTGTAGTTTTGGTGTCTGTCCTGGATCTCGCTCTGTAGACCAGGCTGGCCTCGAACTCACAGAGATCTGCATGGCTCTGCCTCTTGAGTGCTGGGATTAAAGGCATGTGCCACCACCACCTGCCCACCCTGAACAATCTTGACACCACCAGGAGTGTGTCCTTGACTCACAGACACACTGTTTGGGACTGGAATGAAGGAACACTCTGTGGTCTGGGACCTGCTGACGACCGAGGGAGAATTAGGGATTTGAAAACATCATGACTACATGGTCACAGCTGTCCAGCTGCTGGACCTGGGAGCAAAAATAATTGGGTTGTTTACAGAGAAGAGTTCAGACATGGGGATGGGGCAAGCATGCTAAGCTTTTGGTATTAACCCTCTGTTTATCAACCTAGAACCTTAACAGTGGCAGACAGTTAGCATTTACTTATCCTGTTCCCAACACTAAGCTAGACATTTCAACATTTCCTCTGGGGATCCTAACAACATAAGGAGGTTGCTATGGTCCCTATTAACAGATGAGTGAACCAAGGAAGAAAAGTAATTCAGACTTTGAAAATGTGTAGAATGGTGGCTTCAGTCCAGAGTTTTTTGCTTCCGGAAGCCATTCTTTCCCACACTATTTCCAGTGGAACTGAGTGACAGCCCAGGGCCATCCTGGCCAAGTCTCACCAAAAAACTCTGTGGTTGATGGTAAGAATGAAGAGGCCTTGGGTGCTTAGAAGGCTGAGGCAGGAAGATCTCCAGTTTGAGAATAGCCTCAGTTACATAGCAAGGCCCTCTCCTCCTTTAAGAAAGAAAAGGGAAGGGGATCTTCAGGTTTACTAAGCCCCTCAAAAATGGAAGCATGCCAGTGCTCCCTTATTTCCTGGAATTGTAATTTGTCTGTCAACAGCAACAACAACAACAAAAAAAAACAAAAACAAAAACAAAAACAAAAAAAAAAAAAAACAGAGCTTCAAGGTAGACCTCCCCACTCTGAAACTGGAAAATATCAGCTCTGCCTATCATCAACATCAGTGGCCAAAGGCTGACCTTGCTGAGTTAATCAGTAGAGAAACTAATCAGTTGGAAAAAATGCAAATTTGTTTTCTGCACAGAGTTGGAAACTCATTATACTGAACCACTCCTTAAATTAAGTTCAGAGCAGAGCTGGAAATCTGGGTCAGATAAGAAACAATGGAAGGCTGTAATAAGCAGGCCTGGGCTCTGAGCATTGAATCCCGTCAGCAACAGCGTTGGTGTTAATTTCTCCTTAGCCCCTTGACTGTGGTTACAGAGCAGAAAATGGCTTGCTCCGTTTGGATCAGGTTGCTTTTTCTAGTTGGCATGTGTGTGAGTGGATGAACATTTCCTTGCAGAGGAGATTCAGCGTGGAGTGTGAACAGTGCACCTGCTCTTTACCTCAACAGTCCAACAAGCCGTTGGGTTCTTCCAAATCAACAGTAGGTTGCTGGGCTGGGCTGCATGGGTCACAAGAGTCCATAGCTGAAAATCCTGTGGACTGTCTTTTGTTACCAAGAATCCCACCCGCCCCCCCCCCCCAAGGTTACTCAGTCTGAGAAATCAGGACTGTGTTGGTTTGGATTTGAAAGTGTCAATTATTGTTTCAAACCAGTGGCTGTCATTCAGCATTCCAGAGGGCAAAGTCAAAAAGGGGCCCCCTTTCCTTCCCCCACTCTCCCCAAGTGATTAAACTACCCAGAGAAAATCGGCTCTGTGTCTCCGGACTGTAGCTAACTTCCTTCTGCCTCGGAAAGCTGTGATTGAGTCCTAGAGAAGGCATTTCCCCGGAAGGAGCGCTAAAGAAGGTGGGATGCTTGGCTCACATGCAATACGAAGTTCCATAAGTTAGCACACCTTCCTTGTGATGAAATGACCACCAACAGGATAGAATTCTCTAGAACCATAAAATAAAATACCTAACTGAAAGTAAAACGTATTTCTGACAAACAGCCAGTGAACATAGAGGTTCACTGGGCAATTTAAAAAAAAAAAAAAAAAAACCTCAGGAAGTGAGGAAGTGAGGCAGATAACCCATGATCAACGGTGAGCCAAATAGAATTCCAGGAATGCCCATGGGACCAATTTGCCAATTTGTATTCCTCTCTCCAAACACTTTGAAGTTAAACGCAGGCAAGACTGTAACCTGAGGAATAAATGATGGTGAGACGGAGGGGATGCACCATTCTCCATGGATAGTTGCAGGACTTCCACAGAAGAGATAGAATAGTACTCCTCTGCATAGCTCTGGAGGATTATCTGGTTAAATATGGAAAAGACACATTTTGTCCTCAGAAAGAACTCTCCTAAGTAGGGTATATCTGTTGGAAGCCAGACTCTTAGGAAATTAGCCTGTTATCCTGTTCTTACGGCACACATGACTGCTTATTCCACTCTTCAACTGCCATGAATGCCCCCTGGCTTTATCACCACGCGCTTCTCTGGGAATGGCTCTTACCCTATACCCTGTGCCAAGACAAGCCCACTAGGCCATGTGATATGCCGCCATTATACCCAGTCTGGCGAATTGCCTGGATCTTGAGGTCAACAAGTTGAGCCCTTGTCCTTAGGACCTTGAAAGAAGAGTCACAGAAATAATGTAGTTGGTCTGTCAGTAGTCCCAGCTGTCTACTTTGTAGACTTATGTTGTGTGACATCATTGAGCTATGGACATACAGACTAACTGAAGGAGAATTAAAGCTAGGCTAGACCATGTGGCTCCTAAAGGGGAGAAATGGATCAAGTAGCCCCCAAGACTGAGGGTGGGCCTTTGGTTTCCACTGGGTTCTAGCTTCTAATTTCTATGGCTAAGTTCAGCTGCCCAGTCCTTAAAAATGACCCTGCTTTCCTCAGCTAGCTCCAGGATGCTTCTCCCAATATAGCCAAGCTCTCGGTTCAAACACTAATACATGTAAGCAAATCTATACATCTCTGTTAAGAATTGAACAGCATATGTACACATCTTGCCTGAAACCTTAGGCAAAAAAATCATACTGTAATTAAACATCATTTCCTTGACTTTGTTGTTCTAATCGCTTTTATAAGATCTCCCACAAGAGGAAAACTCTAAGAGGACAAGGAATACTGAAACTTGAATCTCTAAGATTTTGGCACAGCTGTGTATCCACCATCCATTGCTAGATGAATTTCCTTCCTTAAAATAGGCCACATTCTTTTTTCATTCTGAGTTACTTTCCACATATTCCAATAAGTCAAAAGCACAGTGCTAATGTGGGCACACTTCTGTCTTTTTCTCTTCAAGTCTCTACCCGGCATGCAGTGTACTAAATTTTGTGACCTAACAGTCCCATTTTTTCTATTGTTACTTTTTCCTCATTCCAGTTTTCTCTTTCTATAATGTCCATTTGAAATCTCCCATCCTGAAGGCTAGGTAGATGGTCCACTTTCCCAGCTGGGGTGAGGACCAGAAGTGGAATCCCCAGATCCATGTAAGAGCCCCACAAGTGCAGGGGTCTCAAGTAATCATGACACTTGAGAGGCTGAGACAGGATCCCAGGGCAGGCTGACTAGCTGGAATTGGTAAGTTCTAGTTCCAGAGAAAGACTTTGCCTTGATTAATGAAGTGGGTAGCCATTGAAAAAGACACTTGATGTCAATTTCAGGCTTCCATACTCATCCTCACATATCTGCATACCCACTCACATCCCAACAGGTATGCATGTGCACAGTGCAGAGGGAAAAGAGAAACTTGCCTTCTCTTAGATTTATATTGTATATCTACTCTCTTACCCATAATTTTAGTTTAATTTTTGTCCTTTTTCTCTGTTTTAAATGGTTTTCTGTCACTTTTATCAGCTTTTTTTTTCACTATTCAGCTCTTTGGCGACAGTTTTCAATTTTTACTTTGTGTGACAAGCATTTCCTGTGCACTCTTCTTGTGCTCAGTTACATCACATCTTTTGAAGCATCAGTGAGCTGCTCTTACTTTTAAAAACTATTATGCAATCGTAATGAGTTACATTTTAATGGTTTAGCTCATTATTTATTCCCCTCCTCCCGTTAGATCAGTGTCATCTAGCAATAGAACATGAAAAGAAAAAGGGGTAAAACCAAAGTCAGAGACTAGAAGACTCAGACTTCCTTGAGAGAAAAAGAGAATCAAATTCACAACAAGAAGTAAGAAGAAGCTAGGAGTCACAGCAGCAGAGGTTCTGCCTCCCACTGAGTGTTTGAGCCTGACTGCAACTCAGGCTGGCCAGAGTCAGGAAGAGTCAGGAAGACTGTTGTGGAATATCAGTTGAAGATGTGTTACATTTGTTTATGCTCTGGAACATTTGTTTCATGAGGCAAAGATGTGCTGCATTCTTTTATGTTGCATTTGTTTGACTCTGTGAAGCTGTGTTACTGTGCCTGTCTAAAACACCTGATTGGTCTAATAAAGAGCTGAACGGCCAATAGTGAGGCAAGAGAAAGGATAAGCAGGGCTGGCAGGCAGAGGGGATAAATAGAAGGAGAAATCTGGGAAGAGAGCAAGAAAAGGAGGAGAAGGAGAGAAGGATGCCAGGAACCAGCCACCCAGCAACACAGCCAGCCATGGAGTAAGAAGGAAAGAAAGGAATATAGAATAGAAAAAGGTAAGAGCCCAGAGGCAAAAGGTAGGTAGATAATTTAAGTTAAGAAAAACTGGTTAGAAATAAGCCAAGCTAAGACAAGGGATTTATAAGTAAGACTACTTTCCATGTGATTATCTGGGAGCTGGGTCATGAGCCCCCAAAGAACTAAGAGAAAAGAGTAAAACAAAAGCAAAAACAAACAAACAAAAAACCCACCACTACTGGGGACACTGGGAGAGAACCCACTAATAGCCTCAAATGGAAGCGGGGCAAACTAACAAGCAGCATGCAGGCAAGTCCTCAGTCTAGAGTCTTTAGTTTTACTATATTTTTGTTTAAAAAGACCAAAGAAATGTGGTTTTGAATAAACAACAGACTTACAGGGTTTGGTAGAGTTTTTCTTGGATCTTTGGATTGATTATATTTGGTTTTGCTGATTAGTTGTTTGTAGACAGTGAAGTCTCTGAACTTGTAATCCTCTTGATTCAACCTCCCCAAGGCCGGGGTGCAGGTGCATGCTACAACACTCTATTTAGATGGTTCTCTACTTCCTTACAGGAATGCTTTGCAAGTGTATTGTGTTATGAATGTCAGCCTCCAAATCTATAAAGGGAGCCTCATACTCCCCATACTGGATGTTGGTTAATCATGTCCTCAATGTGTATGACCTCTAGATGTGATATGAACAAATATGTTAGACAAACATACATATGTATTTTATGCAAGTATATTTGCATGTGTAGGTACAAAATATTTGGGTATATATGTGCATATCTATATGTAAAAATGTGTTGTTCCATTGTTCATGTAATAAATGGGAGATATTGGGCCTGGAGAGATTGTTCACTGGTTAAGAGCATTGGCTGCTCTTGCTGAGGACCCAGGGTTCAATTCTCAGCATTCACATGGCAGTTCACAATCATCTGTGTCTAGTTCCAGGGGAATCCAATGCCCTCTTGTGGCTTCCTAGGGCACTGCATGCACATGGTGAACAAGGAGCAAAACACTCATCATACACATAATATAAAATAAATACATCTTTAAAAAAAGAAAAAAATGGGCGATCTTTGAAAGAAAGGCAAAATGTTCACACTTATCTGAACGATGCTTCAAGATATGACACCCTATTTTTCTGTGCATTTGAAATATTCCATATTAAATACTTGTTAAGATTTCAGAGCAGAAAATCAATAGGCATGCTCCTATAGAAGCATAGACTCCAGGCAGTGGGGATTAGCAGTAGGTGCTCTTTCCTGTCTCATCAGCTCATTGGAGATTGGAGCTGAAATTGCTATTTTTTTAAGTTCATCATAGTAATGCTACCTCCTGCAATTTTTTAAAAATAAATATAACTTCAAGATCAGCCATGCATCTTTGAAAACTACTTTCCATGTATTTGAATTTAGCTTTCCTTGAGTTCCAATTCTTTTTACTGGGGGTGGTGGGAGGGAGCTGGCTGAGTTTGGCAGAAGGATTGTCACAAGAGAATGGTGAGCAAAAGCGAGGTCTGTCTCCCCTGGTGAAGGGGACCATCTTTAACAGTCTTTTTCCTTGGATTCATAAATGGATTTCTGCCTCATCTTGCAGTAAATCTGAGAGTAAAAGAATTCATAGGGCCTCCTAATGCACTTAATACGGCGTGACTGATGAAATGTGGCAGGCACAACAGAATATCTAGTTTTCTGAAAACCACACTGAAATGAACCATCCTGGCCAGAAAGTTAAAACAATACACAGCCTGGAACAACCAGCAAAGTTATTTTCCTTGATTCTTTCATCTGCTCAGGCCCTTGGTGATTTGGATTACGAAGCACTATCTGCGTGTGTGTATTTTCTGATGGCGGGTGACAGCTACTGTTTATTCCCAGAAACTCAAATTAATGGTTTTGTTAAATCGACTTTCAGCACTGCACACATAAGTCATCCCCTGGGGATCTGTCTAAAGGTCCAAGCCAGCTACACGTGCTTCAGAAGAAGTGTTCTTAAGCAAACAGCAAGAAAATTGGTTACCTGAATCCTGAAAGTCAATTGAGGTGCCGCCTGCAAGGACATGGGAGGGTCAGAAGAAATAAGTCTAAACTAAGGAGCGACTTCATTGGCCCCGTCCTAGCATAACAATCATGTCAGTAACACCAGTGGGGAGGCCCATAGTGGGAAGACCTTGATTCCCTACTCAGGTCTTCAGCCTCTCTCAGCTAACTTGTCCTGTTTCTAACACAGGCTACCACAGAGGACCATGAAATGTGATAATAAAGGCTGGGGTGTAGCTCAGTGCTGGGGTACTGTGACCTAGAATGTATGAAGCCATAAGTTTGAGCCCAGCACCGCATGCAGAATTATGAATTTGAAAATACTTTATAGATGCAAACCACCATAAAATATGAGAGGTTGGCTTTCCCCTTCAGATACCTAGTCAAATTCTCAAAATTTCAAGTTCATGGCTTGTTCTCAGAAAGGCAAGAGATGGAGCCACTTCTGAGTTCTCAGGGTATGAAATGAGAGTCAAGAATGTGTTGTGAGAAGCAAGAGAAAACAGACATATATTGCCATGTGAAAGAGAAGGGACAGAATCCAGGATGTTATTTCTCATGAGCACTCTGTCTCCTTTCTTCCACAGGTGCCTGTCCCCAAGAGCTGAAGGAGGAGCCAAGGAGACAGCAGCCATGTCTCATCACTTGGGGCAGACCTTTCTCAAATTTTATAGACATCAAGCAGAATTTGTGAGTTCTTTCTTCCCTTTTCTTCTTTTCTTTCTTTCGTTTTCATGAATCATCGGGAAGAACGTCATTGTCCCCCATTTCCTTTGTTGCTGAGAGTCAGAAATGAAATGATTAGTCAGCTGCAGGAGCTGCCAGCTCATTTGGGAAAGATTCTGAAGGTAACATCGTAATGGAAGTTACAGAAGTGAGCTAACAACAGACGTCTCCTTTAAGTTGAAATGATCTGGGGACTTTGGGGGGAGGGTGGGCCTAAAAATTATCCAACCAGTGGCCCGTCTAAAATACCTAAACTCAATATTGTTATGCCCAGATCGAGGGGACCCCCAAAAGACCACCACAGAGACCAAATCCCATATCCAAAAACAAAGAACTTTTATTACCTTCAAGCTCTGGGGCTTGGTCTCTCTGTCTGTCCGACACAGCGGTGAGAGCAGAGAGCCCTGAGCTAGAGTAGGGTAGGGTTTTTAATCATAGCAGAGGTTGGGGTGAGGGGATTTCCAGGGTTCAGGACCCTGATTGGCTGACATTTGTCTAGGGGTATAGAGAATGTTTGGAATGTCAGATATTTTCTCTTAGATGTAGGCCCACTGAGTGGGATCAGCTTATGGCTCTTCCTGGGTCTAGGTGTTACCTGACTGAAGCTGTGTCTGGGCCTCTAAGCCTATCATGGCAACTGTGTGGTCAAGCTGTTTTGTGCCCCCCACCACACACACACAAATATCACCTACTCAGGAACCCTAGCAAAGAAAACAAGTGGGTTATATTAATGCCACAGCCTACTCTAAGTGCTTGAAAATTAAGAAAGAAAAGCTAATATTGACAAGGATTTGACTCCAACTCAAACAAACAAATAAACAAAAAAACAAGCCTTCTCATAGTGAAGTGGAGACAAGAAGCGAAGGGTAGGGGTCTCTCGCCGAGCACAGATGTTTAACTCCCAAGTTGTTTATTTTCCCGAAAAGGGGGGAGGATACAACCATACCTGTTCTTTGCTGAACAAGGCTGTCGATAGGCATGAGGTTTCAAAACTGTAAAGCCCTTTGGAAGTGCAAGCACTCTTGGTTGTCTCAACATGCAGTTCAAGGATCAGCTATATCCAGTTCAAGGAACAGTTGGTTGTTAGTTTCTGAGCTGGTGGTCAGAGTAAACACGGTTTTAGATGTCAAAGTAACGTTTTGTGATCCCACATAGGAAATGAGCCAGGAGCATGAATTGAGAATCCTCCAGGAGATTCATGAAGCACACCCCTGGGCACATTTCAAGGCCATTTCCAGAGATGGTTAGATCATATCAGATCCTGAGGGCTCTGACCTAATCAATGAATTGACTCCTTGTTGGATTTGTAATATAATGTATTAACAGGAAGAGGTGGAAGGTAGGAGGTAGAGCCTAGTTGGAGGACATGTGTAGCTAGAGTTTTCCTGCCTTGCCCACAGTCAGGACAAATCTTTGTCACCCGCCAGTCCCACAGCCGCTCGGACCCAACCAAGTAAACACAGAGACTTATATTGCTTACAAACTGTATGGCCGTAGCAGGCTTCTTGCTAACTATTCTTATAGCTTAAATTAATCCATTTCCATAAATTCATACCTTGCCATGTGGCTCGTGGCTTACCGGCATCTTCACATGCTGCTTGTCATGGCGGCGGCTGGCAGTGACTCCTTCTGTCTTCCTGTTCTTTCTTTTCTCCTCTCTGTTAGTCCCGCCTATGCTTCCTGCCTAGCTACTGGCCAATCAGTATTTTATTTATTGGCCAATCAGTGCAACACATTTGCCATACAGAATATCCCACAGCAGACATGGGTACTGGAATTGTGGCCTTAGGTCTCTTCCTGTGCCCTTGGCTTTTCCTGAATGTCTGTTTCTTCTTGCCTCCAGACCAGCATGAAATGTCTCTGCCCTACCTCCTGTCTCCACTGCTGGCACATTCTGCACAAGCTCATGAAGTCAGGTGACTATGAGCTACACCCTCTGAAACCACGGGCATAAATAGATCTTTCCTCACTTAGAATATTCTGCCAGGCTTTGTGCTAACAACAGAGAGAAGCTTACACTTATGTGCTGACAGTATTCTCTGTGCTTTTACCAGGAATCCTCTACTTCAGGACCACAATCCTTTTAAGGCCCATGTATTCTCTTCAGAGATCTCTATTTCCTCTGAAGTTATATCATCCATGTGTGTTTATGTACAAGAACACATACATATATACATACATACATAATTTATATCTGTGCACTTCTACCCAAAGAATGGCATGTGTTTTTATCATTACCAAAGCTCCAATCTTTTCCTATTAGCAAGAGGCACCACTTCCATTCAGTAGTTATCTGTCACCTATATCATCTGCATTTCATTGCAATTCTTTGCATTTTTAAGAGAATATTTTAAAAAAGTAAAGCTTAGATGATGGATTCCCTTAATGCATCTATTTTTGCAAAAGCTGCCATTCTCTTACACTTCTGTTTTGTTTGACTTACATTCTCTGGCAGGCAGTGAAACATCAGACCTTCCATGAATGTTGGAGAGTATGCCAACCAAAGTCAAAGATAACAACCATGAAGAGTTAACGTTTTTCTTTTTTAATATCTCAAGCCGCTTTTTTATGGTAAACTGTCATTATTGTGCTCTGTATAAAAAGCATTGTAGAGATTGGAAAGCCAAAGGTTTCCAGTACGGTCTTGATTCAACATGGCCAACAGGCGATCCCTGCTTGTCACACACCTGCACTGATGCCTTCTTAATGGCACACTTACCTCTGAGTCAGGGCAGCAGGCCCTTTAGCATGGTTAATACCGCTTTACCGACAGTTGTCTCTGATTTTAATAGAATCTCTAATGAACTATGTCTGATAAACATATGCTCCATGTTTGCGTCACAGATTCCCAGTTTGAGTTTATTGAAGTTCATAGTCTCACAGTGTCACCAAAATATCGAGGTTTCCCTGCGATGTTGGTTTTAGTTGCCGTGTTTCCTATGAGGAGACAGCTTCCTTCTATTCATCCACCACTTGGTAAATAACATATTTTGCTACCCAAGGCTGACCACCTCAGAAGTACCTGAGACCAGGCAACAAAGACAGGGCTAGAAAAGAACCGAGAGTGAAGAAGGGCATCAAGTGCTCCCGGCGCCTGATCACGTAGTCAAAACAGACCTTGCCACGGCTTCCTAAGGAAAAGAGGCTAGGGAAAATGCTACCATCTGGCTTCTGATTTGTTTCCTAAGATCTCGTGCAAAGCCTTCAACCTTTCCTGAGTGCTGTGTAAATCCCCAAATTCTACAAGTCAGTGCAGTAGACTTTAATGACTTTCCAATGTTCTTGTGTATGCGGTGTTGTTCATGACAGCTATACTTCACTTAAAAAAAAAAAAGAAGTTTTTGAAGAAAAAAAATCTTTCACAAACCACTTCTTTTGTCTCCACTTTCTGACTAATTACTTTTAAAAAGCAGTGGGAGGGTGTTGGTTAACAGTGGTCCTCCAGCCGCCTTCCTAGGGAGCCTCTGCAAACCCATAATCCAACTTCTTACAATGTCTCCTAGAAGCCATCTTTCACATATGTGGCAATCAGTGAAAAGGAAAGACTATCCAATGTGTTTAATCAGTTATTCCTTAAATTCCTGTGTGTGTGTCAGTGTTTGGCATGCAAATATCTTGGTTTGTTGTGAAAATATGGCATACCTGGCTCGAATTCAGAGCCCAAACAGCAAACGGATGGTTATTTCCCCATGTTTTGATGTATTTATTTTCTTCAAATGCAAATATATTTCTAAGGTAGGTATATGTGTAAACACACACGCGCACACACACACTTATAATAGTCAACTGTAAGACGTGTTCATCTTGAGTCTCCTTTTGTTCCCATTTGAAACCAGAAGGCTTACCTAACATCTTCAGTTTAGATATTAGAGCTTTACCGTGAGAACAGAGAGAGCAAGAGAGTTAAAAACAGTTGCTTCCCTCACCGGCCGGCCTCCGAAGCGCTTATCTAGAGCTGACCCCATTGGCTGAAAGCGGCTTCTCGTGTGCATTGTCCTTGATTCGGTGTGTCACCTGTCTCTTGTTTGTCTGTAGATTAGCACAGAAATGTCATTGCAAACTAAATGAATAGGGCACAGCCTCAGCACCTGCCACTTTGAAAACTCTTTAGACTATCCCTTGTTTATTTTGTAGGCCCCCCGGGGGGCACCGCAGTAGCTGCATTGAGATAAACAATACTGGGGATGATTAAGGGGGCTTTTCACATGAAAATTCCCTTCAGAAAAATGTTTTGCAGATGTACTGAAGAACACTGTATCACTAAGAACCACTCAAAATACTTTGGTGGACCAAAACACCTTTCTATTTCTTCTGGCAACCTGCCAAGTTCACTGCCAGCTTGAAAAGAATTCTATAGCTGGAGGCTAGAGCAGAAACTGCAATGATTTAAAAGAGAATTGGCTACAGTAGGAACGATAATGCCCTATATCGTTAAAATGCAACTGGCATCTTAGCCTCCCTGCAGCTCTTTGAAAATGTGCTTACTCTTCAACTATTTACAAGGAAAAACGCAGAGACAATTGAAATCACAGGAAATCAAAATTATTGTAAAGGGCTGAGAAGTATTTGTCAAACGATTTATCAGGAGTGCTTATAAAATAATAGCATGTTCTCAACTGCTAAATGATTAAGAAATCCTTGCAGAAATTCTGCTCATTATGAAACTCACCCAGCACACACAAAAACCATTTTCATCATGCCGTACATTAATTAATGCGGACTGTAAACACGAAAAATGTTCACTTAACATTAAGACGTAGATGTGAATGGGTAGCGCCCCATCGCTGGGTTCTCTTAGAAACAAAGACCGGGAGTTACTTATGTTTTCTGGGCGGTTTGGGCAGAATGATGATTTGGTCTGGCAAGCCAAGAAGAAATCAAAGAGTCCAAGGGCTAAACAAAAGGGAATGTCCCAAATGTTTTTACAAAAACCAAGAGAACATCTGTCCAGTGGTTTCATTTTATAAGCAGCGAAGGCATGCCTGCAGACCTAGCATTCAGCACATATACAGCCCCCTATTCCTTCCTTAGGTGGAAATGACTAAAATTCTCCCTTCAGTGCAGACAAATACCTCCCCATTTAAATTTGCTCTCATGAAATGTCAATGGGACATCAAGAACAATTTGCTGCAAAGCTCACCATGGGAACTGCGGGGAGGAAGCACTCAATTTCCCTCACCAACCCCTTATCACATGCCAAAATTTAAATAAAGCATGCTGGTACCTGGCCTTAAAGGCTTGATGCAAGGGGCAGAGAAATAACACCTGTCTGAATATATAATATTAGCCTAGGTTAAAATTAAAAAAAAAAAAAAAAAAAAAAAAAAAGAGGGTCATGGGAACACTTTCTTAAAATTGCACAGTCAGCCATCAGTCCCACCTGGCACCATTTCCACACTGGATGAGCAGAAGTACCTGGGAAACCTGGTCAGTCTCTACTAAGATCCCACAATTTGTATAATTAAAAATTTGTATTGGCATATATTAATTACGCATGATCGTTCATTTCATTGCAGCATTTTTATACATGCAGATACTATATTTCTATCATATTCACCACACTTGCACCTCTTGTCTCCCTTGGTAATTCCTTTCATTCCAACTAGTTCCCCTTCTATTTTGATGACTTTTGGGGGAGCTGGAAGATGAGCTAACGGGTTTCATTAGGGTTTATAGAAGTCTGGGTGAGAGTTGGTTTACAAGTGGACACTTGACCAGTGGCTGCACCGCCGAAGAAAATGTCTGTACCTCTCCCATCAACCATTAATTGCATATAAATCCTCAGAGCAGGGCCCCATTAGCTCCTTCCCTTTCCCCATAGGCTGTTCACAGGTCTCATCTTGTGCAGGTACTAACAGCAGCTGTGATTTCAAAAGGGCTACAGTCATGCCATGCCCGGAAGTCAGAGTTCCACAGCTCTCTCCTCCCACATCCCCTTCTTCCGTGATAGTCCCTGAGCCCTGGAGGGACTGATAGACACCTACCCTATTTATGGCTGGACATTCAATAATTACTTATTCTCTGTAGTTTGGCTGAGGCTCCTCTTTTTGCTGACCACTGTAAAAGGAAGCTTCTCTGAGCAAAGCTGACAGTGACGCTATTTTTTTGGGCGTCATATTATTTTGGAGGTTATTGAAGACAGGCCCATCATGTTCATTTAGCAAAACAACAGCAGTAGCTTCTCCCCCAGGGCCTCTGACCTCCCCAGCCATGAGCTTTTGACCAGGTTTACAGGACCAGATGTAAATTCCCTCCTGTGAAGCGGCTATCAAATCCAATCAGGAAGTGTTTGGTTACACCCATAGCATACCACTGTTTTACCAGTGGGCACATCTGGCCTGGCCGATTGATATTGTTAATTATTCCTCAATAGCCTGCATAGCACCTCCTGGTATGATAAGGAAAGACCAGCAGAGAAAATGCCTAGCCAGTTTCAACTTGACCTCTCTATGTCTTACATTCAAGATATAGGGTCTTCAGCAATAGATAGGGTCTTACCATCTAGTTCTTGTGTGCAGCCAACAGCAGTGACAAGTGCCTGTATTGTTTGGAATGGTCCCAGGGGCCTCCCTGACCAACAGTTCATGAGTTGCCCATGCTTGCACTGGGATTTTCGTTTATTAACAACAACATACAGATTCTAGAAGGAGCTCTCTTCGCCCACACTCTTTCTAAAAAAAATTTGTTTTCTTAATTAGCTCTTCATGTGTCAGATTTTCTCATGGCTTTTTCATACATTGTTAGGTTGGGTGTGCTTTCCTCCTCTTCTCCCCCTCTCCTGCCTTCTCTGCAGTTAGACCTTTCCTGCCTCAGTTTCCACCATCTACTCTCTTCACGTGCTCTCTACTACCGTCTCCCACGTAAAGAATCATGGATTCCTTCCTGTTTGCTGAGATCTGTACACACTCACTTTCACAGAAGTGCACACATATAACTATAGACTGTTTGGTGTTTGTCTTTCTGAGCCTGAGTTACCTCACTTAATATAATATTTTCCTGTAAATTTCATGGTTTCATTTTTCATGACCAAATAAAATTCCATTGAGTAGCCACTTATAGTAATACTCTGGAGACAGAAGCAGGCAGATTGCTGTAACTTTGAGGCCATCTTTGTCTACATAATGAGTTCCAGACAAGACTGGGCCACATGGTGAGTGGCCAAGTATCTCAAAATGAAAAAAAAAATCCAAAATAGCACATTGCCATTAATCAATTCACCACTCCAATGGTCAACTAGTTTGATTCAATTTCCTTGAAATTATGAATTAAATAGCAATAAGCATGAGTGTACAAGTGCCTGTGTGATAGGATCTAGTCATTTGGGTATATGCTCAGGAATGGCATAGCTGAATCATATGGAAGTCCTATCGTTCTACCTTAGCTTTTTTTTTAAAACTCCACACTGGATTCCCAGGTGACTGTACTAGTTTATACTCTGACCATCACTGAGTGGGAGTCCCTCTTTCCCCACATCCATGGCCGTTTTCTTGATGATGGCCATTTTTACTCCAATGAGACGTATCAAATTAGTTTCAATTTGCATTTTCCTGGTGACTAAGAATGTTGAACACTTAAAAAATAATTATTGGTTGTTTGTATTTTTCTTTTGGGAACTTTCTGATCAGTTCCTTAGCACATTTTTGTTTTGTTTTGGGTTTTTGTTGTTTTTGTTTTTATTGATGGTTTTTTGTTTTCTTGATGTTTAGTTTTTTAAATTCTTTGTATTTTATAGATAGTAATCATTTGTCAGATGTGTAGCTTGTAAAGATTTTCTCCCATTCTGTAGGTCATCTCTTCTCTCAATTAACAGTTCCCTTTATAATACATAAGCTTTTTAATCTCATGGGGTCTCATTTGTCACTTGGTGTCCTGACTGAGCAGTCATATGCAAAAATCTTTTCTTCCTGCACTTTCAGATCTTACACTATGGTCTTTGGTCCATTTGCAGTTGAATTTTGTGCACGGTAAGAGATAAGGATGTAGTTTTATTCTTCTATATGTTGATACCCAGTTTCCCCAGTGCAATTTTTTAAAGAGGCTCATTTTTCTTTTTTCCAATGTGTACTTTCAGCATTTTTTGTGAAGAACAAAGGTGTCTGTATCTGTGTGGGCTTTTATCTGAATCCTCCGTTCTACTTCATTCATCTACGTATAATCTATTTGTCTGACATTGTTATTACTATGGTCCTGTAGCACACCTTAGGATGAGGGATGGCGATGTGTCAGGTGGTATTTTTGCTGGGAATCACTCTGCCTATCCTGGGTCTTTTGTGCTGCCATGTGAATTTTCAGATTGGTTTTCTATTTCAGTAAGGAATGGTGTTAGGGTTTTGATGGGGATTGTGTTGGGTCTGTAGATTACTTTTAGTAGGATGCCATTTTCACAACCTTAATTCTCCCCATCCATGAGCATGGGAGCCACCCAGATTTTTAATTCTAGGCACACTTACTGCTTCATTCCCTCCTGGTGGCTTCAGTTCCCATCAATGTGCTAAATCCCTCCATGCTAGACCCAGTCCCAGAATTTTATGCACATAAATTTGACTTCTTTCTCAATTGCTAAGTGAGTCTCTGGTACCTGCCAACATGCCTCAAACTGAACTCATGATCTCCTCTAACCTCAGTTAAACTCAGAACCCGTTGTGTAATAATTTACTCAGAAATTGGATAAAGCCAACCTTTGGACATCATGCCTAGCTTTCCCTATTTGCCTTTCTACTTCATGCCCATCAGTTTCCTGTTGATTCTATTTTCTTAGTACCTTTCACATATATCTTTTGCCTCCATCCACACTCATAGCTTAGATGTGAGTACCATTGCTAGATTGATTCCCAATTGCTATGTTGTCTATGAATAGCTATATCTACAGCTAAGTAATCCTTCTAAATTCAGATCTGGCTTTCTGCCAGACTGAAACCCCACAAAAGCTGCCTATGGACCACACACAAAAATCTAACCTCCTCCTTGGACTATGATGATCTTGGCCCTCAATACTTCTCTGAGGTTCGTTTCTTCTCAGAACGCAGCAGCACCTATTACACACAAGTTCCTCTCCAGCTCATTGCTGCTGGGTCCTTTGGTCCTTTGGTCCTTTGGTCTTTCCATGAGTCCTCTTTTCCTGAGTTACCAAGATGTTTGCAGGTACCCCCCCGCCCCCGCTCTGTTTCTATAACTCATATTCTGGGCTCCATTCCCTACTACAAGAACTGTTTTAATGTGTGTCTCTAGTTCCCAGAGTAGTTCTAAGTACACAGTAGGGAAGAGACCTGATTTAGGAGCATGCAAACTACTTTTAATCAATGCTTCATCCATGCAAATTATGGCAAAAACTATAGTTTTCGATAGAAATAAATGAACAAATGCATATGCATATGCTGTGGCTATATTATGAAAACTGTGTTGCTGGGCAATGCCATCATGGTATGAACTTCTTGGTCTTACATGGAGTAAGATGGCTGAAGAATTACTACATAATACCACTTATGGGGCCATTATCCTATATGAGCTTGTCATTGTCTGAAATGACTACATATATAGATACATACATTTGTATGTATATTACTTATTAGGAACTCCAGGCTGAATGATAACTATAGAAAAAAATTACTAAAGTGGAAAACAAGAGACAGTTCCGGGAACTCAGAAGGAATCATTCATTCTAACATCTGGCAAAGGTAGTCGAACAGTCTGAAAATCCTTCTTCAGTTAGTTGTCTTAGCACTTAAAATCCCACCGCTGGAGATCAATGCTAGTCAGCCTAACTATATGGTGCAGACAGGATACTGTGTAAAGAAAAGAGGTTCATTTTTACTCCCTTGTGATTCTGGAAATCTGTGATCAAAACAACCTGATAAAGGCCCACGTTTATCTCTTTCCTATCACGGAGAAGTGAGCACATACACAGCTCTGTGAGGTGTCCCTTCCTCTCCTTATATAGGCACCAGGACTCAATCATGGGTTTCCACCCTAGTGACCTAATCTAATCTAATCGAATCACTTCCCCAAATTCTGTCTCTAAACTGTATAGTCCGATTAAGATTTTACCTTCTTACCACCATTAGCACAAGACTTTGGAGATTAAAGCCCTGTATAGTTAGAGGGAACAAATGACACTCAAACCATGGCATGAGCCCTGGGGGTCCGGGTCAAACACAAAGGGAACAGGTGCGAATCCTGCCACTCTCTACTTATATCCCGACCTGTTGCTACCAACACTGTAGTCACTAGTCACTCTCAGATAAAAGAAATTACAAAAGTAAATAAATGAACATTAGGAACCAACAAAGGTTGCTGCTTTGTTTCAACATTGCTGAGGTCTAACTGATGGATGCTAAGCTGTGCACATTTAAAGTATGCCATTTGTTAGTTCTGAAATCTGTACCTACCTGAGAAACCAGCACCACGGTCAGGCAACATTTTCATCTCCCTCCAAAATTTCCACATGCCCCTTTATAATTCATCCCTCCCTCGACCCCATCCCCTAGCAACCATTGATCTGATTTGATTTCTGGGTCACTTTCTAGAATTCTGTATAAATGGAATCTTGCAGTGCACGCTCTTTTTGCAAGGTTTCTTTCTCTCTGTAGTGATTCCGAGATTCATCCATGTTGTGTTCATCAACAAACTTACTCCATCAAGGGCTCACGTCCTCTAAACTGTCTCTTCTGCTGTCACAATCATTTCATAAAAGAGATCATATCTGAACTATCAGAAAAGAGGAAGGACATATTCTGCAAGTAAGAAAGAAAAACAGACAATCCTCTGCTAATAAAGAGTGGGGTCCTTAGGTAAAATTATGTAAGCCCCATTACCCAAAGCCAGTTCTCCTGGCCACGAAGGGGGAAGCACTGCCCCTCACAAAGCCCTCTCCTCCTCATTCAAGAAGGGAGAAAAGCAGAGCCCTCTTGAGACCTGTTTCCATAGTAACCAGCTAGCAATTGACAATGTGGCAGCAGTTGGGCCTCCTGAAGGGGGAAAAAAAATCTTCAACAGAGACCAGACCACAGAGTGGTCCAAGAGGGGACAGCTCACACCCAGCCCTTGTGGAGCCCCCAGGAATCACTAGACTGGCCCTTTGTTAGGATGAATTTCGAAAAAAAAAAATGGATGGAGAAGGGAAGAGGACCTTTCAGACTCAGGCTGGTCCACAAGCTGGCAACTGGGAAAACCGTGACAACATCACAGGAAGAGGATGAGTCCGGGACCGACTGCACCCCTTGCCCTTGGTCTCACTTCAAGCAGCCTCATTAACCACTCTAAAGCTTAGCTTCTTTCAAAACAAAAAACAAATAAAAGAATTAAGCCATAGGAAGACCCCACCTCAGACAGCACCACTGGGTGCCATTCGGGTTTCACCTGGGGTTTGCCTGGAAACATTTTGGTGAGTATGTCCCAGGTTTCTGTGGTGTATCTCCGGTTGAAAGAGGAGGGGTTTGTGTGTGACCTTTTAGACCTGGAAAAAGTGAGAGTTTACAAAACCAGGGAAATACCTCAAATGAGTGAGGGGCTTAAACCTGGGAGCACCCCCCCCCATTCCTCTCCAAACCACCCTCCAGAAGCCCAACCCCCGCTGGCACCTGCAGATTTATAAATAGAAGGAGCATGAGGCATGCATTTCAACACTGTTTCCATTCTTTCCCACGATGGTCCACCCAGCCTCCAGTTAACAGGCTTTTCCTCAAAGACAGCCTGACCCCAAAGCACATCCGGTTGCAAATCCCAGCTCTGCCATTGGACAAGCAGATAATCTTGGATGGATTAACATTCTTAAACCTCATTTGCCAGATGTTAATTTATGTTATAGTGTTACTGTCAAGAATGAGTGAGAAAAATCTACACAAAGTGTTGAACAAATCCAGTAGTTTTCAATAAATACTAGCTACATTGTAACACTTCCGATTTCTCCTGGACAAGATAAAATCTTTTTTTCTTTTCTTTTTTTTTTTTTTTTTTTTTTTTGGTTTTTCGAGACAGGGTTTCTCTGCGTAGCTTTGCGCCTTTCCTGGAGCTCACTTGGTAGCCCAGGCTGGCCTCGAACTCACGGAGATCCGCCTGGCTCTGCCTCCCGAGTGCTGGGATTAAAGGCGTGCGCCACCACCGCCCGGCTCTTTTTTTTTTTTTTTTTTTAGAACCATTCTCTGTCTTACAGTCCAATCCCAACACCTCTGACATGGAGGCTGTGATTCCTTCAGCATAGAATGGGAAGCATCAGCCTGGGCAAGGCTCCTTTAAAAAGTTTAACACTATGATTTTTTAAGAGATATGTGTTTGGTCTTGAACTTGGTTCTTGACAGGATGCCCCCAATGCTTGGAATTTCCAGGCTCTAAGAGAAATCAGCGTAAAGGGAGCGTGTTCCATTATTCCTAACAATCTCCCTCCCCTACACCTGAGGTGTTGTTAATGAGATGGCGTTTGGAAAGTCCCTAAAGAAGGGGGATGGTTGCCAGGAGTGATGAGCATGCATTAGAGAGCTGGGACTTCCCGTTTCACTCTGCTGACCAGGAAAGAGAAGAGAGGTAAAGGTTGGGTGAATTACCCATGGCCAATGATTTAACCCATCATGTCTGCATAATGACATCTCAGGGAACAAAATCTCGCTTGGCAAAGGTTCAGAGGACTTTAGGGTTTTGAACATATAGGGATACTGTAGCCTGAGTTTTGAGGGTAAAAGCCTGGAATACAGAAGATACAACAGGCTAGGCTCAGTCACCTGTCCCCAGACACCACTGCGGATCATGCAGAAAAGCAGAGACAAAATTAATTCATCTATGGCATCACTGGGAAGAGGAATAATGA
The DNA here is from genome assembly GCF_049852395.1 of Peromyscus maniculatus bairdii. Lineage (NCBI taxonomy): Eukaryota > Metazoa > Chordata > Mammalia > Rodentia > Cricetidae > Peromyscus > Peromyscus maniculatus. The sequence goes on along the minus strand of NC_134856.1, from coordinate 15,228,666 downwards.
AGTGGTCCAGTGACCCCTAGGTCCATCTTTGGGTACTAACATAATCTTTAGGTGTAAACAGAACTGAGCAAGGAAAAAGAGATACGCAGAATTAAGTACTATTGGCCATGATTTGGTCTCACCCACCATCTCTTGAGCGAGTCCTTATTGCTTGCAGGTGGAGGAGGCAGAGGAGGATATGGGGGCCTCTAGGATTAGTTCTGCTAAAGGTTGAAGCATCAGTCTAGTAAATAACTGCCTTTGTATAAAAAGTATGAATCGGTCTGATGATGAGAACAGGAGAAGGAAACTGGCTTAGCCATTTAGGGATAAGGACCTTGATTCTTGTCCAGAAGCTAGACTTGTCATTGATTTGGTCTTGGCTGGAGGTCAGAAATACTAGAAGAGGGTTCTGGTTTCCCATATGACATGACTGAAACAGACAGGTACCTGACCACCTCACCAGTGGACCCTGGACTCACTAGCCCATCCCGCTATACCTCACCCAGTTCCTAGCTATCAAAAGCCCCTAGACCATCAGCTTGAAGGCACTGAATTTCCTGGGACCCCATCCCCACCCTGGGGCTAAACAGAAGCTCCTGTCGAAGCTCATCCTCCCTGAAATTCATTCTTCAAGTTCTCAAGACAAGGGGCCCAGAAGCCACCATTTTGGGGGTGGCCCTGGTGATTTGTTGATTTGTCAAATTCTTTAGCTCCTGAAATGGGAGTGTCTCCGTCACTCTCCAGTATTTCCTTTTCTCTGTGTGGTTTTGCTCTTCCTGGAATCCCAGTTGATTACAGGTTTAGGACAATGACTTATTCCTGTGCATTCAGCCTTGGAGATAGATTAGGCAGAGGATTCAAACAGTCTGAGCCAACGTAAAGGCGAAAGATGTAAAATGAAGGCAGATATGCCAGACTTCTGAGCTCCATTTACATTGTGGGCCCAACAGGGGACTCAATATGTATGACGAAAGCACTGTCTAAGCCCCGATTTCAGGACTGATAAAGTGCAAGACCCAGAAGTAACATGGGAGCTGAGCATCCTCCCGATGCCATGCTTTGCCTCCACCTTCCATCTAGATGCATCCAAATTGACCTCTTTCAAAATAAGTCAGTCATCCAGTCAGCAGAGTTTTCCTGAGCTGTTCACCCCAACAGTCTATCGAACAGAGGAGCCATGGGATGTCCAGCTGAAGGATGTGGGCAGCAGCACAGTGGACAGCTTGAATTTAGTTGGCATCTGAAGGGGCAGTGAGCCAGGAGAGCAGGCTGAGAATAGGGCCCATCAGGCCTTGAACAGGAAAGAAAAAAGACAAGGCAGGAAGACACCTGACTCCAGCCAACTAGACACTCTAGAAGAGCTGGAGGTGACAATATGAAAACACAAAACCTGGGCTGACATGAAATTGCATGAGATGTATGAACTCCAATGCAAGAAGTTGTATGTAGAACTCCATATAGCTGAGCATGTGCAGAAGAGTCTGCACTCTACCTGTACAATGAGATGTAAAGCCTGGTGCTTTGTACAGGCCATAGGACTGCTAAACTTTCTTTCTGACGTCTCACGTTTCCTCCCTTGAAAATTTGCTCTCTTCTGTCTCTGCTTCTGTGCAGTTGTGTCTGCTCAATTCTCATTCTAGGACATGATGCCTAGAACACTTGAGAGGGTGCCCTCCAAACCATGGAATCAGCTGCTAACAGGAGTGCTCTTCTGGGCCCAAGCCCTTACCCTAGGAGGGCTGATATTTGCCTTGACATAGATTGCCTGATAAACCCACTGAAGACCCATTACGGAGCCTTTAGGATGAACTTTCAACCTCCTTCTCAAGGTGCAGATAAGCTATACAGAGACTTTCCTAACAAAGCCAAGGCATTCACTCCAGGCTAGGAACCCACCCCCAAACCTGACTCTCACCTCTTGAACCTACACAAGACCATTTTATTTTCAGGCTGATGGACTATGGTAGGCCTCTTAGCCCTGTCCCTATGAGACTGATCACTAAGGAAGCCAAGGACGAGCTTTCATTTGGAGCACCTTCGTTGTTTGGTCTGTTTCACCCATCCTGTGAGATTCCCCGCGTGACTAGCACACTGTCTTTCGATGAAGTGGAGTTTCCAATGGTGGCTAGTGCACTTGATGCCCATGCCCAATGCACACAGGTCCACGTCTGTGCCACAGTGTAGTAGAGATGATCCCTTGACCGTCAGTCATGCTCCTCTTCCTTTGCCCCTTTGCAAGGCTGTTGCCCCCTCCCTCATACAAGTCTGGCCTAGATGGTTAATATTGGCCTATTTTTTCCCTTTCTATCTGACTTGAATACAAATAAGCTCTTCTGGAAAGATAATGCAACGTAGACGTGGAGACATTTTGATTTTGCCATCACTCTTGTTTAGAAAGAGTGCTTTGAATCAAAGAGGATGTGACCATGGGTGGGGGAGTTGGTTGTGAAATAAGAGGACAAATTAAGTGGTCCTGACCTCAGAGAGAAAACCAGAAGAAAAGAAATGGAAGGGGGAAGGAGAGAAAGAGGAAAAGGGAGGCATGAGGAAAGAAAGGGGAAGATACGAAGGTGTTGGTCCCTGGCTCTCTCTCTGGACACCCCCAGTTCCTCAATAGTGTTACTAAGTTCATCCGATGCTGTGTGCACATGGATTTTTGGTGGAAACTAGAGGAAGTGAACTTCGTGCTGGGTTGACAGAGACTGTGATGAGCTGATGGAGCACAGCTAACTGCAGAAGTTGAATAGTACACAAATGCATGAAGAGGTAATCTCCCCCAAGTTACGGAGCAGATTCTAGACTCTCCCCAAATTACATAATTAGATGCTGGCTAAAGTTAACGAAATCACTAATTTTGCTCTTGTTTTTATTCTGCTCACTTCATAAGGGTGTCATTGAGTTAGGCCTTAGTTCAGAAGTTAGAGCAAAAGTACCAAGTGGTAGATTTATTTCCTTTTCTTTTTTCAAATCAATAACTAGTTTGTAATACCTTTGATAGAAACTCAATGACTAACATAAGGTTTTACTTTATCAAGAACCTGAGCTATTTGTCAACAGCTGTCCAAGAAAGTAACTGATTCAAAATCCGATTTTAAAAACATTCACTGGATGCTCACTGCATGCAAAACATCGAGCCAGGTGCCGGGGACTTTAAGAGCAATAGATGTATTCTGTCTCTATGGGAGAAATAACAGTATAGAACATTGCCAAGGCAGATCCAGAACACATGTGGTGCAAACATGCAAAGCTCACGTGACCCATTCAGCAGGATGGGACTGTAATAGGGTTAGACAAACCAGTTTATTCCAGACGCTGAAACAACAAAACTGTTGAAGGTTGAATCCTGAAATGTCCCCAAAAGCTTATTGTGAGATTATTAGGTCATGAGGATGCTAACCTCATCAATAACTGAATGGGCTTTTAGGGGGCGCTGATGAGGGGAAGGAGATCACTGGGAGCATGCCTTTGAAGCACTCATCTTTGTCCCTGGCCCTTCCCTGTCTCTCTGGTTCTTAGGTGCCATGAGGTAAACAAATTTCTTCCTCCTTCTGCCATACTTAGTCCTTGCCATGGCCCCACATCAGCAGAGCCAGCCAGCCAATGGGCTCAGTCCTCTGAAACCATGGACTAAAGTCACCCCTCAAGTTGTTTCCCCAGGGCTTTGCCATAGCAACAATGGGATACCAATGTAATGGCAATTGGGAATGGAGTAGTGTGGGGGCACAGCTCTTTGGTGGATGGTCCAAATGCCTTAAGGCTTGGATGAACTTGTTCTGTAAGCAGCATGAAGAAGAAGGGTAACTGAAGGGGTCACTACATGCTTAGGCTCCAAGTCCCACCTGGAGGAGCCACAGCCAGAAGAAGGCTTATCGTCGTCCTCTAAAAGACTTTCAAGGAAAACTGAAATATTTTTCTTTGCCAAGAGCTTGAAATTCTTAGTGGCCTAGAAGGCATCCTGGGAATTATATAAGAGAGGAGTAATTGGTGGTTTCCGTGAATCAAATCAACATCTTTCCTATCCCTGCCAGGAAGAAGAACCAAGTACTCAGTGACACACAATGTGTATCCAATAACAGAAAGGAATTTACAAATATGGAACTGGAAATATGGTCCAAAGTATCATTTGGAAATGTAAAAGGATAGCATTTGCCCTTCAGAGCCAAGTTCTATTCATGGTCCTGCTTTCAAAAGCAGCAGCAGTGTGCTGTTGAGACCATTCCACAGGGAGAGGAGCCTGAAGATTTTGAAAACACGGAGAAGGAAGCATGTAAGACCAGAGACAGTGATAAGAGAAGTGATTAACTGAGGAGCCGGGGTTGGGGTAGAATCATCTCAGCTTATCCTGGTTCCGTGATAACAGAACTCTTCACCAAATGAAAGGTGATGGAGCAGACCGGCTGTCACTGATCTCAGGGAAAGCTCACAAATGAAGCGACACAGATACCGCTTTCAGGTGAGGGCCTCAGGGGAATTGAGCTCGTGGAGGCAGCCCCCAGGCCCCAGGGGAATCTCACTCATTTCTGGAAGGCTTGAACAAGAAAGAATCCACAGGCTTGTGAAACTGTGAAGACAGACATTTACCAATGAAACGGGGAAATGTAAGATTCGGGGCCCATGAAAACAAGTCAAGCAATGGAAATATTGTTGTTATTGGTGATGGCCCTGGAAATGAAAATGAAAAGAAAAAGAACAAAAACTGCAACCATAATTCATGGCCCATATGAAGAGATCGAGCCTGAGAATGATAAACCAACTTACTCAGGGTCCCACACCCAATTAGCGCAAGCCTGTCCCTACAGTTACATGTAACAGCTCACCCCTGACACATTACATATTCTTCTATGTGAATATACTTTCTATTAAGACAATTTGTCTATTTGTCTACTGCTTTATCCCTAGCATCTAGAACAGTGCCTGGCATAAAATGGATATTCAATAAAAGTGTTAAGTGATACTATGATTTAAGTAAGCCTCTTGACTCTTATTCCAGCGCTTTAGAAAACATCATCCTTTTCTCTGCACATAGAAGACCTTAAGACAAGTATTTGCCATGCACTCATCACATGCTTGCATCGTCCAAGTTTATGCAGAGTTTCCTACATGTTGAGCATAGTAAGGACTCTGAAAAGCAAGATGCAAAAATCCCAGCTGAAGTAGCTGTCACTCAAACAGGGTGGAGAAGGGCTTGCTGATTCATGGAATGAAAAGTTCAAGGGTAGTGCTTTCAGGAATGGCTAGATCTAGGTCATGGAGACAGTGACATGGATGTTAGGACTCCCAGCATCACTTGCTGCTCAGCTTCCCCTGCACTGGCTTCCTTCCCTGTTGGTTTCCCTTTCCAGAAGCATTTCTGCTTCCACACTGTATCCTACTGGGAAAGAAAATTCCTTCAGCCTGAGAGTCCAAAGTGAACCCAAGATTGCATTCTTATTGGTCAAACCTGGACTGTTTACCCACGAATAGACTGATTTCACTGATTAACAGACTGTAATAATTTTAACTAAGTTTGGGTTGGATATTGAACCATGAACTGAGGGATGTGGTCGTTTCTACCTAAACTGTACTAATTGGACCAAGTTTGAATTTCCGGGAGAGAAATGCAGTCCTCCATGCAAAAGAGGAGACACTGTGGAAGTGAAGGGTAAAAACGCCCCTCTCCCTCCTGCATCGGAAGGCTGGAGGTTAAAGCAGTAAGACATCCCTAAACTGCAGGGAGTTACTATTTCATCGAGACATAAATAATATGCACGAATTCATAAATAATACAAAATCATGTCTGATTGAGCCAGGCTTCTGTCTCCAGCCACAAGACTGCCATACAACCCTGTTCTATGTACACAGATACACAAGAACCACCTGTGATTTGAGATTTCCAGGTCTGTGGTAGGTCTTTCACTGCTGTGATTGAATACTGAAACAAGCAACTGATGATTGGAAAGACTTGGTTGATCTCACAGTCTCAGGGAATTTAGACCACGGCCATTTCCTTTGGCCCGAGGTGAGGGAGAAACATGGCTGAGGCAGTGTGTACCAGAGGGCGCATACTTCATAGTGTCCAGGAAGCAGGGGCCGGGGGGGGGGGGGGGGGGGCAGGCTCCATCTATCCAGATCAGGTCCCCTAGCTCCTCCTCCACTTCCAACCCTTACCACTTCCCAATAATGCTGTCATATTGTAAACCCAAAGAGGAGCGAAACCAATGGTTAGGCCTCAGAATCTTGCAAAACCCGTCAGCTGATAACAAAGTCCCCAGGGCATATGAAATCGTCACGAGCAGCATTTGGTGTGGCAAGAACTACACGCTTTGCTCCTCGATTTCTTTTTCCATGTGAGAAGCCTAGGCTTTAGAAAGATAGACTACTCAGAGTCTCACACGGTTAGCGGCAAGCCTCTCTCAACAGCGGGACATAATACATCACACAACTAAAGGGAGACATTAACGAATGCATCTGAGACTCTCGGAAAATATAAGTTTTTTGAAGCTCTTGTCATCCGTCTGCCTGTCATACATCTGTCTTCCATGTAGCTCTCAGCACTCTCTTCTATGTGAAAGGAGAGGGAGCTCCTGTCTGTGCAGCATGCCATACATGCTGCACCCCTGCTTAAGTGCTGATAATGTATGTCCAGTTGGCTACATTCTCGAAGCACCTGTACTAACCACACCATCCATTGTTTCTGTTTTCCTTAAATATCTTTGAAGTTCTGTAACACAGACATAAGCAGAGCAGTAAGAAAGGAAGGGGGTGTGGTTAAAATGCACCATGTGCACGTGCAAAAATACCAAAGTATATATGAAAATTATTAAAACCCCCAAATGTTATTAAATTCTTCTGTTAGCTACAAAACCTGACATCTAAGGCCTGCAACACTTCTGCTTAAATACAAAATACCATGCAAGTATCAGAGAGTTGATCAAGGCATGAGTACCCAACCTGAAATTTTGTCCCGGATTTTAAAAAAAAAAATGTTAATCTTTATTTTAAGTGTCTGGATGTTTTGTCTGCATGTATGTCTGTACACCATGTGTATGCACTTCCTGTGAAGGCCAGAGAGAACACTGGATTCCCAGAGACTGGATTTTTCTGACAGTTGTGAACCACCATGTGGCTGCTAGGAATATAACCAGGTCCTCTGGAAGAGGAGCCAGTGCTCTTAACCACTGAGCCATCTGTCCGGCGCTCTTTCCCCTAAATTTAAAGACAAGGATTGAAGACTAGGAGGTGAAGCTTTTCTCTCTGGGGGATGCTGTTTCATGCCATGCTTGGGTGCTGTCCGCAGTGACCACATACCTGAAGAGATGACTGGAAGGCCCAGAGAATGGCAGGGAATGAGGGGAGGCTGGGAGCCACAGTACTTGTGCTCGGCTTCCCAGAGTTTGAGCACTTTTGTCTGTCTGTGGTAGGAGAAGCCATGTGGGCAAAGGAGTGGCACAGGGTTAGTCTGCCTGAAGAAGCAATGCCCAGTCCAGCTGGGTGTCCAAACAACTTGGCAGGGAGGAGCAGGTGGCCCTGGTTCTTCTTTCCACTTCTTCAGTATTTAAACACTTGCTTCATTTCATTCTATTTAACCTCTCTTTTGGAGAATCTCTCTCTCTCTCTCTCTCTCTCTCTCTCTCTCTCTCTCTCTCTCTCTCTGTGTGTGTGTGTGTGTGTGTGTGTGTGTGTGTGTCTGTCTGTCTGTCTGTCTGTCTGTCTGTCTGTCTGTGTTCATGTACATGGGCACCTGTCTGCACATGTGTGTACACGTGAAGAAGCATGTATGTGTTTGTAGAGGCCAGAGGTAAACCTTGGGTGCATTGCCCACCTTATCTGTTGAGACGTCGTCTCTCCTTGGGCCTCATCCTTGCTGATTAAGCTAGACTGGCTGGCCAGTGGACTCCCAACAATACACCTGTCTCTCTTTTCCCAGACCTGAGTTAGCAAATGTTGGCCACCATCCTTGGATTTTTACACAGTTGCTGTGGAAACAGCCCAGGACCTTATAGCAAGCATTTCAGTAACTGAGTAATCTCCCAACACAGGAGAATTATTTTTTACCCAGTTCGAGTCTTTGCCCTCCGTGGTACAGTTCTTACTAAGCACTCAGTATGGAACTCACACTCTACCCTCCTCTTTAGTGTGAACGTGTTGGGAAAACTTGCTGAATGAGAAACTCAACTGCAAAGGGGTTGATGCTGCACCTCAGATGGACTCAAGGAGTTTACCACACAGTGGCTGTTGCTTTCTTACCAGACAGATGGAATGTTCCAAGTATGCACAGAGCATCTTCCTGGATCTCATCCAGATCAACATGGGCCTCAACTCTTGTTTTACTAGTAATAAACGAAACTTGTCACAAAGAGGACAGTCCATCTGTGACCAAGATAACACATCTCAGAGTTGAGAATCTCCACATACTCTCTGTGTTTTCACAAAGGCAGCTTGAGGTTGTGAGGACGGCTCAATAACATTTGCCTGGCAAGCATAGGATCCTAATTCAACCCCCTAGCCTCACATAAAAAAATGCTGGCCATCACTACTTGTAATCCCAGCACTGAGGAGATGGAGACAGGAGGATCCCTGGGACCCACTAGCTGGCCAGCCTATTCCAGTTGGATGATATTTAAGGTTGTTCTCTGGTCTTCATACACAAGTGCACACACACATGTACCTACAAATACATATATACACACACATGCATAAAATCAAATCAAATAAAGTCACATGTACAGAAACTGTGGAAGCTGAGCCAGGGAATATGAGCCAGTTAATCCAGAGCAGACATTAAGGTGACTTGTGTGGCACACTACTTTCTTTGTATTTCTTAATGGGGTAGGGAAGGAGCTACAAGGAGACAGGCTAGCAATAAAGTCTTTTACTTAAACAAATAGAAATAATCTGTTTATCCTATTTTAAACTGTTTTTCATCACCATGATGTATTGTGACTTAAAAACGTTTTGTAGAATAGGGGCATACATTTTGAGTAAGATACGAAGTTGGGAACTCTATGATAAGGTTTATCTGTTATTTTATTTTATTCATCAGACATGGTTTCCCTATATAGTTCAGGCTGACTTTGAACTTGTGATTGCTCTGTCTCAGGCTCCAAAGTACTAATAATACAGTCATGTACCATCGCGCCTAGCCCATCGTTGTTGACTCATCTTCCCGTGCCCAATAAATCACCAAGGCCCATTTCACCTGTCACTAAAATGCCTCTGATCTTTCCTTCTCTCTTTCTATCCCTGTTGCCGTGGCCTTCTCCATGTTGACATCCTCTTTCAATGGACGTCTGTTGAAAACCATCTTGTCCAAAGCTAATACATCATGTACCAACAAGAGGAATACTCCAACCCTGTTGCTCCCCATCTAAGTCTCTCAAAGCATCCACGCTCATTTATGTGTGTGTTCATCTTCCTTCCAGAAGCGGCAAGGCCTATGTATTTATTTGTCTCCTTCCTGGTTGTGTTCTCAGTATACACTTTGTTGGTTCAACCCTGTTGACCTCTGGGTCTTGCCTGGAGACAATCATTCTAGAATAATTGGAAGCATGATCTCTAAGGCCAGGCTGACAGGGAGGGCAAGAAGTTAGAACTGGGAGAGAAATTAGATTCTCAAAGATGCATCTTCAAACTCTCAAATGCTAGTGTTTTTGTAAGCAAACTTCAAACTGTTATCCTGTCTTTTTAAAAATGAACCTCAGACACCTTTCCTGAAGAGTATAGGGATATACAGAATCACTTTTAGTTGACCCAAAGTTAAAGCCAATGGTTGACCCGAGAAGGTAGAGTACAGTTTTTATGCCTAAGATTTAGGTCAACCTGGGCAGTTTTCACACCCACCTGATTAAAGGCTCAACAGTTCAAGACTCGAAGCACCCTGTTCTTTGTTCTCTCCTGGTATGTCAAGTTTGACTCTCCAAGGCATAGATTTCTAGTTCTGCTTTGTTAAAAGCTCTCTTAGCCTGCCCTTTGGTCTCTGCTGCATTCTTTTTGAAGGTGCTCTAAAGGAGGCATCCTTAACTTTTTAGGTCACCTTACATAGGGACCAAGGGACTTCTCTAGTTCTTAATACCAAGGGCTCCCCAAGGGCCATTTCCTGACTCTCCCACTTTAGGATTTTAGGCAAGTTTCATAATTCCCCACTTGCCTCATCAACAGCACAGGCATCATAGTGTTAGTCTTCATTAAGGTTTCTATTGTTGTGATAAAACACTGTGACCAAAGCAACGTGGGGAGAAAGGATTTATTTTGCCTTACAACTTTTAGGTCACAGTCCATCACTGAGGGAAGTCACGGCAGGAACTCAAATAGGAACTTGTTGGGAGGCAGGAACAGAAGCAGAATCCATGGAGGGGCACTGCTCACTACCTTGCTCCCCACGGTCTCCCCAGTCTGCTTGCATATGTAAGTCTACCTTGCCTGGAGTGGCACCACCCACAGTGACTGGGCCCTCCCACATTAATCATTAATCAAAAACTATTCCACAGACTTGCCTACAGGTCAATCTTACTGGAGGCATTTTCTCAACTATGATTCCCTCTTTCCAGATACATCTAGGTTTATGTCAAATTACAACAGCCAGACAGCACTGTGTTTCTGATCCCAAAAGACTATTGTCAGCTGATATTAGCATATCGTTTTGTTTCTGTTGGTGTGATAAAAATGAGAAAAACAGCTTAGGGGAGTAAGAATTTATTTTTGCTCATGATTCCAGGTTATATCCATCATTACAAGGAAGTCAAGGCAGCGGGTACTGGAAACAGCCAGTCACGTCACATCCAGGTCGAGAGCAGAAAAGGAAGGATGCATGCATGCTATGCACACCACCTCTCCACTCCAGTGCATTTCAGGATCCCCTGCCTAGAGAACGGTGAGAGAGAGTGAGATTCACAGAGAGTGGTCTTCCGGTCTCAATTGACATAATCCAGATAATCCGCTACAGGTGAGGCCACAGGCCAACCTGACCTATGTCAAGTTGATGATTAAAGCTAACCAACACGGTGAGTTAACAGCTTGAGGCAAGGATAAGCTAGCCATGGAGCATTTTGGTGTTTTATTCTCTCTAGAAAATGAGGCTTTTCTTGTACCTCTGTTCCACCTGGAAAACGCTAGTTATATATCAGATTTTATCTGTTAAGTGCCAAATGTGTATCCCTAAAATTCATACATTGAAGTCCTACCTGTAGTTCATCTGAATGTAACTGTGCTGGGAAATAGGACCTTCCATGAGATGACTAAGTTAAACTAAAGCCATTAGGGTGTGCCTTACTCCTGGATGGTTGGTGTCCATAGAAGAAATGCGGACAGACAGAGTCACCAGAGACAGGCAGGCACACATGGAAGAAAGACCACGTGGGGACCTGATAACAGGTCAAATACAAGCCAATGAGAGGCCCCAGTAGAAGCCAAATTTCTTGATACTTTGATCTTGGCCTTGTAACCCCCCAAAACATGGGCAAATAAATATCAGTTGCTTAAGTGTGCAGTCTACTCAGTGTCTCTTTAAACAAAAAATAGATGTCCAGGAAACTAAACATAGTTTTCTTGATTTGGGACTTACCAAGACCCCACAATTTTGTTAGGCAGTTCCTTAAAATATCTGTCTATTTGTTTGTATATCATCTGTCTGAGTCCCATTTGTCCTGTTTATTTGGAGACCTCTGTCTGTTACACTGCCCTAAGAACAATTTCCTTAGGAGGGCGTCCTTATCTGCATGCTTAAGCTACTCCTCCCAATTTGAGCTCTCGTGTTTCCTCCCATAGACTGCACGATGGAATGACAGCCCCTGTGTTCATGTGCTCATCACTCATCTGTGCCTCAGACAGGGATGTTGTGGTGAATTATCTTGGATAGATAAACATGGACAACCCATTGGAATCATGAGCTCACAGCATCCCTGTTCTCTTACATCTCACAAGACAATTAAGAGAACATATCATTTTGTTTATTTGCCAATGTGATTAATGTGTTCATCATCCTTCAGTCGACTATTTTAAGGCTATATTTTACTGGGCTTCTAAATTCAGTGGGAGAAAAAGAATTACTTCAAATCTCCTATTATTATGGTTCCTTGTACCTGAAAGTCACACAGTGCATTCAATATAAATGTGAGTGGGCGAGAGATGGAGCAGCTGTGATTGACAACACTGACAATAGACTTGGGAACAAGGAGTGAGGGAGGTGTGCTGATGGAGTCTATATTTAATGTTTCCAAGCAAATAAATGCAGTCACTTCTGGGAGGCTTAGCTATGCTTCAGGGTGTGACATTTTAGCCATCCCCCCACCCCAGTATTTTTGTGTCTTAGATTGCAAACATCTGGTTCTGAAATGAAAATAGTACCATATATTTTCTTTGTAAGCTAACCAACCACAGGGCACAGCAGGAGAGCACCAATGTGGCAATCAACAGATTTCAGCAGCCATGAATTTCACTCTGTGCATCGATATCTTCCTTCTCCTCATCTCTTTCCTCACATCTAAAACAATCATGAAAATTAGGGGAGGACTTAGGTCTACTTATAGTCTTCCTCCAGCTATGGCTGCTTGTGACAGAGTTATCAACTCATCTGGTAGTTCTTCCTCTTCTTCTCCCTTATCCTCTCCTCTCTCTTCCTTTCTCTCTCTCTTCTGAGACACTTATTTTAGATGCATTGTGTTTCTAGCAGCTTGATAGTTGGGCAGTGAGGATGAATCAGGAACATAGTACCCCCATTTCTAGGAAATGGGCAGTTCAGAGGGTGTGAGTGCCCTGGTCCCTCGAGCTCACACTGGTTAATGGGAAGAGGAACCAAGAAAGCTTTTGGAACAGAGTGAAGACTACCCTGAGACCTAGAGGATGAATGTAGTTGGCCAGCAGTCCTGGCACCGAGGAGGTCTAGGCAGGAGGGTCAGCAGTTCCAAAGCTCAAATCGCCCTGGATGATGCCCCATGTCTGAGGCCAGCATGGGTGTATGAAGCTCAGTCTCAAAACACATGTAGTGTAACAGCAGCAGCAAAGTCAGTAATTGACTTAAAATAACTTGACTAGAACACATGTCTGGAAATTGTTTATATATTCACAAAATACACATATTTACAGTCTTCAAACAATAATGAATGAAGAAAAATGGAGGAAACCATGCATACAGTAGTGTGGCCATTCTTAATATTTTGTTGTTGTTGTATCTGACATGTTCTTCCCGCGGCAACCGTTTCCTACCCAGCACACAACCTACCTGGCTCTGGTCCTCTCTGGCCACATTTCTCTGGGTCAGTAAGTCATTCTCTGCACAATAATCGGGGGGGGGGGGGGCTACTGTTGCTTATGACTTTCCCCTTCACAGGGAAGCCGGGAGTTTGTGTTAATAATATCTTATCTCCCTCAGCAGGCCAGTGATTAATGTTTAAGGCCAAGAATTTTCCAGTCTGAATTTAGAAAATCTACTACAACCTGAGAATCTTCTCCCCCAGTGAAAACGCCACATGCTTTCTAAGCCCCCGCCCGGCATTCTTCACTTAGTCAATTCTGCAGAGTTCTTGGATATGGATGATTATGAAGTACAGGGAACCGTAAAGAGTTCAGGGACCCTATGGTTTTCCTCAAATATAAAATTAAATTTTCAGAAAAGGTTACCTTAGGGAAGGCCTTGATCCGGGCTTCTTAACCCTGGGATCACCTTACTGATTGCTTAGGAAAAAAGAGTTAATGAGGCCAAAGTCTGTACAGAACATAATTAGGTTTGCGCTAGAGGAGCGACTTCCTCAGCACAGGTCTGTGCCTGTGGACACGGCTGGACATCTCACAAATTCATGACACTAGTCAGAAGAAAAATCAGAAAAGAATGATTAATACCTTAGGAAATTTTTTTTCTTAAAGGAAAAAAAAAGAAGAAGAAAGTCTGCCTTCTGGTGGATGGCCCAGCAGGAGACCCCACAGTGGGCAGGTCAGCAGATCATGAATCTATACAAAGCGGAGTGTTTTTCTGATCCACATCCTAAGAGCTCCCAGAAGGGGACAAATCTCAGACCCATGAATAGAGCTACAACATAAACAGGCAAGTCCATTGGCCATCGTTTAAGGAGGAGCGAAACATTTCCTTTCTCATTAAGCAAGCCATGAATCTTCTCATTCATAGGAATAACCCATGTTCCCTCACCCTTGGCATCAATACACTCTCTCTTAACCAATTTAGAAAGAATTATCAAAACTTACACTTGGAAATATTACAAAGAACTGGTGTGTGTTTCCAAATTGCTCTCAGGAGGAATCCAGAGCAGTTCAGGCAAAGCTACAGATATGACTGGATTAATTAGAACCCATCAGAAAAAAGTGGGGGAACTAGAAATTCTGACGGGAATTATTCCCGTGATGGGAATTATTCCCAAGAATGCTTCTAATAGGTCAGAGTTAACCTCTGAGTATTGAGGTGGTGTGATAATTTACCAACGGTCGATACGTAGATAGAAACACATATAATCTAGTCATTATTTCGTTTTCAAATGCCTACTTAGAGGTTAATATGAACTGAAAGAATATTAGTATGTGTAAGGAACATGATAGGAACAGGAAGCCAAAATCTTATGTTTGTAGGTGTGTACTCTAGCGAGAGACAGGAGTGCTTCCCTCTGGAATGCATCATCAAAGTGGTACTGAGAGCTGCAAACCCAAGCAGAGCAGAACAAGAAGAAGGGGAGGAGTGAGCCTTCCCTGGTGAATGCAGAAGAATGGGGATAGGTTTGGATGCCTAGGGTACCAACATGCAAATGGAGTGCTCAAATGGGTGACTTGTAGGAAAAGACCTTTGGAAGGAAGGAAAAGAAATGAGACCATGAGATGCTAACAGGTTCAATGGATCATCCTTATCAATTTTGGGGCCTCAAAAATTGTGAGGGAGGCGTGAGTGTGGGAGATGCCAGTTGAGTTGTTTAAGTTGCCAATGCATTCCATGTAGACTGTCCCCAATGCCGCTATGAATGTATCAGAGTCTGTGGCTAGTAGTCGGCCATTTCGTAGGAACAGAGAGCTGGGGGGCGGGGGAGTGGCCTAGAAAACGCAATGGAAATGAAAATTAAGAAATGCTCTCTCCCTAAGCTCTGGCCTCAGTGTAAAACAAAGCAAAAACAAAACCACTACACTCATCACTGGACAAACAGTGTCTTTAAAGGGTACCAAAGGCCTCAGTGCCCAAAGCTGATGGGCGTTTCAGAGACTAGGAGATAGGAGCTTTGGGTGATGGTCATGAATTTCCTACAACAGACTTAGCAAGTTGGTGGCAGAGAAGAAAGTGTGTTAGGACATGAAAACAAATTCCAGGCTTTTCTCCAGCCCATGTGGGGTTGGTCACAAAGACAACCACACCCACTCTGAGCTGGTACAATACTGGAGCAGATAATAGATACTATTATGACCTCACAGGTGGAGATGATTTCATGGGTATATACTTGTCTCCACACTCAACAACTTGCATGCATTAAATGTGTGCGCCTTAGTCTGGGGAGATGTCTCATCAGGTCAACGTGTTAGCCCTGTAAGCCTGACAACGAGAGTTCAATTCCCAGAATCCACAGAAAAAGCTAGATACGGTAGTATAAATCCCAGAGATGGGAGGTGGAGACAGGAAGTCACATAAACCTACCAGCAGGATCTCCATCCCAAAAATCCACGCAGAAAGTTTGATGCTGTAGTGAGCATCTTTAATCCCAGTACAGAAAGACAGCAGGTGAAGGCAGAGGAATTGCCTCAGAGCTGGGGAGCCAGCTAGCCTGAGAATGTAGCACAGTAGCTGAAACAACAGAAGTGACTCTCTCAACAATGTGGAAGGAGCAAGCTGACCCCCAAATGACCTCCACAGGCTTGCGAGTGCCCTCCCCTCACCACACACATATGCACAGGCTCAAAGCCAATAAATAAAGAATATGCACACTTTATATAGCCCGACCAATGGAGTATCATAGACTACATGTCATAATTTCATAGCCTTAACTTCAGTGATAACGGAAAACATTAAAGTAGATAATATCAAGAAGCCACCGCCAGGCGGTGGTGGCACATGCCTTTAATCCCAGCACTCGGGAAGCAGAAGCAGGTGGATCCCTGTGAGTTCAAGGCCAGCCTGGTCTCCAAATCGAGTTCCAGGAAAGGTGCAAAGCTACACAAAGAAACCCTGTCTCAAAAAACCAAAAAAAAAAAAAAAAAAAAAAAAAAGAAGCCACCATGGTACTATCCTAAAACAACCAAGTATTTCAATTTCTTTCTCTTCCTTCTTAGCATGGACTTTAATTGATATCCAGCTTTATTAACTGCTTCAACATAAATTTTGGAGGCTTATGTGTTACCTACAAAGATACAGAACTTTTGGGTAGCAGCTGGACTTGCCATGAATAGAAATGTCGAGAGTTGAGAGATAAAATTGACTTCTTACATCAACAGCCCTCCTTGTCAGTTTGGCCGAGATACCTTCTACGGAAGTAACAAGGGCACATCACCCAAAATGCACTGGTTTTTCTATTTTGGGGAACAGAAGGGGAAAATGGCAATCAGATAAGTTAACATGATGGATGGTCCCAGGCTCCACACCTTCCTTTGTAAATCCTGAATCTCTAAGAGTTCCCCCGATTTAGCTGAACTAGTTGGAACTCAAGTTGGGGAGATGATGTGAAATAGGTCCAGATTTTCCCTCCAGATGAGCTGCTCAAACTGCAAAGCCATTCAGCTCAGTCATGCTCACAAGTTCAGTTCAATCATGCTCACAAGACTCATGCTACTGTTTAAAATATCAAAGATGGTCACTGGCAGTGTCTGAAGTGACCGTGTCCTTGCTGTGTGCTGCTTCATTAAGGACTTTAGTCCGTCGTGCTAGAGAGAGCTGAGCTTCTGATGCAGCTTGGAAAAGAAAGACAAAAAGTAGATCAAGCAGAAGGAGAAGGCAGTAGGAAGGCAGAATCTGGTGTGTGTGTGTGTGTGTGTGTGTGAGAGAGAGAGAGAGAGAGAGAGAGAGAGAGAGAGAGAGAGAGAGAGAGAGAGAGAGAGAGAGAGAGAGAGCTGTATGTGATGAGTGATGAGCTTGAGGAAATTCAGGGGATCCAGTGAGCAAGCAGAAGAGGTCATTCTCCAAGGCTACTGGTACCTTTACTGTCCAAGGAATAACTACCCAGTTGGCTAGTGTTATATTTATGCTGAAGTATGAGGTACAGTTCTGAGTGAAAGGATTTATTAGCTAAGAATTTCGTGCAAACCCAGCTGAAACCAACTGAGAGGTAGGTTCAATTTTCTCTTTGTGCTTCTCCTTTGAAAGCTGTTAATTCACTGTCAGAGAGAGCAGAATGGCCATGATGGCTCCATAGTAAGCAAGTGATAGTTTTGTGGGTAAGCTAAAATTAATTTTGACACAGCTATGTGCTATGACATCCTGTTACTGCTTCTTGTGAACCAATGTAGAAGCATGTATCCAGTGCCTTTTTAGGTTATAAACAATGTTGTCTTCCTGTATTTCTGGCCATTCCCTTTTCCTAGCCCAGTGCTTGCTACAAGAAGAGTTTTCCGAGGCTTTTTGGAAGGGATCATGTCAATATAAGCAGTGGGATCTCAGCAGTAACCACAGCACGGAGAAGGTCTCAGAAGCCTACGTGAGGACTTCATATCTTATAACACCCTAGAACATTTCAGAGCCTCATATTCATTTAGAACCCAGCTGATGCTCTTAGCAGTTACTAGGACAAGGTATTGGGTCCCTAAACAAATAAGTGTGGTCCAGATCACAGCCACCAAGGCAGAAAGTAGGAAGCCCTTCTCAACTCCACTAGTTAGAGAAAAATGGCGTCTGTGTTTTCCTTCCCTCCTCCACTTCCTCTTCCTTTTTCCATTGCTCCCCAACTTCCACTCTTTCTTTAAAATGATTTGGTACAACCATAGCCACTGCACCAGTTTTCTAGCCAAAAAGTGAAGTTAAAATGCAGACCACATTCAAGGAAACAACACATTCTCCCTGATTAATGTCACATGAGGCTCTTCATGGGCTAAGCAACATAAAGTCATTGAAGAAGCAGAGGGACAGAGACTGGCTAAGTCACATGTCCCTGCTCTGATGGAGATCACTCTGGGCCACAAATTCTGAGTTTGTATTAAAAAACTTCTAGAACAAAGAAATGTGCTTTTTATGATTTGCTAAATTTTGTTTCCATGAATGAGGAAAGTAGGCACAATGTGTCTGCAATGGATTTGCCAATTTATTTCCTATCAGAAAAAAAACAACCAGCCTTTTATAATCTGGCCAGTACAAACATCCCCTAGCCATGAAGACAGGTCTCCCAGGGAGGTGGAGCTAGCTGGGGGAATAGGAAGTAGCCTGATCATAAGACAAATGTAGGGATCTATAGATTTCTTTATCAGGATCCTGGGTTTACAGAGATTATCAGATGGTGGAGGACAGCAAGGCAGCCTCTGACATGAGGCTGAGACATACAGCTGAGTCCTGGAGAAAAGGACACTGCAGCCTGGAGCTCTTACTTTGGTGAAAAAAAAAAAAAAAAAAAAAAAAAAAAAAACACAACAATTAAAGGCAATGTCCAAGCTCCTTGGGCCAGAAAGCCTAGAAAGTTCCAGCAGTGGTCTTGATGTAGCACGCAGCACAAACTTAACATCAATGAAAAAGAAAGTTAAATGTGTGTATTGTATTCACACAGAATAGGCTATGCATTAATCAAAAACTTAAAAAGAATTCCCTTCTCCACTATGAGAATTTATGAAAACATGTAAGTGTGTATTTTGAGATAGACATGCATAGAAAGAAACAACCTGGATAACCATGCTTGTGCGCCATTCTTTCCTTGGAATGAGGAATTGGACATAGGACACATGACTGTGTGAGGAACTTGAATTAGTAAGAGCACTGGGTACTTTTGTTTTGCTCAAAAAGCTGTGGTTTGAATCTTGCAGGTTTCCCACGCAAACAGCTAGGACTGTGACAAAAGCCCCTTGTATGAAGAGCATTGGATCCAAAGTGACACTGTTGGGAAGCTATAGAACCTTCAGTGGGTAAAACCTACTAGGGGGGTTTAGATTATTGGGGATATGCCCTCAAGGGTGTTGTGGAACTCTGGTGCCTGCCTCTTTTCCATCCAATTATGAGGTGAACTTTCCATACTGTCCACCCTTACCACGATGTACTGTTCCACCATGGGCCAAAACAACAGAGCCAGTCTACCACAGACTGAAACCTTCAAATCTGTCAGTCAACGTGAATGCTCTTTTTTATTAATTGATCATCTCAGGCATTTTGTCCCAGTAACAGAAAATAAACTAACACATATCTACCAGGTGACAGGCATTTATCAGGTCTTACTAACTACTCCTAGTCTTAAAACTGTATCACTCAGTAAACGTATCTTTTCCATCTTATTTATGAAAACAAATACACAGAAAGGTTACAGAATTAATACAAGATCATGTAGCCAGTCAGTATCAAATTGGGATTCAAATCCGAGTCTAACCTATATATCAACCTCTACAAGATACACAGTCCTTTGCTGTAATCCTCTATGTGCCCACAACTTCCAAGGACAGATCAAATGTATCAACGTAATGAGTAAATTACCCTAAATTAGGGAATTTATTCTTCTGTGGGAAACTTCATCTAACTGTTGTATTACTGTTTGACCAGGATGCTAGCTGCTCCTCTAGCAGTTAGTCAAAGCGATACCCACAATCCACCTCTTCTCCCACAGTCTGATTCTCTATTCATGTTCTAAAGCCAGCATTAGCAGATTTGGGAAGGGGTTCCTTGTTAAGTTTTTTTAAAGATTTCAAAGCTCTCCTTAAATCTTTCAGCTTTAAATCATTTTCTTTTATTCGTTCTTTGGAGATTTCTGGGGGATTGCCAATACTTGACTCTGCTTTGACAAAGCTATCCTTGGATATCAGATTAGATAAGATGATGAATTGTATTTAAGACTCCATATAAGTTAAAAAAAAAACCTGGAGTTTTAGTAGAAAACTTTTCTCAAACACAGTTAAATCTCATAGCTTGTGAAGAATGCTGAGGGTTAGGTATACCCATCAAGTAATCCAATTCATTAATGCCTTTGCTGGGATTACCAAAACCTAGCAACCAGAAGATTCTCTCCACCACTACCCCCTCCCCAGACAAGCCTTGACAACTATCAGAAGTCCCTCAGACTGAGAAAGGAAAACATTTTATAGTAAATGGAAGATACTATTCATTATAGGCAATGATAAACTTTCCATACTTTATAAATTATAAAAATGAATCCCATCATCTTTTTACATGCCTAAATTTGGGGACACATACCACAATTACTATTGACCATGGGCAGTTATGATAATCACCCAGGTCTTAGGCGGTGTGGAGAATACAGGGATGGACAACCCAGAAAAAGAAGGGGTTCAAAAGTGGAGATGTTTTGGAAATATCCTAACAGTTCCATTATTTATATTTCTTTTTCTGTGTAAAATAAAAGTGTGTCTGAATACCCGAGAGAAGATTCTTAAGGGCTATGAGATGGTTTAGTAAGCAAGGGTACTTGCTGCCAAGCCTGACAAGCAGGGTTCAATATCAAGGATACCCATGGTGGAAGGAAAGGACTGCCCCCAAAAGTTACCTTGAGCACCACACTGGCACTGTTATGCTCACAGGCATACATACATACATCATACAAAAAAACTAATAAATGTCATTTTAATTTGCATTGTAAAAATACTTTAATCACATGGAAAACAACAGTTTCATTTCATTTGGGGGTGCCTTGGATTTCACTAAGCATGGTAATTATCGTGATGCAACACTGTGTCTATTTTATTTTTGCAGGAGCAGAGGGCACCACACTACCAGTCCCTGTGCAGCTTCTATCTCCCATCTGCTTCAGAGGGGCTCCATAGCATCCTCCTTTTTCCATTCTGTTTGGGAACAGGAAATGTTGACAAAGAGACAATCTTCTAAAAAATCTGTCCCATGTTGAGCATAGATGAACAGCCTGTGCTTCTGTCTTCACCCTGGCATATATCTTTGCAGACTTTGGGGACAGATGAGGTCCCCCAGAATGGGTGAAAGATGAGTCAGCTTGTAATGGGGTGAATATTAGCCAATGGGTAAAAAGGAAGATAAAGGAATCTGATCACATTCCCCCGCCTCCTCTCTCTTGCATGAATTCACCTTCTGGCTCTTCTGAAAAATTCGGATGTCCAAGCACCGTGTGGCCTGTCATGCTCCACTGTGTCTCAGTGGGAAGTGGTCAAACCGAGAACCCACCTTCCTGAATTTTCCGCAACCTTTACTTTTCTTTCACCTTCACGTGGAAGCTTCCAGAATAACACATCAGCAAGTAAGTCCTCAACTTTCCTTAGTGTTCTAGAGGACTCAGTCCATCCCCACAGCCCCCACATAGCTAATAGCATAGAGTTTATGTGGAACCCTGGAGACCTTGTTCTGAGTGTTTCCAGAACTCAAGCGATGCTCTTTTAGTCAGTGCTGATGATGCTGTGGAGCCAGGTGACCTAGATTCAAGCTTTGGCTCTTAACTTTATTAACTGTAAGAGCTTTAATCTCTCTTATCAGCCTAATGGAAATAAAGCCACTGGCCTTCCTTATCTGGAAATGTCATCACCAGGATCAAGAAGTATAAACTAGAGAAAGCAATACGTAAGCCATAAAGTAGTACACAAGTGATAATTATTACTGCCACACAAGAATTTGGTCTAATGAACTTAGCTATCTCTTTATATCAAAAATAACAGCTGTGTTTAGAAATTACAGAGTGGTGAAAACTCTTCACAAGTTATATTTATGTTTTATGCAAATCGCAGCCTGATAGAATAAAGATAAACAATAACTGGCAGGTGAATTTTTGAGGTAGTTTTTTTGTTGGTTGCCGTGTGTGTGTGTGTGTGTGTGTGTATGTATGTATGTATGCGCACACACACTATTGAGATGTGAGTGCATGCTAGGCAGGTACTCTAGCACTAAGCTATATCCTCCAGCCCTCAGGGAAGTCTATTTTATAAATAACGTTCTATCAGAACTACACACCTATTCTTTTACATATGATCATGACTGCTTCCACATCTAACTTTTTTTTCTACTATTTTATTTTATGTGTATGGGTGTTTTCTCTGCACGTAAATATTTGTACACCATGTTTGTGCCCAGTGCCTGTGATAGCCAGAACACTGGATCTCATGGAACTGGAGTTACAGATGGATCTGAGCCCTTGATGAGGGTGCTAAGCATTGGACCCCAGCCCTCTGGGAGAGCAGGCAGTACTCTTTCCTGCTAAGTCACCTCTCCAGGCTCCTGTCTGCACCTTTTAAGGGCAGAAATGAGTATTTACAACTGACTATCTGTAGTAGAAAAATTTACCCATGCCAGTCCTAGAGGAAATGTTAGCTGTTCTATTCTTTACGGTGAATGCTCTAGAGCAGAGCTGTGATCCTCACATTTTAATTTTGAAATTAATTTATTTTATTTATCTGTTTATGTATGTATTTATTTACTTATTTATTGTGTGTGTATGTGTGTGTGAGCACGCACATGGGTGCATGTCCACACCACAGAGTGCATGTGGAGGTCAGAGGACAACTTAGTAGTCAGCTCTCTGCTTCCGTTGTGTGGTTTCTGAAGAGAAGACTCGGGTCCTCATGCTTTGTAGAAGGTCAACTCACCAGCTCTGGTTTTTATTTGTTTCTGATTCTTTTGCATTTTTATTTTAGTAGACATTTAGAAAGTATACAATACACCAATAAGGCTTAATATGCACCTAAGGTATAGATAAATACACATGCGAGCAATTATGTTGGGGTGAATAATCAGAAGTACTCAAGAAAGAGTCTATATCTTTGCGGCTGGACCTCTCCGTACCACTACACTGTTTCATTGTACAGTAATGTGTGCACCTATTCCCCTGTGACTAATATCTGGGCAGGTCTGACTGTACTATGGAGCTCAATAGCCCTACCGATAAACAGGATTTGCTTTCTTGTAGACCCAAGGCTACTTGGTGAAGTCTAATGATAGGACCTGATAGAGCCAGCCTTGCCCAGGTCTGAGAAGTGCACACCGCTAGTGAAATGTAGGCCTCAACACAATTAGGCCACAGCTGCATTATTCTTGGCCCACTGCAAATGTGCTTTATCTGCTTTGATGACAAATGGATTAGGGTGAACATTTTCATCAGTTTCCAAAGACAAAGGGGAGAAAAAAGAAGTCTCACAGACTCCACAACCTGGGAATCTGCAGGAAGAAATCTGAGGTGCCTCAGAGTCTCACGCCCCCAAATTCTCACATCTTTCCAGTTGTTCCTAAGATCCACTAGACCTTTAGCTGGCACTTTGCAGAGTGAAGTCACCTGTCCCTCCCCACCCCACCCATGCTGTCTGGCTTCTGGACTTCTAATGAGACTATACCTTTTCCTGCTTTGTGTGCCTTTGAATTCAATCCAGCATTCTGAAAGAGCAGAGACCTGTGCTCTGATTTGAATTATTAAAGTGGGTCAGTATTTATGTGTTTAGAAGCAAGGTTCTTTCTTCAACTACCGCTTATGGAATGAAAAGGGACATCCTACAACCGTTCAAACCATCAGTTACCTGTGTGAATATTCCCTTTATCCTCTTTTTCTATGATGGAGGGCAGTTGCTCAGTTCCATACTTCTTCCTTTTTCCAACTATCATTTACTGGGCCGGGAGCCAAGGAACATTCTATGCCTGGTAGAAACTGATGGAACTGATATCTATCAGGTATATGTATGCTGTTTTTTTCTCCTTGATTTTTGTTTGAGTTTGAAACAAAGGCATTTACATCATTAATGCAGAAAGTGAAATGCTGGTTTGACCTATGGCTAAGTGCTTTAGCTATCCTGAAATGGTCATCTTTGTAAAGGCTCCTTTTGCTGACCCGTGTTACCCCATATCTGTCATATAATAGATGCCAGAGAGTGTTTACTAAATGGAGTAGCAAATGAAGACCAGGTATGTGGGGTCATCTGGACTCAGTGTATTGCACATTTCTAAATCAGAAATTCCTCAACAATGGTATTGAAACAAAGGGTATAGAAAAGCCTGGGGGACTGTCCCTCACTGTTCGGCTACATCCTCCATGTTGAGAGAGTTAACACACATGATGTCTAAAATTAAATTGAGAATAAGAAAAGCTGTCCAGTTGCTATGAGTGGAACACCCACACTTGCATCCCAAGGGCCCCACTTGCTATGACTCTTTAGATAAGAATCTTTGCTGTTCAAGTTCCAGTTCACTCATCTATAAAGCAAACAACCAAAAATGTGCTGTTTGTAGATCAATTGATTATGATGAATAAATGGAACAACGATTTTAATATTGAGTCATGTGAAGTGCTCAGCAAATGGAAAGACGAGTCCATCTCTCTATTTCTCTCTTTTCCCTTGTCCAAGATTATTTGGTATTGGAATGTTGACAGGACTCTGTAAAGGGGTGGTTCCATGGCAGCCATTCCAGAGCTATGATGTGTTTTGAGAAGGGGACTTTAAGCTAAAAGAATAAGTTTTAAATTTGAGGAAAGATTTCTAGGAACTAGATCATCTTTGCTAATGAGACTAGTACTTACCTTCATGTTTTTAACTTCAAAAGTCCATGATATATAGGTGCACACCCACACATCATGCTACATGTCTGTGATAGGTTTAGTTTTTATCTCCTCAAAAGACACAGTCAAGTCCTAATCCTGGTGGCTAGGAATGTGACTTTATTCAGAATGCAGTCTGCAGATATGATCAAGGGAAGATGAAATCTTCCTGAATTAGGCTTGAGGAGGTTGATCCCAGTAGTAAATTTGAAGACCTCTAGAGTCAAACTGAGAGAGGCAGCTCTCTTGGCTTGCCTGGGAAAATTATCTTGACTGAAATAATTGAGGTGGGAAGCTCCATCAACTCTGGTTGGCACCTGGGCTAGGATCCCAGGGAATGAGAACATGCGCTGAGAGCCAGCATGCACCCATCTCTGCTTCCTGGCAGTGGACACAATGTAACCAGCCCTCTCAAGTTCCTGGACCATGATTTCCCTTCCATGATAGAATGTATCCTGAAACTGTGAGCCACAATAAATATTTCCTCCCTAAATTGTTTGGTCACAACCATTTATCACAGCAACAGAAAAATTACTAAGACAAGGGTCCTAAGCTGGACGTTGGGTATCCTTGCGAGGAGTCTGAGAACCATGAGGAGACAGGAGACGGAGAGGAGGTGGCAATGTGACAAGGCAAGAGGTTCTGTTCGTATTTCATTTAATAAAATGGGTGGGAATACCAGGGTCACCAGAACCAGGAAAAAATGAGGGTTCTAGCCTTTCAAGGACTATGGCCCTCCACCATTTTGATTATGTACTTTAAGCCTACAGAACTGTCATAGAATATTTTTTTAAGTGATCTAAATTTAGGACTTTGTTACCGGAGTCATAAAAAACTAACAGTGAGCTACCTTGAAGTTTCCCCAGCATCATAAATTTTTAATACTGAACTTGTATTGACAGAAAAGGACAGGAGAGTTTATTGGACCAAATCCATGGTTGACAGCAAAATTATCATTTGTATACTATTATATGGCTTCTGCATTACTTTTTCGTCCTTACCCTCTTGATCCTGGTGATGACATTTCCAGATAAGAGAAGCTGGTAGCATTATTTCCATCAGGCTGATAAGAGAGATTAAAGGTCTTACAGTTAATAAAGTCAAGAGCCAAAGCTTGAATCTGGGTCACCTGGCTCCACAGTTTCATCAGCACATTGCCTGGGTTCTAGACACACTGTAGAACAAGGTCTCCAATGTTGCACATGTACTCTACGCCATTAGCTATGTGTTGGCCATAGGGATGGACTGGGTCCTCTAGAGAGCCAGAGGTAAGTTGAAGACTGATGTGTTGTTCTGGAGGTGGGGGCCCAGTGGAAAAGGAAATGATTCAACATTTCTCACTAGAAGACTTGATTGACCATTTCACAGAGAGCCGCTGCAGATCATGGCAGGTGTCAGCACTGAGTATATTTGCTTGACACAGACGTTTTCTGGATGGGCTGCATGAAGGAACCAAAGAACAAAGACAGAATCGAAATATCTGACTGCCCCTTACTTCGTGTTGGCCTGATGGAGGAACACAGTGTAAACCATGAGCTCACCATTAACCTTGGGCAGGATTTGACAAAACTGAGTTAGCCAACTTTCTACTTCTGGTATCTGAGAGGATCAAAACTGAAGGAGGAAGTCAACTTAGTCAAGGCTTTCAAGAGCCATGGCTGAGCAGTCCACTGCCTTCCAGCCTGTAATAAGGTAGAACAGTGCTGTGGGTTGCTGAGGGAAGAACAAAACTAGTGGCCTCATAATGGCTGGGAAGTAAAGTGACAGGAAGCCCTCCCCTCCCCCGAGAGCATGTTCCCGTCTCCCAGCTTCCTCCCTTACCCACCCACACCCATCCTTTCAAGGCTCCTTTACCTTCTGGTAAGTACCCCAGGCTAGCACATGAGCCTTTTGGAAGCACTGCCCTAGAAACAGGGTAGTGCCTAACACCAGGGCGTCTGTCTTGACATCACAAGCAGTTTCTTCAAGAGCATGCCTTCCAACAGTAAACCATTTTGTGTTTTAGGATGAAGATGCCAATCTGCTTTCCATGTGTAATCTTTAAATATACCTAGAGAAAAATGTAGAGAATTAAAATTAAATTAAAAATTTTAAATGTAGAGAAGTAAAGGAGATGATATCCAAACTATCAATGTATTTACTTTATTTTTGTTTTATATATATGCACATATATACAAATGTGTGTATATATGTATATGAAACACATATATGAAATATATATGTGAAATAAAACATCATAGATAATGTATGTATCTCAATATACATACATGTATGTGTACATATATGTGTATGGAACATATATATGAAATAAAATATTACAGATAAAGATGATTTCATTTATGGTCTCCTCCTCATCCCTTCTTTCAGGATGACAGTTTTTATGGCTTCCCAGTACATGTAGTGCATATTTAATATTTTTCCTACTATGTGTGTTTGTTGTTCGTAGATAAGTGTATGTGCATAGTAGGTATGTTATATCTATAGAGTAGTATACATCTATTACATATATGCATTTCATGTAGTATTAACGTATATGTGTATTCATATATGTACATTTGCATGTATATATTTATCATAGCCTAATAGGGAAAACTTAAATATTTAATAAGTACTACTTAAATAATTAAAGTCATAAAGCCAATCCATACTATAAATACTGTGTAACAATTTTTAAAACTCTAAATTGTAAATGTGAAGTCAAACAAAGACACGTGAAACTTTTAATTAAATCGTCCAGGCAGATTGCTGAATATAGTATGCATCCTCTGATGTCACTTGTCCACCACAGTCTTCACACACCCAGAATACAGCCACCAAAAGTCATCCATGGCTGGAGGATGAAAAGGTAGACAAGAGAACCTGTATTTTTCTCCTCTTGTGGGCGCCATGGGCCCTGACCCCCGACTGTGAGTGGCTGCAGCCTTGCTTGCCTGACCAGGTGTCCTTCCTATTCAGATTCCCTGCCGGTGTCCTTCTCGGCTTAGGATCATCGGAGAGCTTACCGGAGGTTCTTTGTTCCTACATCCTGCTTGTGATGTAAACAACTTAGGTGCATCCTGTATTTGGTGTAAACAACTTAGATGCAAGAATGCAGAACTTTGGGTCTAGAATGTAGATCATTGGTAGCGAACTTCTGCCCTCAGGGGATCCTCCATTTGTGTTGTAAGCCTGTATTTAAGGTTTCTTCCCTCTTGCAATAAACGGCATTCGACATCCAAACGTACGAATGACTCGCTGTCTCTTGTCTCTATTTTTTAATCCGCAGCCCTTCGCTCAGACATGGTGAACGGTTAGTGGTAACGCAGGCGCTACTGCTACAGATGGAGGTTCCTACCGAGATTTGAGTAAGAAGGAACAGCTGACGGACACTCTTGGAAGGCCGGCCGGCATTTTACGGTAAGAGTGGATTGGAATGGGTGCTGCTAGCTCACAGTCGCTCCTCGAGGAACAATTAATTGGACTGTTGAGGCGGCAAGGCACTATCATTAAGAGCAAGACGGCTAAAGATTTTGTTCAAATCCTCCAGAATGCTAGTCCTTGGTTTCTGGTCTCCGGAGGATTTAATATACCAGATTGGGAACAGGTCAAGGTTGACTTACAGAAATATTTGCATAAAGAAGGACCTGATTCCGTATCCTTAGCTACTTTTTCTTTGTGGCGCTTGGTTAAGGATGCATTGCTTAGTGATGATATTGAAGTCCAAGAACATTTAAATGAAGCTAAAACTGTGTTGGAGGAGTCTCAGATAGAGGAGGCTCTCAGAACCCTTCAAACTTCTGATGTTTCTGATTCGGCAGAGTCGTCTTCCGATTCTGCAGAGTCATCTTTAGAGGGTGATGATGTAGAAGTCAGATCAGAAAAGGATGCTAGATGCCTAAGAGGGAAATCACAGATTTCTCGCAAGGATAGACCTCCAACCTATAATCCTGACTTTTGCAACACGGAGGTCCTTCCTTCCTCACCCATGGAGGGATTGACGGGGGGAGTTGCTTACCCGGTTATAGAGACTCAAAATGCTCAAGGGCAGAGACAAAGGGAGCACAATCCTCTAGATTTTAAAAGCATCAAACAGCTCAAGGAAGCTGTGATGTCATATGGGCCCCATGCTCCTTTTACCATCGCTATACTTGAATCTTTTTCTGCCTCAAATTGCACCCCTAGCGATTGGATGCAGCTGTGTCGCGCCGCTCTCTCTGGGGGGGATTATTTAATTTGGAGGAGTGAGTTTCAAGAACATTGTCAAACTACAGCTAATAGAAATGCTGCTGCAGGCTTCCCGGCTCGTAATCTTGAGATGCTCACGGGTTCAGGGCAGTATGCCACTTTACAAGCACAGATTTTGTATGATCCTGCAGTTTATGCACAGATTAGTGTGGCCGCTACCAGAGCGTGGAAAGGGCTACCTAATAAAGCTGCTGGTGAACAACTATCTAAAGTCATTCAAGGGCCGTCAGAACCATTTGCAGAATTTGTAGATCGCCTGCTTCAACTAGCAGGGAGAGTGTTTGGGGATGTTGATCAAGCCATGCCCATAGTAAAGCAACTGGCCTTTGAAAATGCCAATAAATATTGCAAGGAGGCCATTAGGCCTCATAAAAATAAGAGCTTAAATGATTATCTTAAACTATGTAGAGATATAGATGGGCATCACATCATGGGACAGGTAATGGCCTCAGCCATGAGGGGGATTAATTCTGGAGGAAACCGCCCAAAAACCTGTTTTGGATGCGGCCAGCAAGGTCATGTTAAGAAAAATTGTCCTGGAGCCCAAGCAACGGCAAAGACACCGGGACTTTGCCCGCGATGTAAAAAGGGGCATCACTGGAGTAATGAGTGCCGATCTAAGGCTGATGCTCAGGGAAATAGGTTACCGCCGTCGGGAAACGGGCAGCGGGGTCTGCTCCGGACCCCCCAAAGCCAGGTGTACGGAGCCCTGGATACACCTGTCCCATCCCCAGTTTCCCACCATCCCATCCAGTTTGTTCCTCGAAGGAACCCCTTTTTGTCCAAGACCTTATCAGAGGCACCCCTGGAAGCGCAGGATTGGACCTCTGCTCCTCCACCAGAACAGTATTAACACCTCAGATGGGTCCCCAGGCTCTCGGTACTGGAGTTATGGGTCCACTACCTGCAGGGTCTTTAGGACTGATTCTGGGCAGGAGTAGCGCTCTTATGCAAGGTATTAGAGTAATTCCAGGAGTGATAGATGAAGACTCTGAAGGGGAAATTAGAATCATGGTTGAGGCTGGTAAAGGGGTGACTATTATTCCCCAGGGTGCTCGCATAGCACAACTGCTTTTGATGCCCCGCTTTCATACTAATAATCCTTTTCTTAAACCACACAGAGGTGAGGGTGGATTTGGCTCTACGGGCCCTCTAGCGTGCTGGGTTTCCACCTTAGAACAAAGACCCATGCTAAATTTAAAAGTTAATGATCACAATTTTCAGGGTCTTTTAGATACTGGCGCTGACACTTCAGTTATTTCTTTAAAACATTGGCCCGAAGCTTGGCCCCTTAAAGATTCTACCTCTCACCTACAAGGTATCGGCACAGCTCAGTCGCCATTACAGAGCAAGCTATTTTTAAATTGGAAGGATGAGGAAGGTCATGCAGGAACTTTTCAACCCTTTGTGCTACCTGACATTCCAGTGAACTTGTGGGGACGGGATGTGTTGGATGGCATGGGAGCGGTGCTTACTACACAGCCTGTACAACAGATGCTGAAGAGTCAGGGCTACTGCCCGGGCAAAGGCTTAGGGAAAATGTTGCAAGGAGACCCGCTCCCTGCGGCAGACAAAAACTGTGTCACTAGGGGTCCTGGCGATACTAGAGGATTAGGATCTTTTCCGTAGGGGTCACTGCACAGCAGCCTTCAATAATACAACCGATAAAAATCACTTGGAAGAGTGATGACCCTGTATGGGTGGAGCAGTGGCCCCTTGCTAAGGAAAAATTGGAGGCTGCGTATGCATTGGTTAAGGAGCAGTTAGATGCTGGACATATCATTCCTTCCACTTCACCTTGGAACTCACCTATATTTGTTATTAAAAAGAAATCAGGAAAATGGAGGCTATTACAGGACCTTAGAGCTGTAAATAAAACCATGCTTCTCATGGGAGCAACACAGCCTGGCCTGCCTGCCCCTGTGGCAATTCCTAAGCATTGGCAGTTAATTGTGGTTGACTTGAGGGATTGTTTCTTCACCATTCCTTTGCATCCCGAGGACAGTCCTCGCTTTGCTTTCAGTGTTCCTTCAGAGAATCTTAAGGAACCTTATCAGAGATATCAGTGGGTGGTATTGCCTCAAGGAATGGCCAATAGTCCTACTATATGTCAAATTTATGTGTCTTTGGCCCTAGCTCCAGTTCGAAAAGCTTTTCCAGGTGTTTATATAATTCACTATATGGATGATATATTAATGGCTGCTAAAGATAAAAAACTTGTTTTTTATGCCTTTTCTTATTTACAAGAGGTTCTTAGCTTGGCTAATTTACAGATAGCCCCAGAAAAGGTACAGGTATCTTTTCCCTATCATTATTTAGGTCATGAATTGTTACGCACGGGCATACGCCCACAAAAGATTACTCTGCGCATGGATCAGCTACGCACACTTAATGATTTCCAAACCTTTCTGGGAGATATTCAATGGCTTCGGCCCACTTTAAAAATTCCAACAGGTCAGCTTCGCCCCTTGTATGATGTCTTAAAGGGCGACCCTGACCCTTCATCTCCCCGTAAATTAATAGCTGAAGGACGTGTAGCCCTACAACGTGTGCAAGAGGCCCTGGAACAGGCTCACGTACAGTATATAGATCTTAATTCTCCCTTATTGTATTTGATATTTTGTTTTACTCATTCACCTACTGGAGTGTTTTGGCAAACAGGTCCTATTTTATGGGTACATTCCCCAGCTTCTCCAGCAAAAATCATCACTCCTTATCCACAAGCTGTCGCTCAGATTATATTTAAGGGAATCAAGATCAGTGTTCAAACTTTTGGTAAGGAGCCAGATATTGTGGTGACCCCATACACCCAGTCTCAAGTAGCATGGTTGCAAGCTAATGATAATGATTGGGCCATATTGACATGCTCCATGCAGGGTCAGTTTGATACTCACTACCCCTCCAATGATGTGTGTCAATTTTTTAAATTGCATCCTGTTATATTTCCCAAGATAGTACAAATGACTCCTATTCCTCAGGCCCGTGTGGTATTTACTGATGGCACTTCACGTGGTTTTGCTGTGGTGGTTTCTGGTAACATGGTAAAGAGAATAAAAGTCCAGGGCACTTCTGCCCAGGTGGCAGAGGTACAGGCGCTGTTGCTTGCTTTACAGATGTTTTCTGATGAGAGTGTAAATATTTATACCGATAGTCAATATGTGGCACATGCCATTATGCCTTTGGAAACAACAGCCTACATACCATCCATTTCTTCCATTCATGAATACTTATTGCAAGTGCAAGGACTTATATGGTCTCGCTCTCATAACCTTTATGTGGGCCACATCAGAGCTCATACTCAATTGCCTGGACCTCTAAGTGAAGGTAATCAGAGGGCTGACGCCATTACTCGTATGGCTGTCACATTAGTCTGTTCTGCCTTTGATAAGGCTACTCAGTTGCATCAGCGTTATCATCTTAATGCTGGATCTCTCCGTTATCATACAGGCATAACCCGGGAACAAGCCATCCAGATAGTTAAATCATGCCCTACTTGTGTGGAATTTTTACCTGTTCCTCATTTGGGAGTTAATCCTCGAGGACTTTTACCTAATCATGTGTGGCAGATGGACGTCACACACGTGCCTTCCTTTGGAAAATTACAATATGTCCATGTGTCTATTGATACATATTCTTCTCTAATTTTTGCTTCTGTCCATTCAGGGGAAAAGGTTAAGGATGTAAAGAATCATTGTCTTCATGCTTTTGCTTACATGGGAGTGCCAAAATGCATAAAGACTGATAATGGTCCTGCCTACAGTAGTACAGGATTTTCAAAATTCTGCCAAGATTTTTCTATTGTTAATAAGACTGGTATTCCTTATAATCCTCAAGGGCAGGCTATAGTAGAACGCTGCCATCGTACCTTAAAAACTTATATTGCTAAAGTAAAAAGGGGGGAGTTAGGGGCTCATCTCTCCTCTCCACATTCTATTCTTTCCCTTGTTTTATATATTTTAAATTTTTTATCGGTGGATTCTGCTGGAGTATCTGCTGCAGATAAGCACTGGAGGGCTCCTGTTGCAAATCATCCTCTGGTGCGATGGAAAGATCTTTCTACTGGCACTTGGAGGGGACCCGATCCGGTGTTGGTGTGGGCCCGGGGATCTGTTTGTTTCTTTCCGCAGGACAATGAAATTCCTCTGTGGGTTCCTGAACGCTGTGTACGCTCTGTGGCTGCTGCTGAATCCCAACATGGCAGAGACCTATTGGGCCTTCGTAAAAAACTCTCCCCTTCTGATGCCAATGGGGATTGAGAGCCCAATATGGCCAGCCTTGGCAAACATTATTGTAAGCCTAGGAACTGTAGCCATGTGGTTGGATTCTTCAGAAGGTAATGTATGGTAACTTTTTTCAAAAAACATTGAGAATGTATCACACCTTGGAGATCAAGGATAACTCTGAAGGTCAATGAACTTCATTTGCTAACAGTAGCATGCCAGCTAAGCTTTTCGCATTTTGCAACCCCCCTCAAGCTGGTGTAGTACCTACTTTTCAGGAATGGCTCTGTGCAACATTTATTTGCCTCCTGAAATTCATCTAGCCTTTCTGAAGATACCTCAAAATTTGTGAGCCTGAATGTAGCCATTACTGAGGCCATTAGTTCTGCTCCTTGTTTGCTGTTTTTGTTTTCTGTTTTCTTTATGTTTCTCAGTTGTTCTCTTGCAGACCTGCCAGCCTAAGTAGTGCTGGGATCAAGAAAAATGGGCCTTGGTGGTTCGTGTTCCTGGAGCCATGTCCATGCCAGTGGACCGTGGCAGCTAGACACAGATGATGCTCACACGCTCCAGAAGAGACACTGACATCGCTGTTGCCACTGCTGCTATTGTTTCTGGGATTGCTATTTCATAATTGGTTACTACAGCTAGCACAATGGAGACCCTGGCAGCAAAAGTAGCTACCACAGTTAGTTAATCTTTCTTCTTATTGGGCATGATAAATTTAATTCCACTTTTATACATTATAATTGGCTTTGTAAGTTGTAAATTATTTAAAACTCAAGTTCCATTTGCTCAGGATACCACCTTACAGGACTCCTATTTGCGGTAAGGCTCGTTTAAATAGGGAATGGTTCAATTGCCTGTAGCCCTCTGGCTATGGGTGGGTTAGGACTTCTGCTGGTCTTTTCTGTGTCGCACAGATTGCAAGCCCAGTGCCACTTTGAGATCTTTGGCGGCAGTCACTCTACAGCTCACATGGTTGAGTCTGTATGATAATGAGTATTCAGAGACGGGTAATGCTTGGGCCGCTGCCTCCAACCTAAGACAGAGCACTTGTGTGGCCTGGGCAAGTGTCTCTATGACGGGTAAGGTGGTCTGCTGGTCCCACGCAACCTAAGTCAGAAGCTCATTTAATAAAAAGGGGGGACCTGTGGGCGCCATGGGCCCTGACCCCCGACTGTGAGTGGCTGCAGCCTTGCTTGCCTGACCAGGTGTCCTTCCTATTCAGATTCCCTGCCGGTGTCCTTCTCGGCTTAGGATCATCGGAGAGCTTACCGGAGGTTCTTTGTTCCTACATCCTGCTTGTGATGTAAACAACTTAGGTGCATCCTGTATTTGGTGTAAACAACTTAGATGCAAGAATGCAGAACTTTGGGTCTAGAATGTAGATCATTGGTAGCGAACTTCTGCCCTCAGGGGATCCTCCATTTGTGTTGTAAGCCTGTATTTAAGGTTTCTTCCCTCTTGCAATAAACGGCATTCGACATCCAAACGTACGAATGACTCGCTGTCTCTTGTCTCTATTTTTTAATCCGCAGCCCTTCGCTCAGACATGGTGAACGGTTAGTGGTAACGCAGGCGCTACTGCTACATCCTCTTGTCTTTCGGTTCTTAAAAAATTAGCATGTGGGTCCTCGAGAGATGGCTCAGCAGTTAAGGGTACTGGTGGTTTTCCAGAGACCCAGAATTCTTAACACCCACATGGTGGCTCATCACTATCTGTAACTTTAGTTCCAAGGAATCCAACATGCTCTTCTGACCTCTGCAAGACTCAGGCACTGGGCACATAAAATACAAGTTAAAAAGGAATATTCATTAGAAATTACTATGTTCTACTTTCCAAAATATGCATTTAAAATTTTAAAAAGTATTTAAAATGACCAAAGAAAAGAATGGTCTCTCCTAGCTTTTGCTATAACATTTTGATCATGCATGCATTTTCATCATGGTGATTCCAAACTAATGGTATCCAATTAGGACTTGAATCTCCAAAACTGTAAACTGGTAGTGAACTGATGATCACTTTCTCCTCATGAGGCTTCTCACCCTGGGTATTTTGTCATAGTAAGGAGAAGGTGACACTCTCTCTTGTGCCCCACACCCCTACCCCATACACTAGCTTGTAGACCTACATACCTCCATGTTCTTCCACATCTTTGTTCCTGTAGTCAATCCTGTCCTCCTGCCTGGACATTTTCCAATTTGCCAGACTAATCACCAGATTCCCAATGTACCTGCTGTATACAGGCACCTTCCAGAATCATCTCCTGTATACAGTTCACTTTCCCCATTAATGGTTAGTTAAGTCCAGCAAATACACAGCAACATGCACACTGTTTGTGGCACCTTGCTTGACCCTGTAAAGGAGAAAAATAAAGGTGCAGTTCTTGAATGGGGAGGAAGAAACAAGGTCCCTAAAAATCTAGCTCCTGTTCCTCTTATAAAACTGCAAAGATGTGTTCTCAATTGTTGGCTTTTCCTGACCTGTTGACTTATTCTAGGAATGTCACTTCACCTTCTGGAAGGTCACAGTGAGAAGAGCAGTGAGTAAGTCTCCTGGGAAGAGGTCTGCTGCACAGTATACTGCTGCAGTATAATAATAATTTATCCTCTTAAAATGAGCCACACTCTCCAAAGAGCGAATCCTATTGATACAACTATAAGAGAATACTCAATGGCCTCTCTGCTGTACATTAACCTGCACGGAATCAATCCACTGCCACTGCCCTGAAATCACGAATGGAGCCTCATGCAGTTTGTCCGTGTGATGTGCAGTCAGGGATCATGCATAATGTATAGTAGGGCAAATGCTGAAAGCAGCTCCCACAAGCCAACTTGATCTTGGCTTAATGGACACGGGGAACTGATCTTCAAAGGAGGTGGTGATTCTTGGGGTCTCCCAGCAGCTTGAGAACAAGCCTCAATACTAGCTCTTGGCTATGAAAGACAATTCAATATGGCTGTTGAAATTATCAATAATTTGAACCCACTTTCATGTAATATAGATGTTTTCATGGACCTCTGGGATTGAATTTTTACCCTATGTACATTTTAGTCCATGTACTATGAGAGTCAGGAGACCAAAACTCTAGATCATGAAGCTAAGCAGTACTCAGTGCCTCCAGGCCATGCTAGAGAGAGTGTTTGAGCCAAGATGTGGGGTGTGAAGTTTGTGTAAAATCAAAAGGATCAGAGAATATTGATGTGGATCATCTTCCAGGCTCTGCAAACCCTAAACACAAACGCACACCCTGACGTACTAAAGGGACAGAGATCCTTTACCCTGCAAACAGTAAGTATATTTATGCATGCGTGAATGGGGTGGGGTGGACTGAGAAACTCCCGGATAGTCTGACATCTGATCCAGCTAAATTCATTGTGGCATGGCTAAACTTGGGAAATGTTGCTAACTGGCTTTGGACTTTCAGCGTCGGGCTATGTAGAAGACACAGAAAAGGCAGTGTTGGTGAACAGACAGAGATGTAGCCCACACCCAAGAGAGGAGCAGTAGCAGAAGGTAGGACTTTGATGTGGGAGGTGTGATGCAGGAAAGGGGTAAGAGGTTGGTGCTACACTTTTTCAAGTCAAGAGAAAGTTGGTAACATAAGAGACAAAGCTTAAACAGTGTTATCTGGAGTTACAGACAACTAATAGAATGTACTAATGCAAATTTAAAAACCAGCAGGAGGCATTCGGGAGGGAGGTCAATACAGGTGAGATTAATCCACGCCTTCCATATTGAGGATGTAACAGCTATTGACTATGTGACAAATCAGGAGCGTATTTGTGGAAACAGCCACAAAAATAACCCAAAGCCAACAGTAAGTCAATTTGTCTCAGTAGTGAGGGGCTGGAATGGTATTTTTCCTGTATTATTTAATTGTTTACAATGCATCAACTATACTTTCATTAAAATACTTCAAGTGGGTGCTTCTCGGAGGTGAGGCATAGCAGGGGTAGAAACAGCTGGACTGTTTGCAAAAAAACATGAGCCTGTGTTAGCCTGTGTATAACTGGAAAACAAAAACTTTTTATACAGCGTGCTTTTAAGAGGGCACTATTCGCGTGTATAGTTCCGTGATGACAGCCATGCTCTACTTCTGAACTGCTCAACGCAGTAGCCACCAGTCACAGATGTCCTTTGCGTACCTGAAAAGTGTCCAGTGCCACTAAGGAATATCATTTTATTTTAGTTTATCTTAATCGATTCTGATTTAAGGATCAACATGTCGTTGATGAGTAGGGGACTGTGTGGCGCAGCTAGAGAACCAAATGGGAAGTGTGAGCCATTTCCTTTTTGCCGTTCTACATTACTTGAAATTCCGCAGGTGTAAATGTGACACTTTTATAATGGAACTTCTTCTCAGTTTGAAAAAAAAAAAAAAAAAGAAAAAGTAAAACCGTGGAATAGTGTACTAGAGTAAGGATTCTACAAAGTGGATTGGCCTGTTCTGACTGACAGATGGCTGTCTTAGGGATGTCTCTCATCTCCGTGTTCCAGTGACTCTCTGAGCAATCCCTCCGTTGTGTCCCTGGCACCGCAAGGACTTAGATCGCAGCTCTTGGCTCCACTGAGTTAGGCACAGCTCTCTTCTGCTTACAGTCTTTCCACCCTTGTCTGAAGTTTCTCCCTCTCATGGCATGTTGTGATTGGGGTACATTTAGATATACACATGTATGGCTTTTACTCTCTCCTAAGTGAGAGAATAAATATACATGTGCATCCTATTTATCATACTCCTTCCAACCCAAGAGAAGGACACTTACCATGAAATAGGGACCACCTGACCTCTATCATCTAAGCCCTACACCTGGCTCCTTTCCGTCCATCAGTCTGTCTCCCTTTCTGGGTTCTGATCATCCCCCAGTCATTAGGCAAAGTGATGACTCTGTCACTGCTTAGCAATGGAGCCTCAACTTACATATTCTGTTTCCTCACCTACTAAGTGAAAATCAAAACTGCATGGACATCATGGGGTTCTAGGAAGGATGAAACAATATATTATACAGGAAAGTGTTGTGTGATATTTTGTCTGTGTTTTGACAAATAAAGCTTGCTTGGAGTCAGAGGGTGGAGCTAGCCATGAGTTAAACTAGTTAACCATAGAGATTTGGAGGACTGTAAAGAGAGGGACAGGAAGTGGTAAGGCAGGGCTCAGACAGGATCTCGGCCATTTTGGTTGGAGGAACGAGAGAGGTAGGAAGTCACTGGTGGCTGCTCCCCCACTTCTCTGATCTTTCGGGTTTTTACCCTGATATCTGACTCCTGGTTTCTCCTGATAAAATAAATTAGATCTACACAACAAGAAGGACTCAGTGCAGGCATGCCAGATAGCATATATCCATGGTAGCTCTTGCTATTTCAAAGATAATCAACTAAGAATGTTCTTCTTGACTGTACAGTGCAAGAAATTTCCAGTCATTTGGTTGTTAAAAGTATCAACCCACCTTCTTTCTCCAGTAGCCTGCCAAACCCTTTAGACTTATGGCAAAATTGGGAGCAGAATTGCTTTTAAAGAAATGACAGATGATATCAAAAAGATTTTCTTAGATTTTTTTTTTTTACTTATTTTATATGTATGAGTGTCATGCCTGCATGTGTGTGTATATTCACTACATTCATGACAGGTACCCTCAGAGGTCAAAAGAGAGCATCAGATTCTCTAGAATTGGAGTTACAGAGAGTGTGAGCCACTATGTACTATGAACTGAACCCAGGTACTCCACAAGAGCAACAAGTGTTCTTAACCACTAATTTAGCTCTCTACCTCCCACAGGTATTTTTAAAATTATGATGGCAAGCAGTATTCTTCAGTCTAAAGTAATTTATAGAAGTGGAAAGGGCCTGTTTTGATGGTCCAGCTTATCCCCTTACAGTAAAAGTAGGTCCAGCCTGGATGCTATTAACAAATCAATCTTATGTGGGATGAAGGCATTGGAGAAGTCTGTATCTACATGACAGTATGAAGACAAATGCTTCTCATTTTATTTATGAAGCATCTTTTTATTAATATGAAAGTAACACATGCATACACATGGAACAGTGTTCCACCATGTTTTCTGCTCTAGTTTCTGCTTTTGGTTCCTGCCTTGGCTTCCCCTGATGATGGACTGTAAACTGTAAGGTGAAATAAATCCCTCTCTTCCCCGAGTTGCTTCTGGTCATGGTATTTATCATGGCAACAGAAAACAAACTAAGGTGATACATATGCGAGTACATTAGGTGTCATAGAATTCCATAAATTATATTTATAAATTTTAGAAATAACTAATAGAAAACAGATTCACAAACATAAACTCAAATGGGATCATGAAGCCCATGACATTTTAAGATATTTTTCTTATTTAACCACATATTACAGATCTTCCTTTGTCAATGAGTTTATATTGTATCATTTTTGCCTAATTTAATATTCTCATATATACCATAAGTTCCTTTTCCCCACCAATCTCCTTTTGAGCAGCATTAGATTGCCTCCTGATTTCATAGATTCATAATGACTTTCTTGATAATGACTATCTCTACCTGATTATATCTGTGAAATCATCTTAGACATGTAATTACTATGTAAAAGAAAGGCATGTTCTTGTGGTTTTAATATCTTTTGCCTATATCTGCAGAAATGTAGCATGCTGCCCTTCCCCTGGAGGTCAGGGTGTCATATCTCTTCTCTGTCACTTTCAGTGACTATTGTCAGTCTTGCTTTGGCCAGTCAGATGG
Source organism: Peromyscus maniculatus bairdii (assembly GCF_049852395.1). Lineage (NCBI taxonomy): Eukaryota > Metazoa > Chordata > Mammalia > Rodentia > Cricetidae > Peromyscus > Peromyscus maniculatus. Next base: position 15,188,953 of record NC_134856.1, on the reverse strand, counting down.
ATGAAAAAGAATGCCTGATTCTTGTTTCAATTTTGATTTTTTTTTTAGCTGATTATTAACGCCTGTGGAGTAATATCTTTCCATAGGTAGATCTTCCAGTACCCCTGTTGTTCCACTGAAAACACTTTATTGGTCTCCTTCTGGAGCCAGAAGAGGCTGGAGACAAGATGCCTTCACATCCTTACTTAGCTCTCCTCTGTCCTTCAGTGTCTAGACCTTTCTTGCCCTTCAGCATCCATAAAGACTTTCCAAACATCATTCACACAGGATCTCTTCTTCTGTTTTCTTGGAGATCCTTTTGTAAAGCTATTCTCTCTCTCTCTCTCTCCCTCTCCCTCTCCCTCTCCCTCTCTCTCTCTCTCTCTCTCTCTCTCTCTCTCTCTCTCTCTCTCATGTGTATGTGTGTGTGTGTGTGTGTGTGTGTGTGTGTGTGTGTGTGTGTATCTGTTGTCTATGTGTGTACAAGTGTGTATGGGTGTGGAAGCCAGGCATCTTCTTCAGTTACTTCCCATCTTACTTCTTGAGAACGGGTCTCCCATTGGCTTGGAGCTCACTGATTAGGCTAGGCTAGCTGACCATGAGTTTCAAGGGTCTACCTGTCTCTGCCTTCCCAGACTTGGGATTACAGGATCACATGTCTCCATCTGGCTTTTTATGTGGGGGGATCAGAGCTCCCAGCCTCTGTTAAGCACTTTGCCAGCAGTTCCATCTCTCCATCCCCTAGTCTGTGGCTCTAAAAGTATTTTGGGGTGGGATGGTTGTTTATATCATTATTTTTCCACCCTCCCCACTAAAAGGATTTACATCCCTAGTATAAGTTTTAACCCAATCACAAAGGAAACTGGAAGACCAAATAAAGCTCACAGACACTCAGTGGTCATTGTCTCCTTTGTTTTAGAAACTTCAGAAGCACAAATTCATATTTGTTCATTAACTAGTTGACTATAATTATTAAAGTTTTCCAGATGAGGGAATTAAGTCTGGGGACATCAGTGACAGAGCTAGGATGTCAGCCCCATCACTCTACTTCTGAAGTCTGAACTCCTAATGAGTAGGTTATGAAAAACTGATTTAGCAAATAGCATGTTTCCAATAAAAACAAACAAACAATGCACAAACGTGAGGACTTAGACCAGCAGTGTCTAGCCACACGTGGGTGAGTGATCTCTTACTGATGGAAACAGATGTTAAACAGCTCTGCACACCCATGATGTGTATTTGTAGATAAAGTGGGAAAGTCCCAACCAATCTGTACATTTAAAAATACATATAAATAATGATTTCAATTCTATTAGGAAACTGTGTCTTTATCTCCTGATATCTCCTGATACAGTGAAAATGGCTGCAAGGGAAAGAAAAATCCATTTTGCTCTTTAGTACAGTTTGTCAGCCTAGAGAAATGGGATTGAATTTCAAAGCCATAGGCAAGCTGGCTACAGTCTGCAGCTACCCAGTTGATGGTTTTCTTCCCCCTCCTTTATTTACAACTCTTTTGATAAGCCTTCAGCAAGTTACATAGGTTGTTCTAGTTGCATCTCGTTTGACTGGATTAGAATACTTGATGACAGTTTGGAGAAGTTTGAGGCAGATGGTTCTTGACATTTTTCATGGCATCAGTTACAAGCCATGCAAGAAGCTCTTTCATCCTTTGTTTATCCTTCACTTAGAAGCCACTATAGTGGGTCGTTAAACTTTCATTTTTCACAGTGCTGATTAAGGCATACTCCAAGGCAGATGTTACTCTGCACCATTTTTAACAATTTACATTTAACACCAAAGACGGCTTTGTGCCCCTCCCAGCCTTCTTTCAAAACTTCAAGGTCAATCCGAGAAACACCGAGGTTCCCTGAAACACCGAGGCTCCCTGAACAATGTAACAGTCTTCTTGCAAACTTTGCCCGGCTGCAGAAGCCCTGCTGTTTACCGTTCCCCTGTATGTGTCTGCTAGTCAGCACACAGGAAAACTCAATAGCGCTTTCCCCACAGAGTGAGAGGAGTGTTTGAGGGGCAGCGCATTAAACAAAGAGAAGGGAGAAAGGGAAAAACAAAATACATGACAGCAGCAACAACAACAACAAAGACACAAGTCTGAGCATCACCTGTCAGACTCTCAATTCTTATCAAAGCAGTTCTAGATTGAGGCATGATTGACAGCCCTGAAGTACAAAATTCATTGCGCATCACGATGAGATGCAAAACAAAGAGGAAGAAATACGTCGCTTTTCTTCTGCGTGTTTTAGTGATCTGGTAAATTACATACTATGTAGTTCGACTCAAGAGGACGAAGAGTAGATGAAAGCTCAGTTTGGTAGGGCGCACTGCTGACAAATGAGCTCCTTACATGCAAATCGGAACAGAATTCTACTGTACCTCAGGAAAGCACAACCTTTTGCTCCATCACTTCTGGAACAATTTTGAGGCACATTTCCTTTACGGGCAGATGTTGACATCCTGTCTAGGGAAACAGTCTGTGGGCAATCAGGAAGCTAGCACCCATGAAGGATGCTGGAATATATTCCCCACCTCAATAAAAATAGGGACTTTAGGCAGGACTGTGGGTCACAGACCCTGGACTACTCATTCTTCAGAGAGACAAGAAAACAACAACAAACCCAATAACAACAAAATAAGCAATCGGATAAGTGGTTTCTTCCCTCTGATATACGGAACCAGCTTATAAACAAGCAAGAAACTCTGGCTCAGAATCAATTTTTGAGAGATACCTGGTCTAGCACCAACTTGAGTAAAATATCCGGGAAACAAACCTCCTTCTTTGTCTTTTCCTCCTCTTTTTAGTTGTAAGAGGAAGAGATGAGAAGTACGGGGACAGCACAGCAAAAGAATTTCCTGATGCTGCAGATCAGGCTTTGTGAAAACCACGCTACCATCCTGGAGTGTCTCCTCCCTGATTTCTTGGGTACTGAGGAAGCCTAAGGCAGAACTTGTAAATTGCAATAAACACAGAAGAAAAGGAAGCTGATTTACATATTAATGGGCAAGGGAATCCACCCAGATCGTGTGCACTGACAAAGGTTGCTGGCTTCTTCTGGAAACCTGACAGGTACAAGAAAGATGGAGATACTGAAGGAAAGACAGACACACGGACAGCAGAGCTGTGATCAGGTGAGCTGTGCTCACGCAGCCAGAGGACGCCTACTGCACAGCCTGGACATGCAGCAAGTTTATTCCATACAGCACAAAGAGGAGGAGCTAGCTAGTCCTGGTGGGAGGTCTCTATATCGGAGCAGTCTCCGGCTGAAGTCACCCTAGAGGAGGAAGCTGTACTTGGCAGCTTTTATACGCATTGGTCCGTCCTTAGATAACACTTGTACGTGGGCCAGAGGAAGACTTTGCCATGCCTCTGAGCCTCATCCAGGGAAGGCTCTGCCATTTCCATAGGTCAGAGAAAAGGGATCCTTATATAGCCATGCCCACATGTCAACAATACATCCACGAACAACACTTCATCCACTTCCCGGAGAAAGTGGTTCTCTTTCATGATTATTGCATTTTTAGCTAATATGGGTTTTTGTGAAACAATGTTCACATTTGATCACGTTAGCCCTAGCTGGTAGTAGCTAGTAGTTACCTGAGTAAAGCATGCAGAAGGCATGTGAGAATAAGGCTACCATGAGCTGCAGAGGGAAGCTGTTTTAATATAAATCCCACTCAGATACTGTAAAGCTGATAGACCAGGAAATGACTGCCATTCGAAAGACACTTTATTTTATACACACAGGTTTGAAAAGACAGGCATGCCCACGCATCTGTGGACAGCATGGAGAAGCACCAAGATCATCGAAGAAGCCAAGACAACGAGGACACAGTGGATAAGAGCCTACATGGTAGATTTAAAAATGAACAAGACAGAGTGAGGACTGTACAATTCCAGCAGACCCATGGTGTAGGAACTCTGAAAGGACGTGGCTGGGGTGTGGACCCAGCCTTTAGAATGCAAACTGTGGGGAAAACATTCATCATCCCTAATCACTGCCCCACCCTGTCAGGAGCTACCTATTCAGACTCAGTGGGCAGACGGCAGAAGCATGGTGAACACAAGAGTACAACTCTCATCAGTTTCTCTGAGGAGCACAGACCAGAACACTGAGCCCAGTGCCCTGGAGTCCAGGTGGAGAACTGGGAGACAGAGGAGTGATTCTTGGCTAAAGCTCTGGGCTGCTGGCCTCTGAAGGCAGACTAGGCAAAATCTACTTTCAAATACTCATGTGCTGTCCCCGGCCCAGGTCCTTGCTGGCTGTTAGTCAAAGCCATCAGATTCTTGCCACCAAGAATTTTCCAGGGAGTGCTCACAGGCCGGCAGCTACTTTCTCCAGAGCGGTTACTCCAACAGGGAGGAACAGGGAAAGGGAGAATGAGGCAAAAGGGAGCCCAGAGTCATCACTAACAGTCTTGGGCATGGCATCTTATCCCTTTGGCTGAATTCACTTTACTGGAGGTGAGCCACAGGGTTCAACTATGGTCAAAGGAAGACTGTCCAAGAGTGTGAATATTGGAAAGTGAAATCTTGGGGGCTATTTTATAGCTGACCTACTACAGAATTGGACAGAAAAATTTCAAAAAAAATTAAAACTAGAGCTACAAAACGTCCCTCTCCAGTGACATGGCAGTGGAAAATACTGTGTGCTGCGCTTGTATTAAGACTTTCTCGAGGGTGTGTCTCGGGAGCACTACCCAATCCCTCACAGTGTAGAATGGCCTTCCAGCCTTCAGGCTGTACTTCACAATCACTTCAAAATGCAAGGCAAGTGCAAATACAATCAGTGGAGGTCCACAGTCTGAAAGTGCACAGAGTTCTGTGTGAGGGGTTAATTAGCATGTAATGAGATGGGCAAAGTCAGTAACACCCTTAGATAAACAAATAAGGAATGTTGCTACCATGGCTGCTTTGGGGTTTCAGCATGGAAGGTGAGTGAAGGTGCTCCCACCCAGTGTAAGGGAATACCTCAGAGAAGTCAGTCTACACCATGATGAAGGAAGTATAATGGTCATGCAATTTTGGCAAACAATCTGGTGGTCTCTGGCAAGTTGAAATGTGTGTAGACCCCTTGATCCAGCGATTTTACTTCTGGCAACTGAACTCAGAAATAATACGGTAAGCACACAGGAATACATTTGTGAAGAAAGATGTTGATGTGCTTTTAAGATAAATAAATGGATATATAGTAGATAATTGAAAGTAATTCCAGTGCCTACAAATGGTAGATAAAATAGATAAATGACAGATCAGATAGCATGGACATTCACTAAAATTGTCAATTTCTTTCTTTTAAAATATATTTTCAAATTTTATTTTTTACTAACATACCAACTGCCAATTTTCCTTATGGTGTTTTCATACACTTACTTTTGGTTACTCTATATCCACTCTTCTCCCTCACTTGAAATAATAGATTTTATTTGATTTTTAAAGTAGCATAGAAAATATGGGTTTCCTTGTGACCTTTTCACACATACTTAGTTGTACTTGATAAAATTTTCCATTTGTTTCTGCAAGGGACAACCTTTATAGGATAGAGTTGAGAGGAAAGAACAGGAAAAGAAAGAAGAATAGAGTTGATTGTAAACTATTAACTGTGAATATTTCCTATAGGACTTCTGTGATTTCTGTGTGTTGTTAATTTTCCATGGTGAGAGTGCATGCATTTGTACAGTAAGAAGTAAAGATTAAAAGGTATGTCTCACTTTCTCTTAGGAATAGGATTCCTACACCAAGTACCACAGACAACTTTAATATGTTGAGGAAAGACTTCCCACAATAAACACCCATTTCCCCGTTCCCATTTTGCAGAATGTCACACAGACAGTGTATGATGAACAAGGAGCTGGGCGCCAACAGGTAGACTGTTCTGTTTGGCCAGAGACACCGCAGTACTATAGCACATAGAAACGCTAAGCCACGCTACATACAGCTCAGGCATCCTTGAATTAGAAGTTCACGTGTCCCAACTTAGATAGCTAAATCTTGTGAATAAATGTCATAATCATCATCTTGAGAAGCAATTGACGAAGCCATATACCCTTGATTTTTCATTTCTTCATGTGTCTTAACGTTTCCTACCACAGACTCGGCTTCAAATGTGCGTCTTTCACTCTGAACCCAAGCCAAGAAGACATCTGTGCCCTCAGCCCTTCCAATCTATCCCATCTGCTATTTCTCCATGTCCAGAGCAATATAGAATTCACAATGCTGGCTTTTGTATATACCCTTAAGTCGGGTGATTTCCTCTGAAAAGTGACTTTTCCCAGGTTGCAATTTGTGTAAGGCAACCCTAGAACTTGACAAACGTTTCCATTTGGACAGTAATAATTGGAAATCTGACTGGAACCATTGCTTTAACTGACATCAGAACTCAACTTGTCTGGACAGCTTTGGGAAGCAAGCTTGCCATGGGAGGCATGCTGGTCAAGGAGCTTCCCTGACTGGGTTAAGCCAGCGTCATCGTTGGCCAAAATCAAATCAAACAGTGTCTTTGGAATGAAGACGACATTTGTTTGGCATCCTCTGTGTTGTGCAGTGAAGACATGGGTCAAGCCATCCTTCTGACAAATTAACCCTAAAGAGCAGATCTTAGAAACAATAAATCCATCGTAATGGACTAGAAAAATGGCTCCACTCACCGATCCTCTGCCTGTATTGTAAATAGAAGCAAAGAGAAAAGGAACGCCAACTCTTATTTACAAGAAAGGATGAATTTAAAGTATTTTCATGATTAGATAACCCTCTCTCTTAATTTTTCAAGTTATCATGTGACAATTTGATGTGAATGTGTCTGGCTTTTATCATCTGAATGAAGGGTGTCAGTGCCAAGAGGGATGGGAGAGACTCCGGCAACTTAATTATTCTAAACAAGCTTAGGCTGTGGTACACAGAGGATGACAGCTAACAGACTGCTACGTATTTGCTGATATACGTGTCAAGACAAAGATATTCTGAAGAGAAAACACACTTAAAGAAAGTGTGCCGTCACAGGGTTTTGAAACAGAAAGTAAAGGAACAAAACAAACAACGGAGGTTGGAAGACCTGCAGGGACACAGCTGTGAGGACCCGGTCTCCTCTCCCGCGCAACACCCTTGGCCTTATTCTATTTTCAGAAAGAGTCTTGCTGTATAACACATTGGATTGTCTTGAACTTTCAATCCTCCTGCCTCAGCCTCCTGAGTGCTGGAATGGCAGCTGCACATCCCCACGCCTGGTTCTCCTCACAGCTGAGGGTGTTTCTTCACCTGGTACATAACTAAAGCAACTCATATGCGCATGCCATGTGTTCTTTCCCTTGGAATTGGCTCTATTTCCACAGTTTGAGACACCCCTCAAAACAAGCCTAAAAAACGTTTCTTACTACACTAAAGTGCTCCTTACCACACTAAAAATGTACGAAGACTCTTGGTGGCCAGAGAGAGCACCTTTGAGAGCCTAGCCTCTGTCCCACTCTTGAACACATATCGGAATTGGTGAAGCCTTCCAAAGCCCATCACGTCACCCTGACTTTATTCTCAGAAGAATCACTATGATTAGATGAAACAAAAGGCAAGAAAAGAAGCGTCAGTAGGTCAGCTTGCCCCTGAAGATGATTCTGCTCCAGACTGAACAGTGCTCATGCTGGTTCACCTCTCACAGGTAACAGCCTTCAGGAAACTTCTCTATGCTCTGCAGCTGGACACACCTATTTCCTGTAGGGTTCATCCTGTGCTCATACTTTGGGAGAGCTCCTTGTTGGCTCTCCTCTGACACACTGATTGCTGTCTCTGGACCTTCCTTGTGTATATTGAACCCCACAATAAATCTAAAAGCCCATGGGGTTCATGCTGATTTTGTTCCCTGGTTGAACCCTGAGAGGCCATTGTCTGCTTCTGACCATAATTCAGCCAAGACAAGGATACCAGAGGAATAGAGGCAAATCAGGGCATTTTCAGAACGGATGAAGCCAAGGGGATAAGCCTGGAGCAGTTGCCCTGTCAGAGACACTGGGGAGGGGCGGTGGCATTGCCGTGGCCTCCCGCACACCTTCCCTTGGCCTGTATTGCTTCTCCAGCCTACACTGCAGTCAAAGATGGCCATTGCAGCTGCTCTCTGCAGTGGAAGACAAGCACAAGTCCACAGTGAAGCTTTAGGAAAGACTATCCACTCCCCATAGAAAGGGAGGGGCTGAGAGAAGCGTGAAGATTAACGCCCCACCCCACTTCACTCATCCACAGTGCCTGGACCCGGCAGCCTTCTTATACTGTACTGCAGGAAGAACGGAAGGGAGAAGCCAACAGTACAGTGACGGAGCAAAGACAGAGCCCGAGTTCACCATGGGTTCAGTGAGTTAGCAGACCAGCCACAGGGCTGCCTGTATTTAACCTCTATGTTAAATAAACAATGAACCTTCTTATGATCCGGGATGATGCATTTTCGGCTTTCTGTTACTTGTAACCAAATGTCCTCCTGGTCTGCCCTCAAGCTCATTACATAATCACAACGAAAGGAAATGGGGCAGAAAAGAAAATGTACCAGGCACCCTGATAGTTCATTTTCAACCTGGATCAACCTGATTGGACTGAGAAATGCCTGGGAGATTAGCGAGGCAAACCTCTGGGTGTGTCTATGAGGGCATTTCCAGAGCCTGTTAGGTCATGAGGGCTCTAAACTAATGAATAATAGAATTCATTCATAAGTTCAAAATTTGTAACTACAGAAGGCAGGCTCCGAGTGGAGGGAGTAGATCCCTGGAGGCTATCTGAGGCCTGGCTTCTTCCTGTTCCACTGTTTTCTGACCACCATGGTGTGGATTGTTCTGTTCTGTCATGTCCTGGTCACCATGATGAGCTGAAGCCTTACACCATGAGCTCAAATCAGATCGAACATTCCTCTACCAGGTATTTCATCAGCGGGCTGAGGAAAAGGAAATGCAAACACCTACTGTGTGCTGGGCACACCCTAGCCACTTTCTCACACGTTTCTCTATTCAACTTTTACAATTCCCTAGTAAGGTCATTACCATCTAAATCTTAGAGGAGAATGAATTGAGGCACAGAAATTAAATACCTGCCCAAGGTCAGTTAATTTGTGCAACCATAATTTAAATCTTCTGATTTAAAGCTCAATTTAATTTTAATTAGTGCACATATAAAACTCGTTCCTTACCTTTTTAATAAGCATATGTAAGATTATTGGAAGGATGTTAGACACACTGGCTCTGTCACATCAAAGTTGATGGCTGAAAGTGGCATGAAGAAGTAATGCAGAATCACCCAAGCTAACTCAAAGCCAGAGTCATCTTTCTTAGGAAGGACGAAACTCTTCCCCAAAAGCAGTGTTTGAACATGAGCAAGACTTATGGTCATTTCAGGGCTTTTGTAAACAAATCCCAGCACGGGGCAGGAAAGTGACTCAAGCGATGTTTAAAATCCCTCCTAACCCGAAGATCCCATGCCTTTGCAGCTAGGGCAAGGTGTTCTCCCTTTAACTCTGGCCACCATTCAGTTTCTGAAATTAGAACTGTTCTCTATAGCTCTTCCCCAAAGATGCTGTTCCCCAGGGACAGAACCAAGGTCCTTCCTAGTTTCTGATTTGGAAAATAATTTATGATTGTGATTGATTATGATTATCATTTTGCCTCAAGACTGTACCCTTAGAGAAAAGTCACCATGACTGACATTAACTCAGTAAGTTGGGACAACAGCAGAGAGGAACTGGCAGGCACAGAGGTGACAATACAATAAACAGAATCCCTGCTAGTCTAGTAAAATATTCTTTCTCTTCTACTCCAAGAGAGTCCTCAGCCTGAGGGAACACAAAAGGGAGAGAATGTCCCTCCTTAACAGCACGTAAAATGATTTTTTATGCCTCTTATATTTATGCCTTTTATGGCCCCAGCAGTTTAGAGGCTGAGGCAGGAGGATTGTCACAATGTTCTCTATCTGAACAACCATATTTATTTTCAAAATTGTAAATCACAAATTTCCCTGTGTGCTTATTGTTTTCTCTCTTCTGTGCTATTATTTTCTTCAAGCAGATAATAAGGATATCTTTGGACTGGAGAGGCTCAGCAGTTAAGAGCATTGGCTGCTCTTCTAGAGGTCCTGAGTTCAGTTCCCAGCAACCACATGCAACAACCACATGGAGGCTCACAACCATCTGTAATGGGATCTGATGGTGTACAGAAGTACATGCAGAGCAGTCATGTACATAAAATACATAAATAAATAATAAAAAGAAAAAAGATATCTTCATTACATAAACTCTCTAGGGTTTGGTATTGTGCTGGCTAGTTTTATATCAACTTCACACAAGCCAATGTCATCTGAGAAGAAGGAATCTTAATTGGGAAAATGCCTCCATAAGATTGGGCTACAGGCAAGTCTATAGGACAATTTGTTAATTAGTGATTGATGGGAGAGGGTCCAGCCCATTGTGGGTGGGGTGGTGATCCTGGGATTTATAAGAAAAAAAGAATGAGCAGGCCATGGAGAGCAGGCCAGTAAGCAGCACTCCTCCATGGCCTCTGCATCAGCTTCTGCCTCCAGGTTCCTGCTCTGTTTGAGTTCCTGTCCAGACTTCCTCTGATAATGAACAGTGCTGGGGAAGTGCAAGCCAAATAAACCCATTCCTCCCCAGGTTGCTCTGGCCCTGTTGTTTTCTTGCAGCAGTAGAAACCCTAACTAGCAAAGGCGTTCACTGGCAGTCATTGGAAGGTAGCTGAATGGATGATGAACCAATGAGGACAGTGTCATGGGCGTGATTTAATAATGACAGCACTTGAAGGGTGACCAAATTCACTGATGAGCTGGTGAAAGATGGTGATGGGGGCAACACGAGAACAAACACTAAAAGGGTGTGTCCTTGGCGTCAAGCAGATCAAATCCTGTGTGCCCTGATTAGAGCTCCTTCCCTGGGCACTCTCACTCTTGGCACTTGGGAGTGACAGGTAGGTGAGTGGGACAGGAAAGGAGACACCAACCAATTCCTCTTCAGTCAGACAATTATGATATTTTTAACGACATATATATATACATATATCAAAAGATGGATGAAATTTGGCCTCAAAAGCTGCGAAAGTTATATAAAGCTAAAACTAAAACCCCACCCCCAAGTCTCCTTCTATTGTGTCCTCCTGTTCTAGTTTGCTTGCTGTTGTGATAAAACACTGACCAAAACCTTCTTCGGAAGGAAAAGGTTTGCTTCATCTTACAGTTTATAATCCAAGGTCGGTGGAAGCCAAGGCAGGAACAAGGCAGGAGCTTGAAGCAAAACCCACAGAGGAATGCTGCTTATTGGCTTGTGTCCTTGACCTTGTTCATACAGCCCAGGCCTACCTCTACAGGAATAGCACAGGCTAGGTCTCCCAAATTTAAAAAAAAAAAAAAAAAAAAAAAAAAAAACTTGCCCCGCAAACATATCTACAGACCAGTTTGATGGAGGTGATTCCTCAATCAAGGCTCTCTTTGCCAGGTGTGGCAGGTTGAAAACCGAACTTAGCCATCACATCTGCCTATTTCTCTGTCCCTTCCCAGAAATAAACATTTAAGAATTAGATGAACATATGTTCTCAAATTTGTGCCATGCATTTACATAGACACCTACACACTTACTCACTCACACATGCTCGTCCATACCTACCCATCCACATCCCTGTACATACTAATGGCAGCCACATAAGTATGCAGAAGGAAGGTTGAGAATCACAGCTTAAAATGAGGATGCTCCCTCATAAGGAACATGGGCTTCATTGTTGCCCCCTAGGAAAGAAGGGCTTCCCTCCTGGACCTGAGAGGTCCCTGTCTTTCATAGATATTGAAAGAAAACACAAAGCCACAGATTTGAGATGAGACACTCTGTAGCTGAATTCAGCATACACAGACAGGGCTTTTCTCCTTATTGTTATAACAGTTTACAGATTTCTATTAGCTTGAGAGTTGACTCTTCCTAAATCCTGTTTTACCCTTAATCACAGAACTTACGCTTGTCTGACCCTCAAGGACTTGCACCAATCCATTAAGAAACACTATGAATTTCTGCTGTATGAGGTATTTCTTCTCCACACTCTTTTTAAACCATCTGCAAGCCCATCTTCTCCAATGCCTTGTATCAACAAAGGTATCGCAGGTCTCAGAGGAGAAATGAAAATGGTCCATGAAGACAGACTCCCAAAATGGTGGGGGTGGGTTCCTGTGAGTTCACTAAACACTGTGCATGCTCACACGCTGCTGCCCAGAACAGACACAATTTAAGGCCTCAGAAATGAACTCCAGCTCTTCTAATAAAACAAATATTTCACAGTTCATTTAATCCAAGATATTGAAAAGACCTGCAGAGCCTTGGGGTTACCCGCTCTCCAGGGATGCTGCAGTGTCTGGGAAATACAGATGCTGCCCTCTCTCTACATCTCAGCAGCTGCTGCACCAACACCAGCCTCGCTGCTCTTCACCGGGTTCTCTAGAACCATTACTGGATTCAATCCAAAGAAAGTTGAGGTGGGACTTTTTCTCCTGGGTTCCTCGTCAAATGACATGGAGAAGTTTGGCTGGGGAACAGTCATCACTGTCCAAATATACATGCATGATTGTCACAACTATTTCACTGTTTATTGAATGCCTACCATGTGTTGGCACTGTCCCAAATGCTGGAGATATAGGAACACACAAAACACGGGAAACACCCCAGCTTTACAAATCTGATATTGTAGCTCATAAAAGAGACAACAAATATGTAAGACATCATGTATCATATGGTATTAAACGCTGTGGATAAAGTTATTCAACAGTACTGGGAGGCCCATGGTGGGAGAAGTATGATTTTAAGTAAAGTAGACAAGAACAGACTCACTACATTTGGTAAAGACATTTATTCAGCTGTGTGGGACTCTGGTTTTAGATTACCATCGCTCTAAATCAGCTCCCAATGAAAGGGGAATGAAAGCCTCAGCTCTAGTGTGAAGATCTAAGGAAATATCCATCGGCACCCTAACCTTTGCTTCTTGAAGGAACTGTCCACCATGGATTACTACCAACGAGGCAGCCGTGTTCCTGCCTGATGCTGGCCGTGTTTGGTCCTTTAGCAGGTCGGTTACCAATCAGTTAACTAAACTCCCCCTTAGGAGGAGATCAAGTTTGGTATCTCTTGTTTCTTTCGAGCATTTCCTAGAATGTCTCCTAATCACCAGGCTTTCCCCAGTTTCCTCGTTTAGTATCTTAAACCCTTAACTAAGTTAACTAAGTCTCTCCCTTGAGGACCTTTGAGACTTGAGATCCAGAGAATACAAGTCAGACTCCCTCAAGGCGAGGGAAACTCTTGGGTGTAAAACTCAGGAGTCATAGGTGGCCATGTTTTCTACTTTATAATATCATAGAATTGGAAGCCAACATACAGAGAGCAGCAGAAGCAAAGAGTAGAATGTTCCACAGTGAATCCCAACTCCTGGTTGTCGTGGTTTACATGGAATCCCACTCCCTATCCCAGGTGGTAATACATAGTAGCAGGTTATGAAGCTCTCGGAGGCAGGCTTCGCTACAGGAAGTAGGTCACTGAGGTTAGGTCTTTGAAGCAAATTATTCTTGTACCCTTTTGGAAAGCCACAGGTGACCAGCTCTCCTGGGCATGTTCCCACCTCTGTGCCATGATGTTCTGTTGAAAGTGTAGCAAAACAAACCCCTCCTCTTTACCTGTTTCTGTCAGGATTTTTGTTCCAGTGAGAGAAGTAAGGAAGGCATTGGTGAATCCCACTTGTAACCCTACTCATACCTGCAGGTTTGTTTAACCCTTCCTTGGATGGAAGTAATCATGGGAAAGCAACCAGAGTCTGCTGAAGACAGAGGCTCAGTCCTTTGGGTGGGGCAAGCAAACACAAATCTACAATGCCACAGGAAATAACTGTGAATCCTACCTTGCATTGTAATTCCTGCACAAAACCAATAGCTTGTCATTATATGATTTGGCCTGACTGAGAAAACACCCAGACACCACACTTTCCATCTTGTTTTCCAGTCCTGAAAAAGGGCACCCACAGATGCTCTTGAAATGATATACTGGGGGATAGAGCTGGGTGACCATTAAAAGTTCATCCTTGATGAATATGACCTCTAGTCTGTTCTACTTTGGAAGCTGTTAACAGAAACAGAGGTCTGGTTGTCACCCTGACAAATCCCACTATAGTGCCTTAGTTGGGAATTCAGACACTTTCGAAACAGTGGATCCCGTAATACAGATGAAGTGTGTGAAGTAACACTGTAGAACTTCTGCATCATACAAGTAAAATGTGTGACACGCTGTAAACTATGTACTGGCCTCTTGGATGTTCCTTAAAATGCCACCTCAGGGTCTGTCTTAGTTAAGGTTTCTATCACTGGGAAGTGACACCATGACCACGGCAATTCTTATAAAGGAAAACATTTCATTGGGGCTGGCTTGGAGTTTCAGAGGTTTAGTCCATTATCATCACAGCAGGACATGGTGGCCTGCAGGCAGATATGGCCCTGGAGAAGGAACTGAGAGCTCTACGTCTTGATCCACAGGCAGCGAGAGGCCATGTGCCACACTGGGTATAACTTGAGCACAAACCTCAAACTCCACCCCTACAGTGACACACTTCCTCCAACACGACCACACCTCCTAATAGTGCCACTCACTATGGGCCATGCATTCAAATACATGAGTTCCTGGGGGGCATGCCTATTCAAACCACCACAGGGTCTTTGTATTTGATGGCGCCTTCGCCAAGGGCCATCCCTCCCCTAGACATAGCTTCATCTCTTGTTTGAGTACTTCCTAGAATGTCTCTTAATCAGAAGACTTTCCCCAGTTTCTCTATCTAGTATTTTAAACCCTTAACTCATGTCCTCCTCTCCCTCTCCCCACGTTTCCCTCTTACTAGCACTTACTATTCTCAAATGTGCTGTGTGTTTCATTTACTGTGTTATTGTCAACGTTATACCTCTGTTCTACAAGGACAGAGATGCTTGTCCAACATGCTTATTGCAAAACTCACAGGGCCTGGAAGAGTCCTTAGCAGGATGATGTGATCACACACTTATTGAGGGAATGGACCCTATCTTGGCTATTTCTACAATGACTGGTGGCTCAGGAGCCAGTTTGACTCCTGCAGTTAGGAACCAGTTTTCCAACAAGTTACTTAGTCTTCTGCATCATATCCAGCCCCAAGTGTCTTCCATCCAACTTCCAGCACCTAAAAATGTTGACCTTCCTGAGACAAGCAAGACAAGGGCCAGTTCAGACTCAAGACTGGCAGTTATGAACTGGTAGGGAGGAAAAATGGAAGTGGCATCCTGCCATGCCTTGCCATAGCTTTCATGAAGAACCTCCTTGCTGCCAGCCTAACAAAATATTCTCTGCTGTGGTTGAGAGTCTCTGTAGCCTGAGAAAAAATGGGCACCAAAGGTGGAGTGGGTCCCTTGCGGGAGAGAGAGGTGCAGATGCACCTTCATACATAACAACTTATATTTGTGTACGTTGTCATCCAAATGTCTTCCAGATACCAGGTAGGCATACAGCCTCTAAAGCCTGCCTAAGAGGCAATTGAGGGATAATGCAATTTTTCTGCTTTAGGAAATGAAAAAAAAATGTTCTGACAGTACTTGATCACTCAACTTAAAAAATTATAACTTTTTGGTTTTAATTGAGAAAATTATATTTATTAATAGTACACAACATGGGGTGTGTGCACGCAGCATGTGGTGCTGTCCAGCTGAAATTTTTTGTCCTTTAATTAACATCTTCCCTTTCTTGCACTCCAGCCCTCCCCTGGTCACTACCAAGAATAGTTCCGTGGCTGAGTGTTTGAGATTCCACATGTAAGTGAGGTGTTTGGCATCAGTCCTTCTGCGTCTGGCTTATTTCACTTAGTAAAGTGGCCCCTGGTCCATCCATGTTGTCACAGAACCTAGGTTACCTTCTTCTTATTCAGGGCTGAAAAGCTCAAATACAACATTTTATTTATCCATTCACCCACTGATAGATAAAAGTGTTTATTGTTTCTGATTACCTCTTCCTCCCTTCTCTACATATAAATGTCTATTTTTTTCTCAAGTCTCCAGTGGGAACTGGAGGTAGGAAGTGACTCCAGAAAATAGTCCCTCAAAATGACTTCATTTCTTTTCACCTTCCCTAATGTAGTTGTGTTGGACAATCTCAAAGGTTTCCTCTTGGTGACAAAGTGATCCACACTTATAAGGCCCAGCTCCAAGCTGGCAGAGCTGTAGACACTCAGCACATATTTCTTATTCTTATTTCAGAAGGATTGGAATGACCGACCATTAAACCATGTTACCTAGTGACCCAAGAGAAAGCCCAGGGTGGCCGACGTCCCATGCATTGCTTGTTTACCTCACACGTGAGCCAAGATGATGGGTCAACATGAAGTTCTGATTGTCATTCTTCATAGTGTTTTCTGCATTTCCTCAGCCTCTGCCTTCCTTGTGACTGCATTCAAAAGAAACCTCAATGTCTTTCCACTGCTCCCCTCCCATTGAATAATCAACAGCATCATCATGTGAATCCTTCTAGAACTCATGCCTGATTCTTTCCAATTTTCCATGAGGCTCAGTTTCCTCCTAAAGCCAAAAACTCTTTCTTGACATTCCATTGTTGTTTTCTGATCTTCTCTTACATGTGGTGATAGATTGTTACCCTAATAAAGCTTACCTGAGGATCAGAGGACAGAACACGCTGCTAGATTAAACATAGATGCCAGGCAGTAGTGGCACACACCTTTGACCCTAGCACTCTTGAGGCAGAGATCCATCTGGATCTCTGTGAGTTCAAAGCCACCCTGGACTACACGAGATTGACTCAGGCTAGGAGAGAAACAGAGCGAGGTGAGGTTGGCTGTGGCTTGCTCTGCTTCTCTGGTCTTTCAGCTTTCATCCCAATATCTGGCTTAGGGTTGTTGTTTTTTTTTTTTTGTTTGTTTGTTTGTTTTTAAGACCTTTTAAAATTCATGTTACACTTATAGGCAGAAATTGCACATAGCTTATTGTCTTAATCAGGATACTTCCATCTGGATTCAACACTGAACTGAATGGGACTCTTGTATTATAGGCACAGGTCAGAACACCTGGAAAAGCTGCATGTAAATATTCATTTGAATGTTCACTTGCTAAACTGGACTTGAACTTGGCTTCATCTTTACACATTATTTCCCATCTGTAGACTACATCCTGTCTGTATCTCTACCATTTTCAACCCTTACACACTTTGAGATCCTTCAAAAGACCCCTGTCTCATGAAGTGTTTTTACCACTGGAGTGAAAATTATGACTCTCCCTCCCTTTGGCTGAGCAGCACCCACAAATTGGGTCTTCCTGTGGTCCACAGGATGCAGGAGCACCAGGAAAGCTATGACCATGACCCAACACAAACTGTAAACTTACTTAAAACATTGTGATATGGATATGTGGGTTTTTTTGTTTGTTTTTTGAGGTGTTTTTTTTTTTTTTTTTTTTTTTTTTTTTTTTTTTTTTTTTTTGTAACTCAGTTGTGTCATGGGCTCTGTAGATAACAACACTATGTCTCAATGAAGGTAAAAGTTTGGACACACCCGAATCCTTTTATAGCACTTAACTATAACACACAGGCAATAACATAAAGGATTTGGGGACTTTCCATAACCAACACATAGGTGTGGCTGCCACTGTAATATAAGGATTAAAAAAAAGGGCAGATATTAAAAATTAAAATAAACACTTCAGAACAGATCTGTAAGTGGTACATGACTTTAAGAATGGGCATTTAGTGAGAAGCCTGTGAGTGAACTGTGAGTCTCCAAAAAATACAGTTTCTTCTTGATTGTTCTCAAGTTCCATTTTGTTCTCACTCTGATTAAAGGAAGTGAAATAAATATCCTAGCTAATGTACAAAGCTGCATGGCTTAACGAAATCCTAATTAGAGAACCCATAATTGATGAAAACGCTCTGGCCCAGAGTGAAATCAGGGAAACGTAGCTTATGCATATGTGCATGAGAACAGGCTGGGTTTAGGGAAAATGAAGACCCATGCTCTTTAGGCATCAATCAGTTTATGATTTCTTAAACTTGGCCATTTTTTCAATTATCTGAAAAACAACTTAAGTGAGCTTACTGCAGTCAGTTCGCCTATGAAAAGTCACGGGTCTATTTGCTCATTCCTTGCAATGCTGCCTTTACTCAGTGAACCACTCATCTGATCCTAGGTTCCACCCAGAACCTGTCCCAGTTTGCCTTCTGTTGCTGTGATAAACACCATGACCAAGAGCAACTTGAGTAAAGTGTTAGAGTTTCTAGATAACAGCACATCATCATCATCATCATCATCATCATCATCGCAGGAAGCCAGGGCAGGAACTCGAGGAAGAGACCGTGGAGGAACACTCTTTACTGCTTTCAGAGTCCCTTTCTTAAACAGCCCATCCACCTGTGGATGGCACCACCCACATTAAGCTGGTCCTTCCTACATCAATTATAGTCAATTAAATGTTCCCATAGACATTCCATAGGCCAATCTGATGAAAATAATTCCTCAAGGGAGGTTCCCTCTTCCCAGGCATGTCAACTTGACAAGCAAGGTTAGCCATCCATAGAACCCAAATAATTTCTCCATATCTTTTCCATCTATTAACAAAGCATTAAATGGGGCGGGGTAGGGATAACAACAGGCTAAGAAAATTTCACTAGTGCTAGAATATTTTTTAAATGCCTATTGTAGAACCAGTATTATATATAGATGTTCTTGTTTCAATTATTTTCCACATGCAGGAACTAGGGTCAGCACATTATATACTTTTGTTTCCTTATTTTTATAGAAATTATCCTCATTTTACAGAAAGAGTCCCAGATTTGAGATGCATGCATTCTTCAATGCAGAATTACTTAAAATAATTCTTTTGAAATAATTATGTTCCTGTTTCCATTTAATGAGAATAACAGCTTTATAATTTATCATCTTAAAGTGTCCATTTTTTCACATTTACATATTCAGATAGTAAAATAAATCCAGACAGGGTATAAAGTGATGACTTGCCTTTGTCCCACAGATGGAATCTCCTTCAGCTAGGAGTTTCTGATGCCTTGAGATGTCATGATGGCTGAAGCCAAACTTAAAATCAACTCTAGGTGTCTTCACTCTAGTCTGAAAGCTTCTGATGGGGGCTGGCGGGACCCTTGAGTGAGGTTGTAGACCTCATCTCCTATTCAACATGGTGGAACTGCCTATTGGCAGCTGTAGAGTCCCAAGTTACTTCTGACCAGTTCTTTTGGTTTCAGTTGATTCTCAAGCCTTCCCAGATTCCAAGAGGATGTGAGGGAAGATGAGACATTGGCCATTCTTTTCGATGAAAGGAGTGTCAGTTACTTTATATCCACCATTTAAAATCACCACAGGCTAGAAGGAAGCATGCTCCTGGAAGCCTATGTTGGTTTGAATCTGAAATGTCCCCCACAGGCTCATGTCTTGAGCACTTGTGATATTTTGGGAGTGTGGAGGTTTTAGATGGGAGCCTGGGTGATAAAAAGCCATCACTCCGCATAGGCCTTAGAAGCTCATGCTTGGCCCCTAGTCCATGCCTTGCTCTCCTTTCTAGTCGGCTGTGATATGAACAGGCTCTGCCACTTGCTTCTGCCCTCAGGGACATATCTCCTCCATCCTTATGTATGGCGCTATTTTATTTGTACTGAAATGTGATTTTATTTGTATGTTAATAAATAAAGTTGCCTGGGGATCAGAGCTAATAGCAAGCCATAGCAGAGCTGGGTGTTCGTGGCACATGCCTTTAATCCCAGCACTTGGTAGGCAGAGCTAGATCTCTGTGTGGTCAAGGATACAGCCAGCATTGGAGACACACACCTTTAATCTCAATACCAACCATAGAAGACTTGGAGGTCTGTACAGACAGGCAGTGACGAGGCGGTCATGTGGTTGGGTTTACAACCAATGAGAAAGCAGAACAGAAAGTCTATATAAAGACAAACACATAGGAAGTAGGTCTCTCTTGGCTGAAGAGGATCGCTGAAGCAGGAAGGGTAAGGCTCTTAGCTCTGACCTCTTGGGCTTTTATCTTTACATTGGCTCTGTGTTTCTTATTTAATAAGACGGTTACTTCTACATTTGGTGCCCAATGTGGGGCATGAGTTTCCCCCTAAAACTTGAGAAAAAGATTCTAAAATGAAGCTAAAAACAGTTCCTAGTTGTTTCTCTCAAGTTAGTGGCAGCCTGCGTGGTGTTTGAGCTACTATGGCGGGTTCCTGGCCTGTGCGCTTGATCTGCAGTATGGTGGGAATGAGGCCTCTGCAAGTGGCACATTAAGCTGCGTCGTGGATTTAGCCTTTGTTAGTACAAAACAAAAAAAAAGAGGTTTCTGGGCTACACACTGCTTTGATAGACACATAGACCCACTATTTCTGAAAGTTGATGGCTCCCAGAGCTGGCAGAAAACGTACCACCACCATGTTGGGAAGCTGAAGTGGGAGGAGTCAGCAGCCACAGCACCATTTCAGTCTTAGAATGCTGCAGTTTAAAGCAATAGGCTCAAAGTAATATAAAAAATAAGCCATGCAAAAATGGCTACCACACAGAGAATCTAGATTATGTTCTCTTTGATATTCGTAACTGAAGAAAAACATTTGATTGCAAAAGCTGTTGAGTTATGCCAAAATGTTAAAGGTACCTTGACTTCAAAATTTGGATGTAAGGATATGTTGCTTTAGAAAGGAGGCTCTGCTTTTGTTTCCACAGAAAGCCAGAGGCTATGGATTTGTTCCAGATTAAGATACATCAGGTTTGACCAGCCAAGACCCCCTGAAAAGTCTCCAATGACACCAAAGCCCAGATGATCCAACATCCAGAACCGTTTCAAGGCAACTGATTCAGACGATACACCCCCACGGACTACTCCATAATCATAAATTTTTCTTTGTGTCCCCATAAGATACAGTGCCCCCTCCAGCAGGAAGTAGTAAGAGAAGCTACACCCAAATTCCCAAATATACCAAGCTGACTTTGGAGATGTGTAAAAAGTTAAAACCTTCCTTTAAAAAAAAAAAAAAGAAAAGAAAAGGGGAAGTGCTGTGGGATGGTCTGTATGTCAAAATGCTCTGATTGGTCAATAAATAAAACACTGATTGGCCAGTGGTCAGGCAGGAAGTAGGTGGGACAAGGAGAGAGAAGAATTCTGGGAAGCGGAAGGCTGAAGCAGGGAGTCACTGCCAGCCGCCGCCATGACAAGCAGCATGTGAAAATGCCGGTAAGCCACGAACCATGTGGCAAGGTATAGATTTATAAAAATGGATTAATTTAAGATATAAGAACAGTTAGCAAGAAGCCTGCCACGGCCATACAGTTTGTAAGCAATATAAGTCTCTGTGTTTACTTGGTTGGGTCTGAGCGGCTGTGGGACTGGTGGGTGACAGAGATTTGTCCTGACTGTGGGCCAGGTAGGAAAACTCTAGCTATACTTATGGCTTGAAACTGTGAATCCGAATATGACTTTTCCTCCCTAAGTTGTTTGTAGGTATCAGGGTCACAGCAATGTGTAAGTAACTAACACCTGTAGGTTGTTATATCCTATAAACTTACCATAAATAGAAAACATTGTAAGTGAAAAATACATTTAGGATATTTTACTGAGACTTGGAGCTAGGAACCACAGATGAAAGAGAATATGTGGTGTTTGTCTTTCTGGGTCTGGATTATGTCACTGAATATAATCATTTCTAGTTCTGTCCCCTTACCTGAAAATTTCATTTTTCTTTATAGTTCACTAGTATTCCATTGCATATATATACCATATTTTTATTATCTATCCATTGTTGAAGAAAATTTAGGTTGTTCCCATATCCTAGCTATTATGAATAGAGTAGTAATGAATGTGGCTGAGCAGGTATCTGTAGACTAGGATGTTGAATTCTTTGGTCATATCCCAAGGCATGTGGTAGAGCTATCAGATGGTAGATTTATTTTTAATTTCCTGGGGATTCTCTACACTAATGTCCATGGCAATATCAGTGGACATGTTAACATGGAAGGGGGAAAATTGTGCAGGGTTCCAGCCCTAGACAAAGAACTAGAGGCAATTACTGATGGCTGGGAGAATGAGAATTAGCCTCTCCCACTAATGAACTCTGATGTTGGTTGTCTAATACAGAGTGCTCGACCTTGACACCATAAACATACTACCAACAAAAATCGATTCAGCAGGTTGTGCACACACACACACACACACACACACACACACACACACACACACACACGACAATAATAAAAAAGAGGCTATCAGCTTTAGTGGGTACATGGGAACAGTTTAAAAGAAGGTAGCTAAGAGGAGCTGGAAGGAGGAAAGGTGGGGGAAAGTGATATAATTCTATTTCAATTAAAAAATGACACATCCTGAAGAGTGTCATAGTTTAAATAAACAGAAGAATATTCATTGTTTTTTTTTTTTCTTGAGATACCTGGTTGACAGGAAGCTATGGCTTTCTGCTACCTTCCAATGTCTCAAAAAGTCTCAATAGTTACAGAAAAGTTCAGAATTTGAAATCTGAAATACAATTTCTCCTGAGAGCTTTTCACTTTCACACTCTTACAGCCAAATGTCCTCAGGTCAAACCATCATAACTGGGGCCTGTCAATAATACTGTTTATGTCTTAGAACAACCCAGTTTCAAGGATACATTCTAACTACAATAACACTCTAGGTTTTATCTTACAGGAAGAGTTGTCAATGAACATAAATTAGGAGGATT
The DNA here is from genome assembly GCF_049852395.1 of Peromyscus maniculatus bairdii. NCBI lineage: Eukaryota > Metazoa > Chordata > Mammalia > Rodentia > Cricetidae > Peromyscus > Peromyscus maniculatus. The sequence goes on along the minus strand of NC_134856.1, from coordinate 15,166,223 downwards.
AAGTATTAAGAAAGGGAGTTCAGAACCTGGAAATGGGGGCTCTGTGTTTGAGAACACTGTGCAATCCTGGGGACCAGAGTTCAAATCCTACCACCTACATAACAATCCAAATGTTCACCATGCATCTGTAACCCCAGCTCTAAGGAGTGCAGAGACAGGAGGATGGTGGATGGAGCCTACTGGCTTCCTGCTTAGGTGAGAAAATGTGAGCTCCAAGTTCAGGGTGAGAACCAGCCTCAAAATAATAGACCGAGATTGATAAGGAGAGTGCCAGCCTCTTCTAGCTTCTGACATGGGCAAGGCACACACCCCCACACATACAATGCACATACACTCTCCCAGATACACATCCATAAACAAATAAACAAATCATCTTTTTAAAAAGAGGATTTCAAACTCAAAAGAATGCACAGGCCAAATAGCTGATATAAACAAATAAAAGGTATTAAGAACGCTAAAAGATTTTTTTAATAAAAAAGAATCAGAAAGAGCTGGATTTTTTTTTTTTTGTGAACTCACTTAATTTTCTTAAATCACTGTAAACAAGAAGGATACTACATACCAGTTTATTCTTTCTGTAATGGACAGCTGCTTCATTTTCAGATGGAAACTAACTCACATGATGGCCACTGATCTGGTACTTTTCTACCCTCACAGTTAGTGATAGACCAACTCCATTTCCTTAGAAGAGATTAATGTAATTTTAAAATTCCCATACAATAAGAAAAATTTCCTGAAGTGAAAATGGGGTATTCTTTTTAAAATATCTTTATTAATTCTTAAAAATACAAAATTCAACTAAAGTTAATTTTAAAATAAAAATGCCCCCTATCAATGCCTGAGGTAGGTGGAAGAACTGGACCTGAGGTCATAAGAGCAGGAGATCTGTCCCTGCCCCTCATCTGCTGCAGCACTCTGAAGAGAGGCCCCTACACCTCACCTGGACAACACAGTAGAGCTGGCCCTGAAGGTGAGGCTTGGGTGAACCGACCCTGAGGAGGTGAAAGCAGGAGAACTGGCCCCGCCCATTGCTCATCACTGCAAGGGGTGAACTAGGGCAAATGCAGGAGAGCTCACCCTGGTGGTAGGGCAGGGGAGAGCTTGTGGGCTGACAAACCCTTCCACTACTCAGGCCTAGAATCAGGGTTATTATGTTGGCTCACTCCAACATCACCCCATCTGTGAGCTGCTGGAGCACGGGGTAGAGAGGGGTGCTGGGGGGTGGGGTGGGAGGGGTCAGTCCAGTGGACCCAGGGCTGTAGGATCTCCATGACACAGGGCAGCAACAGGATGTCCAGTGAGAGTCCCAGTGAGGGCCTGGTGTCTATGGTCTAGCAGAGACCAGGGGACTCAAACCAGAGCAGTGATTCTTTGTGATGAACACTTGCATGAAAAAATGTATGGATAAAGGGCTTTACTGTATAATTCACTGTGTCACACTACAGCTTCCATGATGATATTTTTCCCTTTCTCCCTTCCCCCCACCTTTTTCTCTTAAATGTTATTTTGTTTTATTCCCAGGTGGAGAGAGATGGGTGGTGGGATTGGGAGGCATGATGTGAAAGACACAAGGAATAAATAAAAATGATAATTAAACATTCAATAAAGTAAATGATAATTAAACATTCATTTAAAACATTTTATGTGTATGGGTGTTTTGCCTACATGCATGTAAGTGAACTACATGCATGCAGTACCCATATAGGTCATAAAGGCTTTGGATCCCAAAACTGGAGTTAAAGATGGTTGTTAGCTGCCATATGGGTGCTGAGAATTGAACCAGGGTCCTCAAGAAGGGCAGCCAGTGCTCTTAACCACTGAGCCATCTCTCTAGTCACTGAAATGAGCCTATTTTTATTTTGAGCATCACATTATCAGAATAGAAATAACTGCCTATCTGTTCTAGAACTTTACAAATTCATTTTTTGTTATGTTACCACCATACATGGTCTATAAATTATCCTGTAGACTGGGGCTCTGTTTACAGACATCATGACAAGCTTAATACTCAGAGTTTTGAAAGAGTAATCAGGATTCACATACTTAATTGCTGCATAGACATGTTGTACTTTAGATCACTTTTAAAGTGAAATGTCCTTTATCTTTGTAACAGATGTGAAATAAATATGCCATTCTGTGCTACCTCATCCCAAGAGATCTGAACCCTAAGGAGATCATATAATCATTAGGAATCTCTATAGCTATTACAAGTCAATCATTAAGCATAATCTTCAGGACATTGATTTCCAGGCAAGATAGAGTAATGGGCATCTTTGTCCCTATTTTACCATAATTTTCAGGAGGCTGGACATTTGTCAATAGGGTGGTTGTCCCTAGGACTTGGAAACAAATAATGGAGACTCCCAGTTAGCCCTGTTTTCTTTATTGATAGAATCCTGAGCCTAGGGTACAAAAATGGGGAGCTTGGGTAGAGCTAAGTAGATTCTCTGATGGAGAATATAGACATGAGGGTCCAAGAAAGAAATACAACAGAGTTCATAGAGCAAAATACAAAAGAAAATAAACAGACAGAGGTCTTGCTAAAATATTCAGCATGTTGCTGGCTAATACTTAGGTTTTTGTTTTGTTTTGTTTAAAGGCACAAAAATCCAACAGGGGCCAGTGAGATGGCCCAGCAAGATAAAACACTTATTGCCAAGCCTGATGACCTGAGTTCAAGCACCAAGACCCACAGGGTAGAAAGAGAGAACTGACTCCTCCAAGTTGTCCTCCATACAAGCACCATAGAGCATTCTCCACACTCCCACCTGCACAAATTAATAAATGTACTTTAAATTTTTTCAGACATACAAAGAAATGAGGAGAGAAAAATTTAACTGAATGGAGCTAGATTGTCTGTTGTAGAATATTATTTTAAGCTGTGTTACTTTTCTCTATACTGCATTTGTTTAACTCTGAAGCAATGTTACTGTGTCTGTCTAGAACACCTGATGGTCTAATAAAGAGCTAAGTGGCTAATAGTGAGGCAAGAGAAAGGATAGGAGGAGTCACATGCATGGAGGATCCAGGTGTAGTTTGCTCGTGTATTCAAAGAAGGCTAAAGATATGCAGTAAAGCAGGTTCAGATGGAAAAACCTCTAAAAAAGGTTCCAGTGTATTTTACAATATGCATAGGCATAAGAAAGAAAAGAAGGTATAAACAATTACAGAAAGAAATAATTTAAAAATAAAAAAGTCTTTAAAGAGAGAAATAAAGTTATATATATATAAAGTTATATATATATATATATATATATATATATATATATATATATATATATATATATATATATAAAGAATAAGCCACACAGAGATGGGAAATACACAAGGAGTCTGAATCATGTATACTATTATGTTGATTTTGAATTTTTTTTGATTGTTAATAAGCACACAACAGCTGCAAACACACATGGGACTGATGAAATAAACCAACCTCTATGCTTTAGGAATGCCTAACTTTAAAAAAGTCAAAAAATATATTTGTCAAATGGAAATCAAAAATGCTTTGGAGTTTTGTTCCCACAGGAGATGAGAGGTTATAGATTCTTTCAGGAATAATATGGATCAGGTGTGATCAGGAGAGACCTCCTGAAACTTGACAGGTGATATCCATCAAAAAAGATTACAGCTGGTCTTCCCAGGACTTGGCCATTATCTCAAATTTTCTAAGGGACCCTAGAGATACTTTGTCCATAGACAGCAGGAAGCAGTTTGGAGAAAACTACTCATACATACCCAAGAGTTGGGGTGGTGGTGGTGGGTTTTGGTTATTTGGTGGGTTATGGATGTTTGTTATTATTTAAGAAAATACAGTATATACAAATGTAAAGTTATTTTTGTCATATTGTATATATGTTTTTACTCTTGTTTAAAGGATTTTTGTGTATTGATAAAAATTTAAGGATATTTTTGTTACAACATACTGTATATATGTTTCTATTCTTGTTTAAGGTATTGTATCTATGCAGTTTATTTAAAAACATAATGTAGAATTCTAGTTTTTGAAAGCTATTATAAACTGTATAGGATAATCAGGAAATATGGGTTAGTGGTTAGTCATTCATAACAATCAAATTTGTAGCCATGTTAGGTATGCTTGCCAGATCATATAGAGTTATATTTTAGATAGATAGATGATTGTCAAACCTTTCAAAGACCTTCAGAAAATGGTATTTAAAATGTGTTGTTAACATAAAGTTTTTCATGACAATGAGACATATCTGTTTTTGAAAGCACCAACTTACTTCAGAGATGATGGCATTGAAGAAACTCCACAGGAGTTTGCTTTCATTGTGGCAAGATTAGCCATTTGGGCAAGGAACTGCTTTTGCCTTGACTGCTTGACTATGTGCTGTGCAGACTGGACATGCAGGACACACAGAAAAGTGACTGCTAAACTTTGCCAAAACAATGTAGGACAGTCCTTTCCCTACTTCACTGAAAAGTTTTCCAGATATTCTGGGCCCATAGGCTGAAAATGGATGCCCCAGTGTTGCAGGGGAACTCTGAGTGACTGTCCAGGTAGCTAAACATCTCTGTTGTTAAATAATATTCCATCCTTCTGGGTCTTTGATGGAGTTGAAGACTAGATAGTTATAGTTACAATTTTTCTTAGTTATTATAGAAAATAAGTTAGGTGTAAAACTTTGGATTCACTAAGATAGGATAGATAATTCAGTATTTTCTTTGAATATGCAACTACAAATGGACAGAATATTGTAAATGTAATTCTTATTTGATAACTGTTTTTGTTGTATGTAGTTATACTATGCTAAAGTTAAAACCTCTCTTTGTATTTGGACAAAAGGGGAGAAATGTTGGGGAATATTATTTTAAGGTGTGTCACTCTTGTTTATGTTGCATTTGTTCAACTCTGTGAAGCTGTGTTACTGTGCCTGTCTAGAACACCTGATGGTCTAATAGAGAGCTGAGTGGCCAATAGCAAGGCAGGAGAAAGGACAGGCAGGGCTGGCAGGCAGAGAAAATATATACAAGGAGAAATCTGGGAGGAGAAAAGAAGTAGCCAGAGAAGGAGGAGGACCCCAGGGGCCAGTCACCCAGCTACACAGCAAGCCATGGAGTAAGAAACAAAGAAAGGTATACAGGAATAGAAAAGGAAAAGACCAGAGGCCAAAGATGGATGGGATAATTTAGGTTAAGAAAAGCTTGGAAGAAACAAGCCAAGCTAAAGACTGGGCATTTATAAGTAAGAATAAGCCTCTGTGTGTGATTTATTTGGGAGCTGGGTGGTGGCTCACCAAAAAGAAAAAAAAAAAAAAGAACAATTGTCTCTGGTGTTAGAATGAATAGAAAGGGTATGAACGTTATTATGATTGCATTCTAGATATTCAAAACATTAAAAAATATGTTAAACAAAAAATGTAAATACATTCACTATACGCATACACACTAAATAGATACACACTCTTTAAAAACTTACCAAAATTGAATTTTGCATTATAATGCTTACAATATATAAGAAGAAACTACAGTGGATGGGATTAACAACAGATGAGCTTATAGAAAAATTAGTAAACCAGAAGCTATCTAACGTGAAAAAGAGAAAGGAACAGTAATAAACAAAAATTAATGGAGCACCAATGTGATGTGGGGCAGTTTTTGGCAGCTGGAAGGACGAAAGCAGAAAAAAAATGTTAAAAACATAAAGATTGATTTTTTTCCCTTCCAGTGTAGATTATAAGGACAAGAATGCAAGAGCTAAGAACTTCAGGCATATGCTACATGAAGAAAAAACGGTAGCCAAGCAGAACCTAGATAAGTTGCTCAAGACTAGAGGAAGAGAAAACCTTCACAGAAACACCAAGAAAGATGAGTTTCAGAGCAGACTCACTGTAAACAGCACAACAAGGACCCAGTGTGTGGACTGACAGTTCACAGGACGAGCAGCCAAACCAGCAGCCTAGAATTCTTTACCAAGATGTTTCACACCCCCCCCCCAAACAAAGATAAAAGGAGGGTTTTTCAAAGATGAACCATAAGGAAAAAAAATTCTGAACCTGGGTGTGGTATCATACATCCATAATCTCAACACTTGAGAGTCTGAGGCAGGAGGATGTCAAGTTTAAGACCAGGTCTGTTTATCTGGGACCCTGTCTTAAAGAAGCAGACAGAATCTGAAGGAATTCAATGCTCTGCTATCACCATGTGAGAAGACATGTTTTAAAACACCTTTCAGGGCAAAGCAAAATAAAACTAGATGAAAATACAGATGTACAAAGTATATCTTTGTACAAATACGGGTGTACAAAGGAGTAACAAGTGCTCAGGATGACAACTACATCAGGAAATATTTTTAATATTTAAATCTTCTTTAAAGATAGACATAAAAAAAGCAATGGGGACGGTTAAAATCGCTGTAAACGTGAAGAGCGCAATAAAAACAGCACAAAGACTCAAGGTATAAGAGAAAAGTGGAGTTGCTTTGGTTTGAATGTGAAATGTGTAGGGTAAAAGGACCAGCGAAAGAAATCTACCCTGACCCTGCAACCAGAGCCAGTGAATGAAACACACTTCGGCCCTGAAATCAGAGCCAAATCTGCCCCTGACCAACTGAGCATGAAACCAACCAATGCCTGAGCAGGAAAACCAACCGATCTCTGAGCACAAAAACAACCAATCTCTGGGCATGAAATCTAGCCAATCTGTGCTTTTCCAAGCTCAAGGGGATTGAAATGTGATCAATTCCTTTCCTGAAAATCTTCTCCCTGGAAAAATTCTGCCCTCAAGAAGTCCTGTATAAGCCCTGTGTCTGTTCAGTTGGCAGGTGCCCTTCTCCAACCTGGCAGAGGCAGCCGCTCTCCTGGATTCCTCCCTCCCACATAAATCTCTTGGAAGAGTTTTGGGTGAAGACCTTCTTTCACTGGAGCAGAGCGGAATCTCTGCTGGGAAACTCTCTTTGCAGCGAGCAGAGAAGCAAGAGACATCTCTGCTGGGAAACTCCCTCCTGGTGCAGCGCAGAAGTAACAACTTTTCGCTGTAATTCAGGGCAGATTGCTACATTTCTGCAGGGGTTTCCCCCTTAGCTGAGTGAAGCGGAGAAGTAACAGCTTAGGCCAGAGATATGAAGAAATGGACTTTCTGCTGGGGAACTCCCTAGTAGAACAGAGCAGAGCTTTGTTGTAAGGGAAGCAGGATTGCCACATCCTGTGGGAGACTATCCCCCACCAAACCCCAGCTTCAGGTATAGCCTGACTTCTCAAAAATTCAGGATACCTTTCCCCCCAGAGCTGTAGGTATCTGGGATACCTTCCCTTCACAGCTGTAGGTATAGCCTGGCTTCCCTAGAAGTCAGGATACCATTCCCTTCAGAGCTGTAACACTTGCAGGTATAGCCTGACTTCCAACAGTCAGGGTACCTTTCCCTCTGGAGCTGTAAGGCTTGTAAAATGCAACCACCCCCCCCACCCCAGGTTCATGTATTTACACACTTGGTAAAAGTAGAGTGTTACTGGGAGAAATGGATACAACCCAGCTCCACGTTGTGTTTGTTCTCTGCTTAGAGGCTACCGATGCAACATGAGAGGCCAGCCTCAAGCCCCTGCCACCATGTCTTCCCTGCCGTGCAGGACTCTGTCCTTCTGAACTGTGAGCCAGAATATTCCCTTTCTCCCTTAAATTGCTTTTGTCAATCTATTTTATTACAGCAGCAGAAGAGAAAATAAGATAATAGTATAAGATTTGTGTAGTATATATGAAGTGATACCACTTGAGGGTAAATCCAGGTACATTGAGATATACACTGAGGTTTAAAGCAAATCATTAAGACACTGGAATAAAGAATTTCAGTCAATCCTCCAGCAAGGAGATAAAATAGAGCCAATAGAAAGAAAAAAAAAAAGAAGCAAAATAAAAAATATTGAATGAAATTAATTAAAAAAATAAGTAAAGAAATGATAGGGTTAAACATAACCATATCAATAAATCACAATAAAATATAAATTATCTAAATGGTTTCTATAAAAGAAGGGTTATCAAATTAGATTTTTAAATAGTAAGATCTAAGTCTGTGCTGTTTATAATATAAAATAGGAATATATAAATAAGTTACAAAATAAAAGAACAGATTAATATCCGTTATCCTAATAAAAGTCTAAGAGACCTAAAGTTGCTGCACTAACTTCCAGCAAGATGTCAGAGGATTGATGCTGCAAAGGATAAAGAAGTTTATGCACAATTAGAAAAATCAATTCATGAAAAGGGTACAGCGTCCTTAAATATTTATAAATGCAGCAACTACATTTCAAAATACAGAAACTAAAGAGAAAAAACAACAACAACCCAGAACTCCAAGAAGAGAGAGGCAAACGCATGGCTTCTGTCAGAAGCTGTACCTCTCTTCTCTCCATGCCAAAGGGAAAGCAGGCAGAGAGCCAGCAAGGGTGGAGAGGGGCAGCTAGCATTAACCAGCCTACTTGACTTATATGTTCGCTGTACTGAGGGAAACAGTGGCAAAATTTCATTCTTCCCAACCTCACAGAGTTTACCAAGACAGACCATACTGTGGGCCATAAAAAATACATGACTCATAAAGGACTCAAGCCAATGTATGTCCTCAGATTCCAATAGTGTTAAACAAGAAAATTAATAACACACTAATATAAAAAAACTCCAAATACTTAGAAACTAATGCATTGCTAAATAACCTGAGGTCAAAAATTAAAACATGTGTTAGAAAATATTTCAAAATTAATGGAAAAAAGCACACATTTTAAAAATTAATGTGATGCCAATAAAGCATTGCTTAGGAAAAAATTAATTGTTCCAAATGGCTATATTGGTACAAAAAAAATGTCTTGAATCAATAACCTTACATTTTTACCTTAGGCAAGTAGAAAAAGAACTACAAAAAAAGAGCCCAAAATAAAGAAAATAAAGATGAAAGTGAGAATCAATGGCACAGAAAAAGATAAAAATGGAAAAATCAATGAAACCAAAAGCCAGTACTTTGGGAAGATCAATAAAACGGAACAATCTCTTGCTGGATTGATCAAGCAAAAGAGAAGACACAGATTACCAATAGCAGCTATAAAAGTGACATCATTATTGAGTCTACAGATTTGAAGAGAATCACAAGAGCTTAGCATAAATAATTGCATGCCAATAATGTCACAACTTAAATGAAATGGAGGAACCCCCCCCTCCTCGCACGCGTGCAAAAGACACCAAGTAACAAAGCTCACAGAGGGAGAAGGAACTGAATACCCTGACTTGCATTTGCCTATGCATTTTTTATCTACTGGGAACCCAAACTGTAGCTAACAACCACACAAAGGAAAGCCCAGGCCCAAGGGACTTTGTTGGAAAGTGTACCAAACACTTAAAGGAAAAAAAAAAATTGACACAAACTCTTCTTCTGAGAAGACACATCTTCCAACTTGCTATGGGCTGGCATTACTCATGCATCAAATCCAGACAATGATGAATGAGCAGAGAAAACTACAGACCAGACTTTCTCTTGAATACAGACACAAAACATTTTTACTAAATTTTACTAAGTGGAATTAAATAGTACATGAAAGTGATGATTGCATCGTGATTATGTAGAGGTAATCCCAGGAATGCCCATTTGGGTTTCTGTGTGGGAAAAAAATGAATATGATTCACCATGTTACAACGATGAAGATCTATAGGTGCCTATAATCATCTTAACATATTGTAAGGAAAAAGATGACCAAAACCATATATTCAGACCTAATTAAAAACTTTCAGCACATTAGTTATAGATAGTAAGTACATTATTTGGATAAAATCAACTTTTCCTCTTTACTAACAATAATCAATCAGAAATTAAAAAATGGAAAAATAGTATTTATAATAACATCATCAAGATTAAATAGGTGCAGATAAATCTTACAAATAAAGTAAAAGACTTGTGATGTTTTTAAAAAGCCATAAAATGTGATTGAGAAAAATTTAGGATAGCCTGAATGAATAGAGAAAGGAGAAGAATCAATCAATAGGTTAAAGTGAAAAGTCTCATCAATTTCAATTTAAAAACCATCCAAAATAATCCAGTGACAATGTAGCGAGCACTCTAGAACCTCGAAAATGGATTCTAAGTTACTTTTTTTTTTAATTGAAGAAGCAGCTGAGCTACCCAGGCCACCCACCTCAAGTACTTTTCATCAAGATGGTGTCATCAAGTCAGCATGGCATCACATACAGAAAGACAAGCGAATAAGTGGGCAGAAGAAGACATCTGACGTCCTTGCTGGTGGACCGACAACTGCTTTTCAAGAAGGTGACATTGATTAGAAATGAAGGTTCATTTTCGGTAAATAGTGTCTTGGCAATCAGATATCCACATGTAAAACAAATGGCCTCAATCCTAAACACACAGTTAACTAAAGCTCTCTCCTAGAGTGAAATGTGAACCCCCAAACTAGAGGGTGTATAAAAAACAGTGTGAAACTTGTGTGAGAATTCCTTAAACACAATACTAAAAGCATGACCCAGAGGAAATACTGATAAATTAGACCTCCTCAAAATAGAAACCTTTGTTCTTCAAAGAAAGGTAAGAAGCAAATGAAAGAAAAATGTGGAAAAAGAGATCGGTAGTCATGTGTGATGTAAGATTTTTATCTAGAATAAAGGACAGTATTTTTAAATTAATAATAATACAACAAACAATCACACACACACACACACACACACACATCTCCTTCCAACCTCTCTACTTCCACTTTCCTCAAGGGAGTGCTCAACATCTCCCCTAAGTGGGATGACCTCCAGCTGTGATCTAAACATTGGGGTCCTCAGAGCCCACGTGTGGAGACTTAGTCCTCAGTGCAACAGTCTTTGGGGTATGCTTTGTCATGAGGACTCCCTTCTCATAAATGAGGTTGAGGTCCTTACAGAAGATGTGGAAGAGGGTACTCTGGTTTTCTTCTCCCCCTGTTGCCAGGTGAGGATGCAGCAATTGACAGCATCTTGGAGGTAGAGGATGCTCCCAGACAGGGAATTGGCGGGTGCCTCTGCAGCTGCATTGTTCCACACCTGCCCACTCTACACAAAGGAAGAAGAGGTAGGAGGGGAGGAGGAGAGGTGGGGGAACAGACATAGTGTTGGGGAGGATGGATACAATTAAAACACAGTATGGTCAAGTATAGGAAGGGGCAGTGAAAACCGCTGAAATTCATAAGTAATATGCATTAATATTGTAAGTGACTGGGAATATGGCTCAGTAGTAGAGAATTTACCTAGTTTGTGTGAGGCCTTAGGTTTGATTTTTTCAGTACTGAAGGAAATTATGGAAAAAAGGAAATTAATTAAAAACAAATAAATATATTTCCCAGTCACAAGTAATTTTTTTTTCTAAACAGCAAAAGCAGACCAGACAGCTCCTGACAGTCTTCTTGACTGGGGTTATCCCTCAAAAATCTACACTCCAGAACAGCAATGGGCACAACCATTTACACATTAAATAGGGTGATGTCAAGCCTGGCCGGATGAGCCTGTCTGAGCCAGCATGTGAAATGAGAGAGCAAAAAGGTGTACATATGAATATGTATCAATTTATTAATGGGTGCTATGGGGAACACGGACTCACAGATACAGGACAAGGTAGATCCAGTTTCAGAGTCCTTCCGTTTTCCCCGGAGATGAATGGAACCAGCAGTCAGGTCTCTGACTACCACAAGAGAGAGTGAGCACGTGCCTGCCTTCTCCTCAGTTTTAAGCAGTCAGTACCCTGAGAAAACCACGCTTCTATTGGGCCAAATACCCTAAGGTCATCAGCGGAGCGAATTCCCACAACAAGCATGCCCTTATTCCAACTTCCTCTCACCCCATCCTCCTCCTCTCCGGCTGCTCTGCAGTGGCTCTGGCCTACCTTCTACCTCTCAGACACATCAAGCTCATCTCTTTGATGTGTGTTTTCTGCAGGGCCCCATCCACACCTCACCTGGCTGACCCTTTCTGTCAGGTTCCCATATAACCCAGTGGGAGAGCCTCTCTGTCCCATGACCGGTTTCACTGTGAAGAGCAGTGGTTTGCCACTACCTGAAACTATCACACCTGTGTGCTTGTTTGTTTCTGCTCATGGGTATTTTTGTCCTAAGACATAAGGTCCAGGAATCAAGGACCAAGCTGGACAACGCTATATTGTTCAGCAGCCTCCGAGGAGCCTGCCCATAGCAGTTGCTCAGCTGCCATTGGTACAGGAAAGAAATGCAAGTTCTCTGTGTTGAACAATCACCATAGAAATACAAACTTTGAGTCTGTCCATTGATCTCTGTTACAGGAATGCGAAAAGGAGTCTTCAAGTTCCCAACTCTCTTTCAAAGAAACCTCTCAGGGTGCATCAAGCCTACCTGGCATGATGGTGTCACGAGCTGAAAAGCATGATGGGAGTGGAGGAAGGCACACAGAACATCCAGAAAAGAAATTGTCACCGGTCGGTGGTGGCACACGCCTTTAATCCCAGCACCTTGGGAGACAGAGCCAGGCAGATCTCTGTGAGTTCGAGGCCAGCCTGGGCTACCAAGTGAGTTCCAGGAAAGGCACAAAACTACACAGAGAAACCCTGTTTCGAAAAACAAAAAACAAAAATAAAATAAAAAATAAAAATAAAAAAAGAAATTGCTTTTTTCCTTGCACAGAAAGGAATTTTCTCCTGAAGAGCCACACAATGGCTCATTTGCAAGTGTTTACCAAAGAAGCATGGAGGCCTCCTCTCAGATCCTCAGTACCATGTTAAAAGGTGGGTGCACTGTAATCCTAGCACCAGGGAGGCGAAGAGTGAAGAACACTTTGGGCTGGCTCACCAGCCATTCCAGTCACACGTTTAAGTTCCAGGATCAGTGAGAAGCCTTGTTTCAAAGAATAAGGTGGAGAATGATTATAGAAGTCATCTGACACTGACCACAGCCCCTCTACACACACATACATGCGCGTGCGCGCGCGCGCGCACACACACACACACACACACACACACACACACACACACATGCACAGACACAGAGAGACAGAGAGAGGGAGAAAGAATAACTGTACATAACCCAACAAGAGTCAAGATCACTTTCTTAATATGTCTATGGCATGCACAAACATGCTATGCAATTTCATATATGGAGTATGGGGGTGTCATGCTTGAAATTGTGGGTCCACTTCAGACCTGCTGGAATTAAATGATTCAGCCTTCCTGTCCCTGTTTACAAACTAAGGAGGCGGATCAAATGGGATGCATGGGTCATTAACAGTACATGTAAAAACACTTATCACAGATTCTAGACTATAATTCAATCTTCAGGAGATAGTAATAACAACAATTCAAAGTATAATTACTAAATGAAAATTATGAGAGATACCAACACCATTTTGTTTCTTCTATTGACTCTTCCTCTTTGAGGGCTGGGGATTATATGGCATGTAAAAATAATGCACAATGTTTGCATTTATAGTTTTCAGATTAGAGAGTCAAAAGGTAGATGGACGTTTGAAGGAAAACCATTCTTCCTGTGTGTCACAGGAAGGGAAGTCCACCTAGCCGCAGGCACCCCCAAGATGTTTGTACCAGACAGGCACCTCACTCCTCTGCCGCCCCTCCTCCCCCCCTCCCCCGCCCTGCTTTTCCTCTGTGCGTGTCCCGGCAAACGGAGACCGCACACAAGATGAACAACTTCCTGCCTGAGGGAGGGCTTCCTAGATCAAGGTGCCGGAGTCACTCTTAGGAGAGTGGTGCCAGAAGCCTCCTGTAACCCTGTACCTCTCCATGTGACCCACGCATAGGCATTGTCCTTCCTCTGTGCCAGAAAAGGAGCATGCCCGAGCTCCCAAAAGCTTTCTCATGGCAAGAGAAAAAAGGGAAGTTGTCCACTCAAATAGCTCAACACAGCAAGTTCAGCCAGCACACAGCTTAAGTAACCTGAGACCTGGGAGATGGGAAAGAGAAAGGCTAGAGCCCGGTCAGGTTTTTTGTCTTCTTTCTTTTGCCAATGCTCTTCCTGGGTGCAGGGGGAGTGAGAAAGAAAAGGGAACTATTGCCCAACATTAAAAAGGACTACTCAGAGCCAGTGCCAAGTTGGTACCTTAGAATGGCTGAGTTGGGTGGGGGAGAGGGAGAATCTCTTCCCAGTAGATAAGGGAAAAGTTCCCTGCAAAGCCGGTTCCTCCGCAAAGCACTCTATGAGGAACTGTTGCATTTAGACAGAGGAGTAGAAATGAAATTATAAAATGGAAAAGAAATACTAAGGTGTAAAAACAGATGGCAGAAAAGGAGTGAACTCTCCACGTAGCGGCTGGAAGGGGTTTTCCTGGAGTGGACTGTGTTAGCAAGCAGCTTACGACTCTAGACTGTTGACCGTGGAAGAAGGTCTGTATGACAAGGCGGAAATCAGAAGAGGGTTCAACATCTTTGCACAGGAGGTAGGAGCGATGCAAAACTGGACAGGGCTATGGTGAAGGGACAAGGGCATGGGGGAGGCAATGGCAGAGGACCAACAATGGCCATTGTGTAGTTTGAGGTTTTACAGCTACTATGCACATTTAAATTGGTTGACAATTCAAAGTCCTAGCACCTCTTGCCACTCAGACTTGAACAAGATCTTAGTAGCACATGCCTGGGGAGCAGGGTTTTCAATGGGCAAGGTCACAGAGCACACTCATGACCCAGAAACAGAAAGAAAGCAGGGTCAGATGTGATATGTGGGTATAGGGAAGCCCACAATACCCTACCCCAGAGAAGTTTCACAGTCTGCCTCCTCTTCCTCTGCCTCCTCCCCTACCCACATGGACAGATCCCCTCCCATCTGTATGTGGGGTGGGAGTTTTTTTCCACCGAATTTTATTTAAATCCAAAAGACAGAATGTCCACAGCTAAAATTTTTTAAGTCAAATTGATTATCACACAGAGCAAAATTTGTTTACTGAGACTGTTACACACATACAGAGGGATAGGTGAGAAACACATACATGCATATACACAGAGCCTTATAACCCCAGGAACCCAAACCAAAGAAAGGATGCATGGAAGGCAATTTCAGCACTGATTATACCCAGGAAATACTGATCATAGGGCCTCCCCTCCCATCTGTGGTTCTCTTGTGGGTCATTTCCTTCTCTCCTCCCACTCACAGAGCTTGTCTTTAGTTTTCCATGTTGGTTTCAAGACAAACATGATTTGCCTAAACCAACAAAGTGCACATTGGAATGGGAAAATATTAGACAGGGGATATGTTATTAACTGTATTCCTACTTTCTGATATCCAACTTTCTGTCATCTGTGACAAGATCCTGACACATCCTAGGAGCCAAGAGGAGCTAAGCATAGAAGTCATCCAGTCCAAGCAAACCCAAGCTTCAAGCTATGAGTGAAGACTACATATTGATCCTCACATGGGACAGTCACCAGGTACCATTTTTTTTTCTACAAAAATCTACTCCTACAATTATGCCTCTCAGTCACAAAACCAATTTAAAACACTTGACCAAGGAGATTATAGACATTAGGGGAGTCTGAACACTGTTGTTTAGAAATCTGATGTGGTATCAAGCTGCCTTCTAAATATTTCTCCTTTCAGCTTTAAGCAGAAAAGATTCTCTTTCTAATGAATCAGAGACCTGTGGATGCACAGAGTTCTAATAATAAGTGATAGATGGGTTCTCATCGCTGAATGTCCCCTTTAAGGCTCAGGGAACATTGTGGAAGAGGGGGCAGAAAGAATGTACAAGCTGGAAGACAGAGAAAAGGCTATAATGAAATGTCATCTCCTGGGCAAGGTGAAGCCACCACAACTACAAACTCCCCTCAGCTATAAGTGCTTGCTTTAGTCTACAAGAGGGACCCATGAACTATCAGGCGTAAATGACTGAAGATGTGCTCAGGGAGTTTTATCCCTCGAGACTGAAGTAGTTGCTACTGATAGGTTCAGGGAGAGGGAGAACCGTTGCCTTTGGCTTTGTATCCACTGATAACCTCATCGGGCTCCAGTGGGTAGTTCCACCCCAGTGGTCTCACAGATGGCCCTGGTTAAAGAGGTAATGAAATAAAACAAACACTTGTGGGTCTGCAAAAAGAACTGTGAGTGAGGAGAGTGGATGGGGAAGAGGCTTGATGGGGATGGGGGTGGAGATGGGGGCGGAGTAAGCAGAAGATGTTGTATACATGGAATCCAGACACGAGTGATTATCATAAGAACCTATGCATGTGTGAAAACTCATCAAACTGTGTTTGCATGTATATACATGCACACACACACACACACACACACACACACACACACACACAGAAAGAAATTGTTCAAGACAAATATGCCAAGACTTCAGAAGAAACAGCATCCCCTTTTTAAGGACATTTTAAAAGCAAAATATTCTCAAGAGCTATTACTAAAAATACTATTTATTCTGTTTTCTGATTAATCATTTACCCAGTGCTACCTTACTGATACATTCTGCGACGATCCTTGAAGGCTCCTGTGGTGAAGGCTTGGTTCTTGCTGTGATCCTCCTAGGAGTACAGGCTCTGTTAGGAGAAACACGTCACCAGCGTTGAGCATTTGAGGGTGTATTTTACCCTTTGCCCATTTCTCATGGTCTTGTTCTCCAGTCACAGGGAAAGCAGCTCTGCCCCACCATGGTCTCCACCATGATGTTCAGCCTTGTCTCGGGCTGAGAGCGATGGAGCCAAACAATAAAGCTCGGAAAACCTGAGCCTAAAGAAGCATTCTCTTTGCAAGTTGTTTTGCTCAGCTGTTCAGTCACAGAGAGGGAAATGACATGCCTCCTACCTTCTACTCCTTCCGCTGTTCTTCTACAACATAGGTAGAGAAATGGCAAAACCAAGACAAGCCCCAACATCCAGGCTACCAAAAACAGGAAAACCAGCGCAACTCAACTCTTCTTCTGCCCATGAATTTGAGCTCCAGAAAGATAGTGGCATGCCATTTGTCGTTGATCTGCTGCTTATAGATGTATAAGGTACTTCATATTTTTCTAAGTTACATTTCTTTTGTGAGCATGTATGTGGGTGTGCTTATGCTGTGGCACACACATAGGAGCTGGTTCTCTTTCCACTATATGGACCCCAGGGGTTGAACTCACATTGTCAGGCTTGGCGGCAAGTGCCCTCACAGGCTGAGCCAGTTAATATACCCTGAGGGTATTTGTAAATGCATGACCATTTCCATGGAGACTTATGTGATGGGTTCCACGTGTTCATCATTCTCTGCTGCATGTGGTACCAAACATCAAGTGGTTCCTGACACAAACAAACAATGTTGGCAACCACTCTATGAGAAAATAAGAGGTAATTGTCTAATCTGAAAACTTACATGGACAGTTGACATTCCCTTGTGTGAGGAATGCTTTTCTTCTGTCTATGGTAGTTAGCCCAACAAGGATTCATAATTCCTGAACTTTCCTCGTCCCCTTTGTGCAAATTAGTCAATCACACTAAACCATAAGGCCAAGCTCCCATCAATGGGATGAGACACAGTTACTACAAACATCATAGGTAAAAGACAGAGACCACTTTGGCCAAAAGGAGAATGCTTGCTAGCACGGTTTGGGTTCTGGCTCACCCTTTTTGAACAAGAATGTGCCTTGACAAATTACTATCACTTTGTTCTTGTGCTCCTTTGAGAAACATCAAGATAATGTTTTTCATCACCTACAAAGAGAAAAATGTTGATAACACACTAGAAACTGTACAGACGATTGATGCCACTAAACCCTGAATACAAATTTCATGTAGCAGCTACTTAGAGTTGACTTTCTGTCATTACAAAGAAGTGTTTTCTAGGAAGCAGACTCCAGGTTGAAGGAAGGGATCTGGTCTTGCCTAAGGCTCTAATTTTTGGAATTCATCTGCCTAATCAGAAGCTTCCACCAATGCCTCTTTGTTTACCAAATGAAGAGCCAAGATTTCATCTGTCACCCAAGCTACCCTTAAGCTATGATGGCTTCCTCTCTTCTGCACTTTCTGAGAGAGAATCATGACTGGCTAGGCTCTCAGCATTGGCAGCCAATCAACAGTTGCAGACTGAGGTGAGCATGGAGCAGAAAAGAAGCAATGTTGCCAGTCCACAAAGGTCTTTCTTAGTCCCACAGTTTACTCTCTCCTCTGAACCATTCGTCATTATTGGTACTATCTAAGTGAGGCAATCTGCATTGACGGCTCAGTGAGGTAAGTGCCATTGTGCTCATTTTTAATGGAGAAAATTGAGACATTGGGAGACTATATAATGTGTTCAAGATCACAGAGATAGCAAGTAATAAGACCAGTCCCTGTGCTGGACAATGGTGTATTTAATACTAATATGCCTCAGTATAATTTATCATTTTGTACTTATCCCTATCTGCCCAACTATGCTGGGGGTGGAAGACATGTCTTCTCCTCTCCCTATACCATACATCTTAGCTTTGGACATGCTCTGCTTCAAGGCCAAGGATGCCAAGGCACCAGGTGAGATGCGATCAGAGTGCCTGCCAAGGAAGGAACAGATGGTTCTGCTAAATGGTGAGATCAAGTCCCTGCCACAGTAATGGCAATAAGCATCCCACATAAAATAATTACTTCCAGTTTGCCTGGCAGGTTGGATGAAGTCCGGGGGGAAAGCTCACTGTTATCTTACAGCTCTGAGCTTTCAAGCTGTGTTTTCCCAAGTGAAAAGGATCTCTTCCCTGGGATTCTTTGCAAGATCCATTTAGTCATGACAGAACTACCTTCATGAGTGACAAAGTCTATTTGGAGTCCTTCTGCTGGACAGGGACCAAGATTGGGGAGCAGATTAAGTTTCAGGGAGATTTAAATCCACAGTCGAGGTCTAGGGACGGTCAGGAGAAACACAGTCCTACATGCAGAGGTCAGGGGACGTCACAGGAGTCTTTTTTTTCTTCCAGGGATGGAATTTGGGTAGTGGTGAGGCTTGGCAGGAAACACTCTTATCCATGAACTGTCTTCTCAGCACTAAGAGCACTTTTTAAGGTATATTCCTCATCACAATAACAGAGTCACCTCTGCAGAGACTTCTGTGACTTATGCTCATTTGAAATTGGGAAACCTAGAGGCCATGTGACCAAGTCAAGTTCTCTAGGCTGGTTAGCTATGTCCTGTAAAATTATGCAGTGATTTTTCCCATCTGTGGAATAGGAGGGATCATGTGTGGCTGATGTGCTTAAGGAATGCAAGAAACATTAAAAGAGACAGAGATCACGAAACATGTGGATGGTACTCAGAATGGAATGCAGGCACCTGACTGAACCCTTCTACTTACGTTCAGTAGCAGAGTCACCTGCTGCCCCTACCTGTTAAGGCTTCTGTCCTTTGTCCTCACCTGTCTTCAGAGGCCCTGGCTCCTCCCGGGCCCCACAGTTAGTTTTCTTGAATTGTGGAGCTCAGAAGAAACAATCTCTGTGCCTGTCTGTCTAACAGTCTATCTGTCTGTCTGTCTTTCTTTTTCTCTCTCTCTGATGTGTGTGTGTGTGTGTGTGCGTGTGCGTGTGCGTGTGCGTGTGTGTGTGTGTTCAGTAAACAAATATCTATTCACATTGAATGGTGAAAGTTTACTCTTGATATGGCTTTGGTATCCTGATTATGAAAATTTAACCCAACTCAATTCAAGTCAATCTTTCAGAGAATCTAGACTTCCTGTTGCAATCCCAAAGAAAGCGTAAGGACTTCATACCTGTGGTGATATATTGTGTATTCCAATAAAGCTTACCTAGGAATCAGAGGACGAGGCCAGCCAGCCACAAGTATTTACCTCTACGAAATCCTCAGTCTAAAGAGAATGAGTTCCTGTTTCCTCATGCCTTATAAACCTTTCTGTGTCCTGCCGTATTACTTCCTGGTATTAAAGGCATGTGTCACCACTGCCTGGTTCTGTTTCTCTCATGTAGCCCAATGTGACCTTGAACTCACAGAGATCCAGACAGATCTCTGCCTCCTGAGTGACAGAATTAAAGGTATATGCCACCACTGCCTGACATCTATGTCTAATTTAGTGGCTGGTTCTGTCCTCTGATCCCCAGGTAAACTTTATTGGAGTACACAATATGTCACCACACATACCTCCCAAGATGCCTTCTCTGGTGCCCCAAAGAAAAGTTCAATCCTGTCATTCCCATCTCCTGCTTATTGAGCCTAGATTCGAATCTATACCCCAGTAGGGACAGAGAAGGCCATGTACCATGCTGACAAGTAGAGCATGCATTGTTAAATGATGTGAAATTTGTCAGTGATGGAAGGCATCCAAAATTCATTCTAAAAAAATATAGCACAACAGTCATAATAAGAAAAGAAATAAAAAATCAAGCTGTTTTAATGGTTCTACCCCTTACATTCTACAAGGAAACATCTCATCATCCAGTAGCTGCCCTCCTCCTGTGAGCAGTATGTCCTGTACATAGCTCCTGGCCCCCAGGCCATGTAGCTTGCTGCATATGGAATTTATAGGTGATGTTTCTTTTATTTCTGTATGTGAGACAGGTGTCATCACGCCGGCCTCCACCGGCTCAAAGGGAAATCCACTGTTTTTCAAATTGGCCAACCCTCTGAAGAACACCTTGCATCTCTGTGGCTGCTTCCAAGGTTTTCCTCATCTATCAGTTTTCAAACATTAACGCTGATGTGCCTTTCTGTGGACTTCTTTGTTTTTATTCCATTTAGAAGGCAGCCATGCTCGACACTATACCACCAATGCAGTAGTCATCCTGTTTATAATTAGTTTAGCTTCTGGAATATTTTGACTTTCAATTTTTACCAAATGTGGAAGGTTTTCAAACATTTTTTTTTCAAAAGCTCCTTCAGTCCCACCTTCCCTTCTGGTACACCAAGGATTCGAGTGTCTGCTGTTTTGTTATTATTACACAGGTTATCGTTTTTTTAAGTCTGCATAGACTCCATTGCTTAAACTGATCAATGAATCCTCAAGTATATGTCATCCTATCTACTCTAATATTAAACCTAAAGAGGGTTTATATAATATCAGTTATTATATTCTGATTCTATAATTTCCATTTTATTCTTTTATAACCTCATTTTAATGAGCTCTATTACTTTTTCCTTTGTTTCATGGAAAGTCATAATTATATGCTAAAACATTTCTAAGATGTCTGCTCTAAAACCAACATTCCACTCATTGTGGTACTGCCATCCATTGATAGTTTTTTTAACTCAACCTCTAAATTTCCATATCATGGTGAGTGATTCATTTCTTGTATTGCGGACATTTTTATATGATGCTATGAGGCTCAGGAACCTATTTTATCATCTTTTTTTAAATTGGAGATACATGCTACATTGTGCATGTGGAGGTCGGAGGACAACTTTTAGAGCTCAGTTCTCTCTCCCCACTACGTAGGTCCTGAGGATTAAACTCAGGTGGTCAGGGTTACCCTCTGAGCCATCCTACTAGCCCATATTTTATTATCTTTTTAAAAGTCGGGCACCCCTTTGTTGTGGTATAGGGCAAGAGCTGGTTGAGTGTATCTGTTTGACTTCCTCTTAGATATCTCTGACATCATCCCAGATAGGTTGGAGCAGTGACTTCTACTACCTCATTACAGATGGGCACAGCAGAATTTCAGTCTGCCCAGAGCTTGATCTTTCTAGAAAAGGTAGGCTGCAACTCAGTCTGTAAGTTCAAGTATAAACTCGGATCCTTATGAGGTCAAGAAGAGGGTAGAGGCAGAGAGCTCACATTACTTTGTAATAGCTGAGTAAGGCTAAATGCTTATCTACCAGCTTGCCCTCTCTGGGGAGCCATGAAGACTGATCTACCAGCTAGTTCCTCTGTGTGTCGCCCATCCATCTTGTTGATGTGAACTGGTAGTAGAGACTCAACAGAAAGGATCAAAAACTCAAGGGCTGACTAACTCTGCTTCACGTCGCCTTATTCAGTCTTCTTCCCTTAACTGAGAATGTGGGTTCACCTCTCCTCTGAACCCCACTGGCAGCAGTTGGGGGAAGTAGAAGTGAAATGGTAACTGGCTTCTGTTCATGCTACCTTGTTCAGTCTCAGCAGCCTTGAGTGTGAATGGTTGGGCTCAACGCTGTATCAAGCATGCTTTCCTATGGGACTGAGGTCCTTCAAACACAGAATAAAACCTTGGCTCTCAATGATGCTCAGTGCCTTTCCTTCTTCCAAACCAGTCTCCTACTGACACTTTAAAAAAATGATCCCCGTGGAACCTGGACTTGAGGAGCAAAAGATGTAAGGAATTATTGATACCAGTATCAGTACTGCACTTAAGCACTCACAGGAAGGGTTTTAAAGTAGTTATGGAAAGAAATGCTGACAGATTAATGGCATCATGTATTCACATACGCAATAAAACCTACCCCTGCCAGGTTGTCAGAACTAAGCAGAGAGACTCTGTGAAAGTTTATAGGCAGAAACCATGTTTAAAGATCTCTTATTGTAAAATTGTCAATGTCACTGGAAACAATGGCCCTGCACCCCCTCTATCTGACTGTCTTGTTATGCTGTTTCATTCCACATTGGTTACAGAAATTAATACATCTAAATGGTGTTTGTATTTATGTCAATGATAATTCGGATGTCAAGGAACTTCTTTTTCTCTTACGTTAACACTGATTATTTTGTTGAGTGTGGCAGCTTAGTCTTGTTCCTATTCCATCCCATTATGCCCCTCTTTCCCTTAGAAGAGTACTTAGCAAATGGAAGACTTATATGCCTCCAAACAGATACTTTGCAATGACTGACTAGTAACACTTCTGGTTGTCACAACCTGCAGCAGGGCCGATATTGACATCTTAAAGTGCAGATAATGGATCATCTCGATATAATGCAACACACAGGAGCCTCCCCACCCCCAGCAATGAAGAATCTGGTCTAAAATATCTATAACTTGACACTGGGAGCCGTTTCTTAAGGGGTACAAAATGGAGTTCTATTGTAGTTCATAGGAAATCAGAAGTGAGGTTCATGCAGCCTTGGTTGTAAATTTCTCTTGTAAATGCATAAGCAGAGGGGTTCAGTTCTCTGCCAAGGGGGTGAATCTGGTTCTAGTGTTCATGCCTACCTTCCTGGTATCAAGTGCTAGACAGCTCTTCAGTTCCTACTGGCCGTTTTCACTCTGCACATGACCTCATCCCCCATTTGTCCCTCTCCTCCAGCTTCTTTCTGTGCCCTATATAGACATTTTTGCAAGTGACTTAATTCCCCATAGTAACTCATCTTTTTTCCTGATCCAACTAATTAATCTGCATTGTCCAAATCAAAATGTCAACATAATTCAGTAGTTATTTGAAGAGAATCAATCTTCAAGAAAATGAGACTGTGGGATTTGTGAGTTTGAAGTCAGAGGAGACCACTGAATATGAGGAGCTAGAATCCTTAGATGGTTTTTGAAGATAAACTGGCTGCATCTCTTTGAGCATCAGGAAGGATAAAAAATTAAAAGATGTGAAACGGTTAGGCATGGTGGATTAAAGGTGGTCCCACATTACTTGCCACTCATCCATCTACTCCCCCACACCCACACATGCAAAACTGAACCTGGGTTTTTCTTCTGTTCTTACTCAAGGAATAGAAATGTAGTACAACTAATCCTATATAACTTCAGAAATTGGAACCTAAGATTGGGACCTAGAGTGTCCAACTTTGCCTCTTGGAATGCTTTCTTTTGGTAGGTGGGCACCATGGTGTGAGGAAACCCAAGAAACTACATTCAGGAGGTCAATCAAGATATTAGTATTACTCTGGGTTCTCTAAAGGAACATATCTAATAGAATGAATTTTTTTATATTTACACACACACACACACACACACACAAAGGGAATCTATTAGAGTGACTTACAGTTTTTTGTCTAGATGGTCCAACAATGGTTGTTTCCTGAGGGAGGGAAAGGAAGTCACAATCTGATAGTTTTTCAGTCCCCAGGACTGGGTGTCTCAGCAGTCCAAATCTGGTGCTGGAGTTCTGAAGGATTCCTAGAGACCCACTGGTCTTTAGTCTGTATTGAAATCCTGAAGAAATAGTTCGTAATACCACTTAAGAAATGTCTCATTAAGAGGATAGGTAAACTTGCCCACAATAGGAAGGGCATGAAGACAAGCAGAAGATTCCTTATTCCATGTCTTTTATGTGAGCTGCCACCAGAACATGTGGCCCAGATTGAGGGTGGGTCTTCCTACCTCAAATAATCCAATTAAGAAAATTGTTTGCAGGCATTCTCAGCTACTTGGGTTTTAGTTGACTCCAGTTTAGTCAAGTTGGCCACCAAGATAATCATAGTGTCCTTAGCTGACAGTCACACTTGAATATTTAAACAATACCCAGAGTAACTACCAGCCATTTTTTCATCTATCTTGAATAGCCTAGGCCCTGCTATCCTTAGATAATTGTAGTCTCAGTGATGGCCAATAAATCTTGTCAATATACATTTGTGTGATGGTAATTGTTACTGTTTTAAGTCACTGCATTTTTTACATTGTGATACATAACTAAAACAATGGACCAATAACTGCAGTGGCTAGCTTAAGAACTAACATGCTAAGACCTGGGCAAGGTGGCTGGTACCCTAGCATTCATGAGGCTAAGGCAGGAAGACCATGAGTTCTGAGCAGCCTGAGTTACATGGAAAAACCCTATATAAAGCAAAACCAAATAAATAAACAATAAAATTCACACAAGGTCAATTAAAACTTTTTCCTTTTCAAGTGATAGTCAGGAACATCAAAGAGATTTTTTGTGATTATTCTAAAAGAATATGCTTATATAAGATCCTCAGTCTAACCGTGTGGTTTGCTCAAAATTCAGCATAGGTTGAATGAATAACCTGATCAGATCTCTTCAATATCTCTTGAATACCAGTTTGAGAATGGAGCAGGAAGAAACAGAATGTTGAGAATTAAGGGAAGTGAGTATACCACTCCAGGAACCCATGTCAAGGATGTTAATGCCTCAGACTCAGGAGAATGACAAGACCTTCCCCGGGTCCAAGTATGGATGCTGATGAGCTGTTGGCCTTCAGCTAAAAACAGGATGTGCAAAAAGTACAGAGCACAGCTTCCTAGTCCCCAATGACTGCAATACCCACCCCCCTGAGACTGCTCCTCTGCAGAGACTCCCCACTGAGATTAGCTCACCCACCCCTTCCTTCATGTTGTATATAATAAATTTGCTGAGTACCTGGTCTGCTGGTGCATCTCCACCTGAGTGCACAGCTCGGCCAAGCACTGTTTTATGTTACTTCTGTCTGTCTTAATCTTCACTGCTCAGTCGGGTTTCTAGGACCCAGCAAATAATTAAGAATAAGAACTGTGGCATTTGAGAGGATCTGAATAATTGCAAGAACCCCTTGTGGTGGCTTGAGTAAGAATGGCCCCCATGGCCCCCACTCACTGCTGATGTGGCCATCAGGGTCCATGGTCCTGCCACAGCTGGGGTTGGTGTTGATGTCTGTTGCCCATGCTACCACAGGGGCCCATGCAAACCATGTGTTGAAGTACAAAGATCATGCTGTGCTGTCCCCTCCCCTTACATCCTCCTCCCCCAACCCAGAGAGCTGACTCTGCCCCTTGCTGGCCTTGGGATAACCAATGACCCTGGCATGGGAAAGCTGGCACCACCTCTTGCTTGCGGGGGGGTGGTCCCAGTGGCCCAGACTGACCACCTCAGCTACCACCCAGGCACACACCCAGGGCTTTGACTTTGAACTCTGCAACATCTACCCCATCTATGACGTGCTGGAGAATGTGAAGGGACTGGTCCCGAAGAACCACAGCCACAGGATCTTTGTGACTCAAGGCAACTGCAGGATATCCAACAGGAGTTTTGGTAGGAGTTCAGAACTGATGGTGTACCAGAAGCCAGAGATCTTGAACCTGAACAGCACATCACACAATGAACATTTGCAAGTAAAGCTGCTTGGACAAAAGGGTCTACTGCATGACATACAGCAGCTCCCATTTAGACAAATGAAGAGGTGTTGGAGAAGTGGGAAAGACAAAGGAGCAAAGTGTTTTTGTTGTTTGTTTGTTTGTTTGTTAATATTCTTATTTGTATTTTTTCTTTCTTATTTTTACTTTTTTTTTAGATTTCCTATAAGGGTAAAAGGGGGAATATAGAGGGACTGGGAAATAAGTGGGATTGGGGTGCAAGATGTGAAATTCCCTAAGAATCAATAAGCAAGTATGTTTAAAAAAAGAATGGCCCCCATAGCTCGTATACTTGAATATTTGGTCATTAGGGAGGACACTATTAGGAGGTGTGGCTTTGCTGGAATAGGAGTGGCCTTGTTGGGGTAAGTATGGCCTCGATGGAGAAAGTGTGTCACTGGGGGTGAGCTCTGAAGTTTCAAAGGCCCAAACCAGTCCCCGTGTCCCTCCTGTGGCTCCAGATGTGGAACTCTCAACTACCTCTCCAGCACCACGTCTGTGTGCATGCCACCATGTCTGCCATCATGATTTCCACCATGCTGATAATGGACTAAACCTCTGAAGCTTATAGACCCCAACTAAGTGCTTTCTTTTTTTTTATAAGAGTTGCTTTGGTCAGAGTGTCTCCTCACAGCAATAGAATATTGACTAAGATACCCCTAGTCTTCCAAATCTGGTCTTTGGTGAACAGCAGCAGTCTCCCCTTGCCTGTCTGATGAACAGACCCTGTCCTTTGCAATAAACAATACAATTCTAAGGCAGTTACCTCCACAAGAGTGGTCCCTCCCTCTATGCATAATTCTTACAAGGTTCTAGGTACAAAATCAGAGTGAGGACTCAACATGCTACAGGGCGTAGCTGTAGAGAATCTGAAAAACAGGAACACACTAAAAGAGTGAAAGTGTTCACTAAATTAAGTCAATGAAACTAGGGGAAATATTTGAGAAAAATCGTGGCTCAAGGGGGAAGTAATACAACTTTAAATGAAAGTGAATTTAGAGATATTCCCCAAAGATTCTAGCATGGATAAGTTCACTTAAGAAGCTGAGACCAGTTCTAGAAGAGCAATAAAACCTGGACTCAGTAGGGTGCTATTGTAAATACATTTGGTGGTGATACAATTTCTTCTCACAACATAGAAAGAAGACTCAAAGATGGAGGGATTCCACTAGAATTGTCATCACTATGACAAACACTAAGGGAAATTATTTGAAAGGTGGAAAGAAGATTTTTGACTCACACTTTAAGAGGATTCACTCGACGGCTAACTTCACTGTTATGGTAGAACGGCATGTCGGGACCAAGTTTCTTACCTTGTGGTGGCCAGGAAGCAGAGGGAGTGGGACGACAAAGAGCAAGGGACTAAGGAAAGACACCTTCGTCAGAGGTACTCTCTCGGTTACCTACTAGATGGTGTCAACCTCATTCAGACCATATCTTTCACCATCTAAAAATGCCCTTCATACACTCAGGAGTGTTTCTCTGATCTCTGAGTCATGGGAATGTCTTCCAGTCCAATGAGGTTGACCATCAAGATGAACCACTGCAGAGATAAACAGTGTCTGAGCAAGTTGATTATGCCCTATGACACCCTCTTCACCAAAACACTGAGAAATACTTTGATGAGAGAAACACGAAAGCTTAAAAAGCATCTCATTCGCTGCACTCTATAAGCTAAGCATAATCATGCAAGATGCTGCCGTGGTGGCAGAAGAATCCAAGCGACGGTGGCATGAGTACAGTCACAGGCACTATGGTTGTCTGATCCACAGGAATCTAGTAATGACTAATAGATCATAGGGTCCCTAAGGTAGTTCCCAAGCTCCAACCTGGCCTGCATCAAAACAAGCTCTAGATTTATAAATAGAAGCTTAATTTGTGTCAGTGTGACAAATCACAATTCTGATCCAATTCTAAGACTCTATTTGGTTCACACAATAGAATCCCTTGACTAACTGAAACTCAGATTGTTTTAAAAAAAAAAAAAAGAGCCTGCAATTACGTAAGAGTTACTGCTCAGTTCTTTCTTCCTATTCTTCTCCAAAGAAAATGATAACCCCATGTGTGGTAACTGTGCACTGGGGGAAAAAAGATATGTAGACTTCAGGGGTGTCGTTGTACTAAATGACTCAGAATTATCACAGTTTCTGGGAGATGATAACACAATTGTGAACCAACTGTTAGATGGGGCTAATAAATGAGATACAGCATGAGCCATGTAGGTACAGACCTCCAACTGGGTTATTTTCCTACTTCCCAAGTTCATGATAGAAGACATACTCTCCAAATATCTCTAAATGAGAGGCTTACAGGAGAAATACCTAAGGAAAAAATTCCTATAGCTCTCTTCCATGCAGAAACAACACATCAAAACAAACACACAAACAACTTAGCAAACGCCAGACAGTACTAACCCCTGAACAAATCAAGATGTTACTGGTTAAATTTTAGATAACTCTATCATAGTCCCATTTGCATTGGCAGGCTAATCTGTGCATGAGATGGTTGGATTCATCTCAGAGTTACAGTGAGTATTCTAAGCATAATCAGGTGTTGATTTCAATTATAGCTACCATTCCAGATATAGTCTGTATCAGTAAGTCTTCTCCAGAAAAACAAACACAATAGATGTTGTAACTGCTGCATCACAATAGCTAAGCTGTAAGGCATTAACCAAGAAGAGTACACGTCACTCAACAACTTCATTTCCCTGATACAGAAGAGATGGAAGTGTTTAAAGCAGTACACATGTTAGTTGCATAAAGTTGCTTTTGAGTAACAGACTTCTGGGGAGACGCAGCAGACACATGTCTGTTCACTCCACTAAAGGAACTTACACCAGACCAAAGTGACAATTGTGCCCATGTCTGGCTTGGTGAACCAGTGAGTTTTCAAAGTGATGATTGTGCCCATGTCTGGCTTGGTGAACCTGTGAGTTTTCAAAGTGATGATCGTGCCCATGTCTGCCTTGGTGAACCTGTGAGTTTTTATTGGGGTAGAGCAGGACTATGAGTGGGGGATTTCATATAGGAAGCAGAAATGACTCAAAAGCAGCTGCATTAAAAAGCCCACCTGAACACTGGTGATAGCTCAGGAAAACACCAACCCTGGAGTTCTTCGCACAGTTTGCAGGCTGAGAGGCAGTGCCGAAACACTCTCCTTTGCAGCATGGCTCTCCAGAATTTCCTATATCCTGACAGGCATTCTCTCCTTTGTCTAAAGCCAGGAGGGGGCCTCTGAGACTCTTCCAAGTATCTGTTCTCCCTGACATGTAATCTGTTCGCCTCCTGAGCCTTGCCCTCCCTCCTGAAGGAAATGCTTCAGTTCAGAGGAACTGCCCCACAACATATGGGGATTATGACCTTGCTGTTTGTATGTGTTGACCAAGTGCTGTTTGAAGAGATATGTGGAAGTGCCAAGTTGACAAGAAGTGGACTAAGTTAACTTTACATGTCATCTCAATTGCACCACATGATGTCCGCTTAGCTAAGCATTGCTTCTGAGTGGGGGTGAATGTTTCCAAAAGAGCCTAACATTGGACTCGGTATATTGAGTAGAACATATTATCCTCCAGAGGGCAGGGGCATTGTAATCTGCTGAGAGTCTGAGTAGAACAAAAGGTAAAAGTGGGGAAGATTCCCTACGTGCCTCCTTGAGCTGGGGTGCCAGTTTCCTCCTGTCTTTGGTGCTCTTAGTCCTCGGGCCTTCAGATTGAACGTGGTGTCACTCTCCATCTAGTTCACAGGCCTTCATGCTATATATACAATTGACCTTTGTGGGTTCCTAGTCTACAGAGGACAGGTCCTGATACTTCCTCAACAACAATTCAATGCAAAGGCAGGTTAGTGCTTTATTGTATACATGTATGTTTATATATATATATATATATATATATATATATATATATATTATACATAGACTATTATGTATGTGACATAGAATACAATGCCTTATACATATGAACAAATGAATCTGTCTATTTGTATGTACCCATAGATAATTTCTTATGGCTTCTGTGGTTCTGTTTCTCTAGAGAACCACAAGTTTACAAATATTGACACTAAGAGTAGCCACAATTAAAAATACCCCCAAAATATGGAAATATCAGTGCAACCTGGTAATGTAAGGACTTCAAAGGTTTGGGGGTACACACTAGAAAAAACTGACAGTGTCATCAGAAGGTTTTTAAGAGATGATTCTGGCGAGGATCAAGGAAAGGAGAAAGTTTCTCTCCTCTTGGAGAATGCATGAACGGTCTTGTACATAATGGTGGTAGAAATATGGGCTGTAAAGACTGTTTGGTTGGACTCTCCGATGGAAATGGGGAATGTTATTAGAGAGTGGGTGAAAGACAGTTGTTATAAAGTGGAAAAGAATATGAAAAACTGTGTTTGTGTCCTGGTATGTTGTGGAATGGAGGGAAATTCAATATTTGGCTGAGGAGATTTCCATGAAAAGGGCTAGCAGGGCAGTTTGCTTCCCCAAGACCATAGTGAGACTCAAGGAGAGAAATCAAAGATGGACTAGTGAGCAAACAGGGGTTAAATCTGTGAGGCTCTCAGCTTGCCAATTTTGGAGAGAGAGAGAGAGAGAAAGAGAGAGAGAGAGAGAGAGAGAGAGAGAGAGAGAGAGAGAGAGAGAGAGAGAGAGAGAGAAAAGCTTTAAGATCACAGCCGTGACATGCCTTGTACCAGCCAACACAACAGAAAAGGACTAAAGAAAGGATGCTATGAGCAAACATTGCCCATTTGACCTAAATGGCACAGAGAATGCAAGATGAAGGAAGGAAGGCTATTGAGTTTCTTAAATCCTATAGAACTGAGCCGTAGATACTTGGCTGGGTGCAAATGTGGATTCTGCTTCTAAACCAGAGAATAATTGTGAAGGCATTTCAGAGACCCTTAGGGCTGGCCCTATCACCACAAGCCTAACTCGGGTGGACCTAACAGAGTCCTGTGTAATCACCCCAGTTCCTAAGGGGATGCTGGTTGCTGGCCGCTCTGAGCCTTGGGATCACAATCTGAAATCCAGCAGAGCTACAGACACGTAACCCCATCCAACAAAGTCTCAGGGGTGTTGTCAGTGTCCCTATGGGTTCAGTATTGACCAAACAGGATTAGTCTCCCTCTTTAAGGTATAATGGATGGGATGTGCCTTGGGAACGTTTAGACTTACTTGGGACCCATCTCCCCCTTTCCCCCTTCTTGCTTCTCTCCTTTGACTGAGAGTATTTGTTATGCTGCTGGTCAACAACTACATCTTAGAAGCATCAGGTTTCTTCGCTTTTACAAGCTCCCAGTTGGAGAGGCATTTGCCTGACGGTAAATGGTGTTCCGATCTCAGCTGTGCTTGAGTAATATAGCATCCAGATGGGATTCTGGACTTAACATCCAGATGCAGTGCCAGAGCAGGTTATCTACTGGGGAGTGTTGGGTATATAAAATGGGTATTTTTTTTTTATGTAATAAAGACTGAACGCTGAAAGACCAGTGGTAAAATGTTGTAAATTACGTCTTTTTTTCCTTTTCTTCCAACAAATTCATATAAAATGTGACTTCAGGTAGATTAATCAGCACTATGATGTGGAGTCTTGGAAGGTAGTTGAGTTTAGATGATGCCATGAGACAGCTCACACGGTAAGATTTGTGCCCTTATGGGAAAAGAAAACAATTTGGATGTGTACTCTGAGCCATGTGAGCAGACTTCATATCTGGAGATGAACAGTGAGGAGGTGAATGTCTGCAAGCCAGAAATTAAGCTTTCACCAGACACTGAATCTGAGAGCCCCTGACCTTGGACTTCTCAACCTCTAGGACTCTGATTAATAAGTGTTTGATGTGGAAGCGACTGGTTCTTGGGTATGTTTGTTATAGCACACTAGAGTAAGAACTGCTCTCTTCGGTGGGATGAATCAATACAGACCCTGGCACCTAATGTACAGATATTGATTTATCTAATGCATTTTACTTCATTGCAATCATCTAAAAACACAAGGAGAAATGTCTAAGTAACCCATAAACCTGCCAGCTTAGAAGGATACCCAGAGCAAGAGGAGTCTCTTCAGCTGGCCCAGCTCAGTCAGTTGAACTTTTTGATCCCTTTGAGCCTGTGATGCTTGATAGTGTTTGATTGTAGTTGATCAGAGTACTACATGAGGATTGAAGCAAGAGGAAATCCGGGGAGTCACAGTTCCAATCCCTAAGGATTAGTAACAAAGCCATGCTCTCCTCAGAAGTTCATCTCCCTTTAAGCAACAGCTCATTCACAAAGCACATGAGTGTGAGGTGTTGGACCCACCAATACAGCATCCAAAAGCCCTGCAACAACATCTCATTACATGGATGAAGTATGTATAGAATTGGACTCAAGGAGATCCTTTACACATTGGTTATTGGCAGGAGCCCCACACTCCCAGCATGGAGACCAGCACATTGCAGTACCAGGAAGTTCAAGGCAGACATACTGCTTCAGTGTAAAATGCATTGCTCTACTATTGCAGCCTCATTCAAAGATGGCCTGCAAAGACAATGGGGAAAAAGAGAGTTGTTCACTGTGTAATATTCTAAGCCTTCATTCTCATTATGCAAGTTCTGGAATTTAAGAAGCAAGATTAGAGGATTAGTAACAAAGAGGACCTAGAATATGAAGGTGTTTATGGCCCTTGGAAACGTTCAACAAAAGGTCCCATCATCCAGAAAATTCTCAGGATCATGTGCAAATCGTATCTGTGAATGTCCATCATCATTTCTCATGTGAGGTCATGGTAGCAAAGTCGGGAGTGATGTAGAGGTTCAATAACAATGTTATTCTGAGTGTACGAGAGCCCAGAAAACTGCATTGTTTTCTGAAGACCAGACACTAAGTGGTGGCAATAAACTACACTGGACCTGTTCCTTCATGAGGGGCAGATATTTGCACTAAAAAGTACTTATCCTCTACATGCTTTTCCATTATTTATTCACAATACGCTCCAGTCCCAGTAGGCATCAGAGTGCCCAAATGTCTTGCCTCCTGTCACAGCATCACACACAACACTGCTGTTCATTAACTAGCAAAAGTAGAAACGGTAGGATCCGTTGCTCATGATAATACCTTATTATTCTATCTACCCAATAACCTAGAAGTTGTTCATCTTGTAAAGCAATGGAGTGGCCTACCAGAGTATCAGCTGTCAGAAGTAGCATCTTGAAAGAGTAGGTAATTGTCCTATTCTGAACACATCAGAGACCAATATGGTGATGCCATTTCTCTCATGGGCAGATTGCAAGTGAGCTAGGGGAAAATGGACATCACAACTAGTAACCTAAAAGCCTTTCCTCCATAATTCTGATATTTTGGACTTTGCTGGCTGAGGAACCTTGATACACAAGAGAGGAATGTATTCATCTACAAAGGACGCAGTCAATCCATTGAATACTAGGTGAGACTTTCTTTTGCAACTTAAAAGAGAAGGAAGTCTTTAGTCTTTTACCAATGATAAAAAAATGGAAAATGACAGAAACCTAAACTGGTGATATCAACAAAGCAGAAATGTGTAGAAGTGAAAGACCATCACATGGGCCCAATGAGCTGGTTTCTGATGGAGGCAGGAGACTATACTCTGAGATGTGGAAGAAAATGTCATTGACGCAAAGACTAAAGATGCTACCTATACTATCTTCTTACTCGGGTATGTAGATGTCTATTTATGTCAACTAATTTGATTTGCTTTTTCTATGTCATCTATTGCCTGTTCAAAGTTCATGGTAATTTCCTTTATAATTATGCTATAGGGGTCTGGGAATGGAGTTCAATGTAGAGTGCTTGCCTAGTGCACAAAGCCCTGGAATCAATCCCTAGTGTATACACACACACACACACACACACACACACACACACACACACATATTTATACAATTGCACTATAAAAGGCAGATATCAAAATAAAATTAAGACTACATAAATATATTTTGGAGGTGGATAAAATGACTATAGAAATTTGAACCTTCTATTTGGATGTGAGGGCTAGCCAGCTAGAACTGTTAGCTTGTTCTATGTTTATTTACTTTTTATATGCATGTATTTATTGGGGTGTAGAAAGGAAATGTGCTATAGTGCACTTGTGGAACTCAGAGGACAATTTTCCAGAGTTGGTTCTCTCCTTTCACCATATAGTTTCTAAGGATTGAATGAACTCAAGTCCCCAGGCCTGGGAGCAAGTGTCTTCACATGCTGAGCCCTCTCTTGGACTCATTTTTAGCTTTTTAAGAAGCAGGTTCTATTTTATTATGCAAGATCATATTATTAATGCCCTTCATATTTTCTGGGTTTAAGTAAAACACCAGGAATAGGGATGGCGTTGTGTAATTGACAGGGTAGAATGCGCGCGCGCGCGCGCGCGCGCGCGCGCACACACACACACACACACACACACACACACACACACACACACACACACCACACAAATGCAGAATGGCTCACTCTCTACTGCTCAATTCCTTCCTTATAGTAGAATCACAAAGCTAGGGGAACATTCCTCACACTCTGCAGCTCTTATGATCCTACAAGTAATCTTATCCATTAAGGAAATCCATACATCCATCTGCATTAAATTGAATTTGAAGAATTAGCAAGCATTCCATGGCTCTCCTGGCAAGCATGGGGTAGGCATGGCTCTCTTTTGTGGTAGTTTTAGCAACCTTTGTCTTGTTTGTTCCCTAGCTCCATGGGTACTGAGATAAAACCAGTGACAGAAGATGATTTCCAGCTGGAAAAAAAATGAAGCCATTGGACATTTCTCCTCTTGTGAAGCATCCGTATTTGGTTTTCCAGATCTTGTAGATGTTAACTAAACATCATGTCATATACTGTATCAGGGTCAATTCATTGTCAGCTGCTAAAGCGCTCGTCTGTGGGTGGAGAAGGGCAAACACTCAAATAGGAACTTTGCTCTCGGCTGTAATACCTCTTTGGTAATCCCTTCCTGCTCTCGGGTTCGCTCACCCTATGTTTAGTCCTCAAACTTTATCATTTTTGTCACCATAATATTTAATGTTCTTGATCAACTATTTCCTCCTCTCCTCCTAGAACATTCCGGTGAAGCCTCCTATAATGTGCTTATGGTTTTTCTTTTGGAAAACTGCTCTCTCTTGCTCTCAGTCCAAGAAGTTTCAGCATGTGACTCAAGCCTGGCTAATGGGCAAATTCCATAGCAAGGGCAGGAGTAATTAAATGAAGAGTGAGCTGCGATACAAAGTTGGGCAATGAGAACATTTGGGGACTTTTAGTTTAAAATCATCACGGACATGGTGTTCTCGCACTTTCTTTGCAGACATGACAGAATGTAAGTCTGGGATAGCTTGCCTTTTCCAGTGTCACCTGAGGAACAGTTAACTGAGAATGAGACCAGCTGAAGACAGACAGAGTCCAGAGACAGAGAAAAGTTGAACAGTTTTGACAACACGATCTGTGCACACCATGAAAAAACAAATCAACACAGCAAATGTGACATCACCTAAAGTCACACCATGTGCAGGTGATCTTGGTCTTCATGTCAGCATGTTTTCATGTATGTTCTTTTTTGAGTACACATGGACAGTTTTCCCTAGGTAGAATAATGTAGACTTTTTTATTATGATCATTTTCTTAGTTTTCTATGATTGCATCTTATTAACATTCCTCTTTGCCTCTCTTTCTCTCCCCACTTTTTACTTCTCCACTACACACACTAGAAGGAAAAATTAAGGATTGAATGTTTCTCTTTCTATCTAGTTGTTCATGATCGAACAAATATCTACAGCCAGCAACATACTACTTAGAGTTACATTTCAATTGGCACTGTTTTAGAAACAGTATCACATGGAATACCTCCCCCAGGGTGCAGCCTTTCTCACAACATTGTAGCCATGGACATTGTAGCATCTTCTAAAGATAAGTGATAAAAATTTAATTCATGACTTTCACTGACTGAAAAATCTGAGGGATGGATCCATCAGGTCTCATCTAGCTATTCCTTCATTACTTGATATTCAGTTGGATTTGTTTCTTTGCTTTATTCTTTTCTAATTCTGTTCAATACCAATCATGTTAGAATAAAGGTATTATTGGATGCTGTTGCATTTTTTTCTTAATCAGCCAGATTCCCAAGAAATAAATTTAGGGATCAAAACATCCACGTTTCACTCAAAATGAGTGTTACCACATTGCCTTTCAAAGGCTGAAATGATTTTTTTCAGCAGTGTGTGAGCCTCCTTCCTCACTCTTGGCATGTTACCAGTACTGAGTGCTAATGTACTCACGAGTTTGCTTTTGGTCTTGAGTTGGAAGTGCTCCTGACGAGCACTGATGTTGAGCATTTTTTCATATACTTCTTCAGAGTCTTCTTCACCAAACAGGATTACATACATTCTTTTCTATGGCACCACTGTATTTTTATTATTAATTTGATCAGGTAAATTTTATTTTAGGAAAATCTGCAGTAACTGTACATGTGTGTGATAAGTAGTTAATTTCTGTAGTAGAATAGGAAGGGTTTGTGTCTGCAAACTTTTGCCCTCAAACAATAGAACGTGGCATTGCAAAAAGTGGAGAGCCTGTCAGTTTGCTAGAAAATGTGATGGTGGATATTGATTGTGAGTTTGACTGATTTAAAATCACCATGGAAATATGCACATGGGGTGTCTATGGCAGTATTTGCAGAAATGTTTGTCTGAACGGGAAAGACCCACAGGAAGACCTGGTGTAGCTGGTACCACCCCTACACCAGGGTCTCAGAGTGAATAAAAAGAAAGGGAGCAAAGCACCAGAATTCATTCATCTCTGCTCCCTAACTGAGGATGCAGCATGACCAGCTGCTCCAAGCTTCTGCTGCTGTGACTTCTCCTGCATGATGGACCATCCTCTTAAACTGGAAGTCCAAACAAATGCTTCTTGCCTTAACTTGTTGGATATTTGCTAATAACAATAAAAAATTAACTTATTTAGAAATTTGTAACCCCTCCCTCCATACATAGCATATATGAAAAGAATTGTCCCCCTCAGAAACGAAAAGGAAAGAAAGGGAAAACCACCAGAGAAGATAAAGTGTTGTTCATTCCAAACATAATAGCATGGGAAAAAGAAGTCTGTGCCTTTAAATAATAATGATGTCGGAGTGAGTCTGCCTGATGAAGGTTATCACCACTCTCCTTTTCTGTGCTTCCATGTTATTCATGGCTTTTAGCCATGATATAGGCTTCTCATCGCCTGTACCATGCAGAGGTCTGGTCTTTAATCCCTGGGAGATACAATGCCTTTGCAGTCTGTACAATGGGCAAGAAGACCAGAGACACAGGCGAACTGGTTTAGATGGCTGTGAGAGCTTGGCCCACTCCCTGCCTCAGCAGCCAAGCAGTGGCTATTGTCAGTCTGTCTTGTATTGTTCCGTTGCCATAACAACATGCTATTCTTAAATATAATGATCACCATACTGATGCACACACTAAAGAAATGCTTCAGCCTAATTCTTGCATATATAATGGGTTGATGGTACATAATCAGAGGACATTTGGTACAGCCAAAACTTAGAAAACTAGAAAACAACATGATTGTTACACACGTGTGTGCATGCTCGTTCATCTTCCGTCCCTGGCAGACATCACCAGTCAATCACAGAAATCTTTGATTTGGAGCCTGGGTACTACTTCTAATTTTCCAGCATTAATTGCCTTGTAAAGACAAATTCAAGCTAATAATTGAGATGAATGCAATATAACTCTGTAAGTGACTTCATCTACAGATGAAAAGGATGAATCCTGGAGGCAGAGCTAGGCTGTCTAATACAAAAGAAGGCAGCAGCAGAGTCCAGGACATTCAATTGATTGAGTGCAGCAGTAAATGTTAACTGAGGTACCATGTTACCCGAGGTGCTGTGCCTTCTGCTTTCCACATCGCTGTCTCAGAACAGAACCCAGATCTCCTGAGTGTGCTGCAGCTGAATTCCCTTGGCCGGTTTGCTTTATGAACAATTGCACTGGTGTTCAAGATAGAAAGCCAATATCACGGCTTCAGCTGGGGCTGGAGTCTGAGTGATGCCAAGTAGGCACTGTGGCCCTCGTGATGAAAGCCACAGTCCTATTCTCTTTACCTTTAAATTCTCATCAGTCGCTTCCACTTAAGAACAGAAACAATGATAGTTGTGAGGGCAGCTGCCGTGTCTTATCTGATGATGTTCTTTGTCATGTGATTAGTATGTTTGGGAACCTGTTTTCTGTAACCGGAGAAAGCTTGCTCCAGGACCATGAGCTGAGGTGGCGGGGTTGGGGAGTGCATACAGGTGATATCCCATGACACCCATGATCCGATTTGGAATTTTTCAACTTTTCATGGTGCAATGCATGGCAGATAGAAACCAGACTTCAAATGTTTGAACTTGGATCTTCCAGGGTATTCATGACACTGGGTGGTGGCAGTGAGCCAGGGCTCCCAGGAAGCTATGAGATCACAAAGGGTACAAGAGATGCAACACGCTAGCGGGCTGTGTGGCCAAGCCCTGACATTCAGCAGGGAGGAGTGTTCAGTAACATTCTTGACTGCCAAAATACTAGCCGCTTAGTATGCCCATGTCCTCTACCAAGCACAGGCCGCTTCTCCTCTGGCATACTCCAGCCCCAGCATCACTATGGTTGATACTCAGCGAGATGATGGTAGAGATGTGAGGTATCCTTGTTGCTGATGAGGACATGAAACTTACCTAATGCATGTGATGTTTCTTCCCTGTTCCAGGCACTTTAATCAGCCTCTGCCATATGCTCTGGGCTATCAGAGAGAAAGGCTTGAGGATGCAAACTCAACAGCTTGTCTCTGAGAGAGCTTCATGTAACACACCATGGACCTGGAGGTCAGATAGACCAGATGCGAGTTCGTTTCCTGGCTCAGGCACTTAATTATGTCACCTTAAACAAATTACTGAAGATCTTTGAGCCCAGGTTTCTTCGGCTGTAGAATAAACTCCAGACAATAATGAGAAGCTGTTTAACTATTAACTATAAACTATTTAACTTGCTTGACATGTGGCAAGCTCTTAATAAATGCTCATTATTAAATATTATAATACTAAGAGCTATAAGTAACAGATAGGGATAATATCACTCAGGCCTCTGCTAACAGATGTTCACACATCTTCCTTAGCCTCATTAGTGAGCCTCACTACCTTTCCACCCCTTTCTTCACATGTGTCCCCACAAAGCACCCGTCAGGGAAGCTTTAAATCCATTTCAGTTCTCAGGAGGAAACTTCCCTATTTACTTATCTGAGAGATTTTGTCCATCAAGCCACATAAAACTCCTCTTCCAGGAAGTCCTTTCTCCTCACTTGGAGTCATCTGTCCTGGACTTCCTGTCACATGCACCGGGACATCCATCCCTTCCGGTCCCCATATATATATGACATGCTTACATTATGCTTGCTTTTCCTAGCACACTTTCTTCTTGTCACATGAGATTCGCATTGGAGCCTTGTGTCTCTTAGTTCCCCTTAGCATTCCTGCTTTCCCCATAACTGCAGAATCAGACACTTTTCCCTCACAGAGGTCAGGACCCAGCACTGCGCCCGCACAGCCATCTTCCTCAATTAGGCCCTTCCTGTTGCATCCTCTCTCCCACCAGCTGCTTACTCATCTATTTTCTTCATCATTTACTCATTTTTTCCATGTCCCTCTCCTACTGGTAGGCAAACTCCATTCCAAGAAGAATCTACCTATCTTAATTCAATGCCTTACCCACAGGACATAAAAGAGTACTTAGCAAAGAAGTGCTCAATAAATGTTTGCTGAGTGAATAGTGTTTCCCCTTTCCTCTGGTAATATCAGAAGATTCAGGACAATAAATTCTAGAGTAGACATTCATTCATAGTTTCTTTATTGTGCCTGTGACAGTGATTACTCCAAGGTTGAATTTGATGGATATTAATATTAGAATGTATGTCCTCACTGAGGCTTCACTAGACTGTAAGCTGCTTGGGGGTAAGAGCTGCTGTTTTTAAAGTGTTGTGCCTCCTGTGGTGCCATACAAGCATCATGAGATGCCACACATGACAAGAGCTGTGGGGAGCTGAATTCAGCACAGTCACATGGCTGGCGTCTGCAATGTTCAAATATGGACAAGAGGAAACAATGTAACTGTGAAGTCACAGCCCGC
This sequence comes from Peromyscus maniculatus bairdii, assembly GCF_049852395.1. NCBI lineage: Eukaryota > Metazoa > Chordata > Mammalia > Rodentia > Cricetidae > Peromyscus > Peromyscus maniculatus. The sequence goes on along the minus strand of NC_134856.1, from coordinate 15,126,204 downwards.
TTCTCTGCAGCCTTGGCTGGGACCTGAGAGAAGCATCATGTATATAGTTAGGCTTTTGTTCTTTTTTCCAACAGAGGATGAGAAAGGAGCTTTACTTACTGAGTGCCTGGGGATGCAAGAAAGAAACCACTGTCTGAAACAGAAGCGAAGACACTTCAAGTCTCCATTTTATCATGTGAATTACTGTTAAATGACCAGCCCGAGAGTTTTCTTTTTTCAATAGACCCTTTATTCTACTCCAGCCCCATCATACCTGCCCAATACTCTTCTCACTGGGAGGCTGGGCTGATCATCAAAGATATGCCTGGACTCCTGTCTAGGAAGCACTGTGGCTCTTCTGTAGTTAGGAACTCTCTCCTCATTGGTTCGTATACTAAAGAGGATGGTGATGGCCGCCATTTATTGAATGCATATGACTTGGTCACTGCTAATAAGATATGAAGTGGGTCATCTGCACTATGTTATGTGGCCCCCAAACTCTAGGGCTGTTAGCAGTAGTCCATATGTGTGTAGTCTAAAAGGCCACAACAGTGACTACTGAAATCTGAACTCGGCTCACAGTTTTCTGGGTAATGTGGTACTGTGTCAGTTTCTAATGGTAATGACGCATTATTGTGTGCAAGATATCATTGCTAGGGAAAGCCGGGTGGAAACCTAGTTCTGACAACCACTTTTGGAGGGGAAGGCATGTCGAATTAAGATCTTGCCATATAGCCCGAGCTGACCTTGAACTCCCAATCCTTCTTCAGTCTCCCTTAGCGCTAGCATGATAGATGTACATCATACTCAGACTGAAAATTTCCAGTGAATCTTAAGCTATATCACAATTATCACAACGAAGTTCTGTGTTGGTTGATTTGATGGGTTGAGCAGCTCATCTGGATCACAAGTTTTGAACATAGAGACATCAACCTGAAGCCTTGTCCATCCGCTTGTTTAACCACATAGCACTGTGCGCAGCCTCTCACTGTTCCTGACTCAGACATGAGCACTTTAGATCTGTGTCATTCTCCCCTTGGCTACCAGGAAGCTCAGTACCAGTGGTACCAAGCCACAGCATCTATTAACTGTTACGAGGATAGCTGTCCCATTTCCTTGAGTCAGCTTCCCTTTCACTCTACGGACCTTGGACTTTATTTGGTTCTTTTTCTCTTTTATCTAAAATTACTTTTTAAAAAAAAAGTAATTAATTTTTTGATAAGTCACTCAAGTTCTTTCAGAAAGAAAAAGACTCCAGGTTACAAATAAAGTTAAGATTCTCCTCTGGCCCCACCCCCCAACCTCTAAAGGCCTGCTTGCTTACTCTGAACCAAGAGATGATCCCTTGTTCTCAGTGCAGCTGCAGTGGCCATCCTGGCTGGGGACACTGGAGGCCCCAGGGACTGGGTACAAAGCAATGGTTCTCAGGTTACAGAGGTGACAGTACTTGCCTGTCTTCATTTCATTTTCTGAAAATTAAATACTTGGCAGGCTCTTCCTTGAGCTAATTAGCATCCCTTCTTAACATTTTAAGTAACTGCTCATTTAGAGCAGTGAATGATTGCTCTGAGCTTAGTGTGCGGAAGAGCTTCTGTTGGGAATAATCTACTTACTCGGCTGTTTGTTTGAAGCAGGGATAAACAGATTTTTTTTTTCCTTTTCAACATGTCAGGCATAAGTGAGAACAGGGCGATTAATGAAACTGCTGCTTCTCACCAATAAAGTTTTGACTTTAGATACAAGCTTATTCCTTTTAAACCCATAGGAGACAAAGGGAAACAACCCACTCCCATTCAGGAACCCATTTAAATCTGTTACGCTGCGGAGTGTTTCAGGTTCTTAAAATGGTCTAGGTAATTTTTCATTGGCTCTCCTGGGAATGCCACTTTGTGCTGTTATTTATAATCTACAGAAATTAATTATGCTGCTAATTAACAGCTTGCAAACACATTATTGCTCAAGGAGTTATTTATTCAGTTATGAAAGCACAACTTCAGGGTTCTATGCGATTCTTCATGACAGCTCTTTTGTTTCCTGCTTCTGTTGCTGGGTTTTTATGCAGCTAAGTTTCCTTGGAATTCTGTATGGAGGAGTGGTGATTATTCAGGATCTTGGGGGCCTTGGAGTGCATCAGCTGCTCTCCTGGGGACAGAAGGAAGTAAAGGAACACAGCCTTCTCACTGCATGCCTGGGAGTGATTAACGCGATTCCTGGGCCTGGATATGGAGCTTGAGGAGCCCTGTTTAGTGCACTTGAGACCCAGGTGCCATCCCCGGCAACTGCCATAAACTGGAAGTGGTAATGCCTGCCTGTAATCCCAGCCCTGGAGAGGTGGAGGCAGGGGGATCAGAAGTTTAAGATCATTCTTGGGAACATAAGAACCTGTCTGAAAAGAGAGGGGGGGAAGGAAGGAAGGAAGGAAGGAAGGAAGGAAGGAAGGAAGGAAGGAAGGAAGGAAGGAAGGAAAGAAGTTCCTTACAAATGCAGTAGGTCTTACAATAGCCATGCAAGGCTTCAAATGCCCACTTTTGTATCTCTAAGAGTCTTAGGAGCACCCTAGAGCCAATACTGTCATCAAAGAGGAAGGCAGGACCAGAAACACTCCAGGGCTCTGCCTCTCCATACCATGCTGGCGGCAGACAGCACCAGTGGAACACAGTCTTGAGGCTTCTGAATGCCTCTCAACACAGCCATCCAAGGCACTAAAAGCAGATACTCTCTAGGAGAAGAAAGAAGGCTAGCCATGTAGTTGTTTGGATATTCCCACCTCATACAAACGATCTCCCATTCCTAACCAGAAACTGGGCCAGATCAATACGATGGAGAAAGTTGTAGATTAAAAACTAAAGCAAACAAACAAACAAAAAAATAAACCCCATATTTTAATTTCTCCTTGAGCAAAACTGTCTGCCTCTCTGACTCTGTCCAGGAAGCCACCAAATGCTTGAGGACAGGTACAAGCTCCAAGGACTAGCAAGATGAAGGGCCATCCGGGACAGTTCCTGCAGGGTCAAAGAGTCAACGGTGAGACATGCCAAGAGGTAGGGCAGGGTCTGGCCACCTGTTTCTGGATGCTTGCATGCCGTTTAATTGCTGTGGGACCTGAGTGAGTAGTTTTCCTTCTCTGGTCTTTAGTCTCCTATTCACCGAATGAGGGAAGTGGCTCAGGGCCTCTAAGGTCTTCCAGCTTTGACAACTTCAATGCTGCTGCAGATCTAGGTGCACATGGAACCATCCAAGTCTCTGTCAATAGACCAACCACAGTGCTTCCACTGCTGCAGATCTGGGTGCACATGGAACCACCCAAGTCTCTGTCAATAGACCAACCACGGTGCTTCCTCTAGGGTAATGGCTCAGTGCCCAAAGTGCTTGCCACCCAAGCATGAAAGCCTAAGTTTGGATCTCCCTAACACCCCTGTGTGCCAAGCCAGGCATGGCAGTATACACCTATAATTCCAGCCCTGGAGAGACAGAGACAGGAAGGCTTGCTAGCCAGCTGGCATAGCTGAATGAGCAAGCTACAGGTTCAGTGAGAGGCCGTGTCTCACAACGGAGGGGCTACTAAAGACATCTCAGATTGATGGTTGACACCCCACCACACATACACCTATGAACCACAAAGCCAGTCCTGCACTTTGCTAATGGTGACAAGCTGGCTATAAGAGCAAACTGAAGAATTCAGGTGAGATTAACAAGAAAGAAGCAAGTGTGGAGGGCACTGTGTTGTCTTTGATGGCAGACATACACCACTCAACGTTACTCCTACATTCAACGGAAGCCAGCTCACCTTGTGCTGCTGGAGACATCCCTTTCCTTAAGCTGCATCCATTCAGCATCCCAACAAGCATGTCTTCCTCCAATAGCTCAGCCTTCTCTCACACTTTTTAGAAGCCAATATCCAACCAGTGTGAGTGAATTCACTGACTTCAACCATCTCCCTTGGAATTGAAAAACCAAGATCCATGTTGACTTCTTTAGAGGAGTCCAGAACCCTCTCCAACAGTTAGATTTACATGCTGACTTCATTGGCATTTTGCCTCAGGCTAGACCAGACACTGCTGAAGCATAAGCTCTGACCTGGGGCTGCAGAGAACTCAAGTGGTTCTGAAGGTCACACCCATTCTTACTTTTGGACATGGACCCCATACTCTCATGGCCAGTCTGCTCCTCAGATTAACTTATTCTATCCAATTTGGAAGTGACAAATTGTCAAGAGGGCTAAAAATAGTTTCTACACTTATTACAATGCTTGCTTCCGATGCTCAAAGCCCTGGGTTTGGTCCCCAGCACAGTATAAACTGGGTGTGGTGACACACAACTGAAATCTCATCACTAGGGAAGTGGAGATGTGGTTTGATCATTGACACAACAGCTGCACCTGAATCTAGTGCTGTTTCAGCTACTGACTGCAGCTCCTCAGTCACTGCCCCACTGCTCAGGCCAAGGCCACCTCTGCCTCTGCAGCCAAATGTGGCTTTTAACTAAGTCTCTATCACCCTATTTCACCAATAAAGACCCAGGAGTCAGATACTGGGGTGAAAACCTGCTAGCTCACAGAGGTTGAGAAGCAACCAGCAGACCTTCCTCCCTAGCCAGCAACCCAACGAGAGAGAGAGAGAGAGAGAGAGAGAGAGAGAGAGAGAGACTCTTCTGCTGTCCCAAACAAAAACAAAAACACCAAACCAGTGTCCGCCCCCCCCCCCACTACTTCCTGTGCATCCCTCTATCCATTTTCTGGATTCCCTCTAACTCTCTATGGCTACTTCCTGTCAACTAATTGCAGGCTCTGCCTCCTGACCCAAGGTTTTATTTAATTAAGGCAAACTCCAGGTTCACAGGGTGATTAAATATCTCAAAATATGGAGGCAGGAGAATCAAAAGTTCAAGGTCTTCCTCAGTTTTACAGCTAATATTAGATAACCTGTTGAAAAAGAAAGAGCATAGTGATACATTTTCTGAGTTTCTATGAACACATTTAACCAATATCCATGCTCATGGTGATGGCATGCTTTAGTCACAAAGTTATTCTCTGCCCATCATCTTCCTTGAAGCTCACAGTCAGCTCATGATGTATGAGTGCTAAAACCCACTGTGAATCTATTCATCCATCCATCTATTTATCTATTCATTCTTTCATTCATTCATCTGTGTCTGTAGGGGGTGAGGGGGAGATGCACACATGCCAGAGCATATATGTGGAGGTCAAAGGACAATTTGCCAGAGTTGATTCTATCTTTCTACCACGTGGGTCTTGGGAATCAAACTCTGGTCATCTGGGTTTGGTGACATGTGTCTTTACTCACTGAGCCGTCTAGTCTTAGAACTCCCATTTTAGAGACAACACTCATAGACATGATACAGCAGTCCCAGGTCCCAAAGTCAGGAGGTGGCAAAGCTGAGCCTTAATTCTTTAATATGACACCCCTTCTCTGGCATGTCACCCTTGCCTGGAGCTGAGAAGGTACGTCAGTCCAATTTGGCAGGGCATCCATGAATCTGCCCCCTCACATCTCTCTCCAAGCAGTGCATTCCTTGTCCAGAGGGCCACTTGGCCTGGCAAGAAGCTAGAAAGAGCAAAGGAAATAACATGGCTCACATCTGAATCTGACCCACACCTAAGAGGCCCCTAAAACCAGAAGAGTCCCATAAGAGCTTTGTCAGGTTTTTGTTAGTTTGATACAAACTAGAGGTATCTGGAAAGAGGGAACCTCAGCTGAAGAAACGCCTCCATGAGACTGATCAGTTGGCAAGTCTGTCAAGCATTTTTCTTCATTGATGATTGATATGGGAGGGCCCAGCTCTTTGTGGGTGAAGCCACCCCTGTGCAGGCAGTCCTTGGGTTGTCTGAGAAAGCCATGGGGAGCAAGCTGGTAAACAGTAACCTCCACAGTAACTGCTTCAGTTCCTGTCTCCAGGTTCCTGCCTTGACCTATACTACCCTGGCTAAGGGGTCACTAATGTCATGCAATGTCATTCATGCCACATTCTACTGGTCAGAAGTCAAAAGGCCAATTCAGCTTCAACGGTAGAAGCCTTGATTCTACAGATTTCTGGAAATCTGAGCAATGATCATCTTGCCAACCACTTGACTAGGTGACTAGCCAAGGAGCAACTGTGTTCTACATTTTTCTTTTAGGAATTAGCCATGGTCATTAACAAAGTAAAGTCTTGAGAAAGCCCTACAGGAAGGACATTATTTTCCTTAACTTTCAAAAGACACTTCATTTATTTTCTCTGTTTCACTTTTATTAATCCAGACTGTTCCAAAACTAGTTGACCCCAAGTATACTCTGTTCATTCCCAGAGTGGCTGGAGCTAGCGTTTGTGCGTTCCTTTTGAGAAATGATTGTTCTAAATGAAGGAGATTTCTGAGATTAGAGTTACTTAAAACAGAGTCCAAGTGGCAGGTATCTGATGTTCCTTGGAGAAAAAGTTCTCTGCGTAAGTCAGGGAAAGTGATAAACACAGTGAGACAGAGTGCCTGACGCAGCCCAGGCCTGAGCCAGGGGAGGGGGACCAGAGAGATCTGGGCTATGTCATTTGGTCGGGTTCCCCAGACCTTCCCCACTTCTCTGTTGGTTCCTCTTGCCTAGGAATGACAAACCAGAGAACTTAATTTGCATCTAAAATAAAAATCTGCAAGTAAAATGCCATCAACCTGGATTAGTAGAGCCACCTGGACAATTATTAGAGACGAACTGCTGTGACGATCGTGACTGACCAAAATGCCCCTCTTGAACAGCAGCCAGCAGCCAGCAGCCGGGCTGTGATGTTCGGCAGCCTGGGCGGCCATGTTACAACTGAGTTACAGGAGGGAAAAACAGCTCTGTGCTGACTTCATAATTATCATGATCTACTATTATGATCCATCACAGAGCAAGCAGTCAGCAGAGCCACAATAAATCACTGTTATTTACATCGCAACAAATCATGAGGAGCTATCATTGGGAATCATAACTCACACTAGCTTCAGTTCATAATTACCCATATATGACTGTTTAGGTACATCACTAAGGTATTTCAGAGGGGAAAAATTGCATGCTGCATCCTTTTGAAGACTCGGCTCCTCCAAACAGGCTTCCAAGCTTTGCAAAAGTGGAAATGCCAAGCCCGATTGCGTCTCCTCCTCAGTGTCTGACAGAGTGGCTGAGCCTCAGGGTCTGCCTGTAGAGTGATATCAGCATCCAGCCCAGTAGCCTTGACTCTGCCGTAGCTTGGATAGGAAAGATCCCACCAAAAGATGGGTGCATTGGAGGCTTGGTCCCCTACTCTGACACTGTAGAGAGGTGACTGAATCATGAGGGCACGGAACTCACTGAACCCACTGATGAGTTCACGGCTGACCGGGCTACTAGCCAGTGAGAGCATAAGTGACTGGCGGCATGCCTTTGAAGAGGATCCATCTCTGCCTCCTGGCTGCTATAAGATGAGCAGCTTTGCTCTCCAGCAATGTCCTGTCTCACCACAGGCTCAGAAGCACAGAGTCAAGGAACCAGGGAGAGGAAACCCTGAGGCAAGAGGGTAAAAGAACTCTTTCCTCCTTTAAATTACTCTTCTGGGGCATCTTGTCTCAGCCATTGAAGAGCTGACTAACAGAAACCCATCCATGTGGGAACCAGCTTATCCAGGACAAAGTTAAGACTCCAGGAAACGAAATACTCGAAGGATTGTCTCACAACTCTTCTACCTCAAGAAGATTCCAGCCCTGAACCCTGTGGGCAGAGGCCAGACACTGGTGTGCTTTGGAGAGGACTAAGACTCTAGATGGAGGATGGATTAAAGCAGTCATTTCCACTTATACTTTAGGGGCCAAATTCTTAGGACCAACACCAATGTTGTGCCAACCATATTGGGGGATGAAGCAAAAACTGATCTTGTGTCTTTATTTAAAATTGTGATGTGTTATTAATCAAAGCTTTTGTCAGAGGGGAGCCCGCCAGAGATCTGATAAGCCAGTGATGACTGATAGCCTCCTGCTCTGGTGACGAAAAGTCCCAGTATACATAAACTGCTAGTTTTTGACGCTAAGTCCCAGTGTATCTGGGATCCAAACCCAGACTCCTACTTTCTGATATTTTCATTCAAATAGGAACCAAAGGGAACCTTCCATTGAAGACTACTGCAATGCAGAGAATTCCTCTAATTTGGGATCTGGATCGGATCAAGTATCTTGATCTTGTACCTTGCACCATTCCCCGGTATTTTATGATCTTCTCTCTCTCTCTCTCTCTCTCTCTCTCTCTCTCTCTCTCTCTCTCTCTCTCTCTCTCTCTCTCTCTCTGTGTGTGTGTGTGTGTGTAAATTAGTGTACGCTAATTTATAATTTCTCTTTGACACACATAGTGATGATTATTCTTTTAAAATAAAGAGAATCTAACTTTGGACAGTACAAGAGAAGCCTACTCTCATAAATAAAATAAAAGTCTCGTTTGTAAAGCAAGAGCTTTAAAACAAGATGTTGCAATAATAAAATTAAAGCAAGCAAAGAGGAATGGAGCTAAGGGTGGCAGGACTGTGCAGAAAAGCTTCTATGGGATCTTAGGCATCAAGAAAGAAAAGAGGTTTAACCAGGTAGAAGCACCGATGAGCATCCTCAAAAACTGTAAAGGGGACTGTAGCTTACACAGCAGCCTGCCATGCTCAAACTCTGTGGAAACCAGAGACATGGGGGCAGGGGGAGCAGGGCCACTGTCCTCAAGGCGTTCATAGCCATGGTGCAGGACAGCATGTAAAGAGGATGCCACCATCTTGGAGAGGAACAGGAACCTCAATGGAGGGCATTGTGTAGTGGTAGAACCCTTGTTCAGGGTTCATGAGGCCCAGGGTACTGGGAAATAAGGAAGCAAAACACCAAGAGGCCTGGGGCTGGAGAGGGGGTGCAGGGGATAAGAGCACTTGCTGTTCTTGCAGAAGACCCAGGCATAATTCCCAGCACCCATATGATGGCTCACAACCATCAGTAACCCTGGTTCCAGGGGATCCAGTGCCCTCTTCTGGCCTCCAGGGCACTACATACATGTGGTGCATGTACCCAAAATGCCTATAGGCAAAATAATAAAATAAAATATTTAGAGAGAGAGAGTAGAAGCCTGGAGGAGAGGGAGGGAGGGAGGGAGGGAGGGAGGGAGGGAGGGAGGGAGGGAGGGAGGGAGGGAGGGAGGGAGGGAAGGAGGAGAAAGAAAAAACTATGGAAGAGAAGGTATTCAGTTGTTGCAGGAGAGTGAAATCAAGGTGAGGTCAAAATTTAGTATAAAAGATTCCCGTGGGCGAGTTATTGAAAAGCCAGGCCAGCAGGGCTGTCATGTGATGGCACTTGTGCAACAACAAAGTGTCCTATACAAATGAGCTCTAAAGGTCCCAGCCTGCTGAGAACAGGAGCCCCTGACCTCTCAACCTCCCTCAGCTCTGGCCCACTTACACTCCAGTGCTTTTCGCTCACAACGAACTATCCCTGTTTCTGCTTCTGCCCAAAAATGTCTTTGTCCAACTCCTTGTTTTGGGACATAAGAACCTAGACATAAGTAGGTGTCCACAAGATTCCTATGCTTGCTTACAACACAATTAAGCCACCAGTAGCTCTGATGTAATAGGAAGGAATTCAGACTTCTCTGGTACAGGTGTCTCTGCATTTTCTCACAGTCCAACAGAGTCTTCTAGAATCAAATTAATTCAAGATCACTTTGTTGTCCATCCAAAGGCCACAAAGGCACTAAATATGTTAGGAGGCCGATGTTTTTGGTGTATGCAGTAGATTGTACATGGTCACAGGTAGGACAATAGGTAGTCAGAGATGTGGTACACTCCTTCCTCAGATTCGTCGAGAAAAAAAGGCAACTGTATGCCCAGAGCATAGAGTCACTTTACCTCTTTTCTGAAAATGCCCCCAACCTACACATTCCTGAAGTTGAAGCATGGAATCGAGAGGCTGGAAGAGATCTAGACTGAAGGAAAGTTGGTTTATAGCATGAAAAAAAACAGTAAACTGGGAAAGGGGGTTCTAGAAAAGAGAAGGGGCTAAAAGAACGCAGAAACTAAAGAGAGAGGAGAGAGGTAACCAGAGGATGCTTGGGTACAAGGCCCAGGTAAAGAGGCTGCTGTGGCCTCTCACACTACCAGCCTGGCTGTCACGGGGATGGCCACAAGGCCTCTTCTACACTCCCTGTCCCCTGCACCGTGCCACTTTGATTGTGGTTTGGATTTTTATCATCACACATATCAACAGGTAAGGGGCTGTCTGGCCATCTGGTGGGTTCAGCACCTTTGAGGCATCTGCAGCCAGTGTGGTAACAAGACAACAGCTGGAATTTCGTTGACTGGAGCCAATGTTTTCCATGGAACAATGCATCCGATCCTCACAGAGATCCACCTGGAAATGACAGGGGATGGAGAGCAGTTCAGTGCTTATGGGTAGGGGTGTCGACATCTGGAGGAACCTCACTGGAAATAGCAAAAGAGGAAAGTGGCCACCCCCGCACTTCCATGTCTCCCCCACATGTTTTTTTCACTAAATAGGAATAGCTTTCGAGTGTGAACATGTCCCGCTCCAGTTCTCCACCCTACTCTGCAGATCCTCCCTGAGTGGTACTAGTCACCTTGCAGATAATTCCAGAGCTCCGCCTGCCCACTAAGAAGTCTCTTCCCCAGTCCTGAGACTCAGAGCCAACATGGGTACCGCCTAGTCAAAAAGGAGTACCGCTCATGTTCCTGACCATTGATCTGCCATCAATTTTTTCCAGGCCCGAGGCATGCGATTATCTGCAAAGCTGACTTACAAGATAAAATCCCCAGGCCTCTCCCCCTCTCCCTCCCCTTCCAACAAGCAGACATTGATTTTACACAGAATGTGCATGGCTTTGATGGTGTTATTGCAATCAACATGAAAAATACCACCACAGCCTTATCCGGATGTCTCTCCCTTGTTTTGCCTCACAGCGCGGATGATTGTTTAAAGAGGCTTGACACTGTTGGAGTCTTTTGTTTTATGGATTTTGCAAAGCAGTGCTCTTTGTCTCCTGGGCTGGCAGAGGAGAAAGCTCCTTTTTCAAGGCAATGGGCAGTGCTTTTAGAAAAGAGGATCCAAGGTGTGGGCTGTTTGGAGTTCTTGAGTTCCCACATTTGAATCTGCTCTTTCTCAAGGAGAGGCTGTACCTAACTGGCCCTAGTTTTTGACTTCCTCCATCTCTGGCATCTGAGCTCCCCCCGTATCTTGTCCATGGGTTTTGCTACCCCAGTTCCATGCTGTTTCAAAGTAACTACCCTGTTCCCCTCCATTTTGCCTCCACACCTCTGTCATAGATAAATGGTTAAGTGCTTGTCCCTAGCAAAAAAAAATCACAGTGGAATATGACATGCACACTACTCGTGTGCTACCACTCCAAAGGTAAGAAGCAGAGGCTTAAATGCCCCATCTGCTCCTCCTCTGTCTGTACGGCAGTCCCCTGCGCCACCCAGTTTACCTACCACCCCCATCAGAATGGGACACCATTCCGAACGTTCAACATGTTTGCTGTTAGCGCTGCCTTTGGATTATTTTGAAAAATGGGAGGGAGGAAGCGACCGAGCTGGGTCATTATGAGACCACATGTCTGAGCTCTATTGATAAATTCTCAAGGGTGTTGTTTCCAGGTGGGCACTGGCATTATCTGACATTTGGTAATTCAGATAAATTTTTGTTGGGGAAGCTCTTGTTCACTGTAGATTGTTTATCAACATCCAAGCATGCTTTCAGATATTGTCCACTCTCCCCTGTGGGGGGCAGGGTCACAGTGATCCCTGTTGAGAGACACTCTCCAAAGCATTGTAAGGTTATAAAATGATCAATAATTCACAACACATCCATATGGGGTCCAGCCTCAGGGGCAAGCTCACTATAGAGTTTTGAACATTGAGTTCCACCCTGGCTTCCCTAAGTCTAGACCCCATATCACTCCCCTACCCACTCATCTCATGATTTCAGCATGTAGATAACTTTCCTCTCCTGAGAGCCAATGTAAAGCTGCACTCTCCTTTTGACCAATCAGGCCTGGACTGCTTCTAAACTGGGGTTCCTGGACTGATCGGTCTATGTTTAGGCCCAACTTGCAATTGTCACTTGCCTAGAGTAAACTGTACATTTCTGGATGGATGACTGTCTTGAAGAAAGATGTCTGAACTCAACATTGGGATGGATGGGTTTGCAGCCCAGGTCTGCCACCAGACAGATTGCATTGAACAACCCTATGTCCTGACACAGAATGTTTCTTGGTTGAACTTAACACTCTATAGAAAACAGCAGAAAAAGTCAAGGCTAGACCAGAGGTCTTTTAACTCAGTGGTCCTCAACCTTCCTTATTCTGCAAACCTTTAATACAGTTCATCATATTGTAGTGAACCCCCCCCCCAACCATAAAAATATTTTGTTGTGCTTTATAACTGTAATTTTGTTACTGGTAGGAGTTGTAATATCTGATACATAGATGATCTTAGGTGACCCCTGTGAAAGGGTTGTTTGATGTCCCCCCCCACCCCCTACCCCCAGCCAAAGAGGTCTCAACCCACAGGTTGAGAACCACTATTCTGTTCAGTGGCTATCCAGAGTTTGATAGCTGTATCTCAGCACCTAGCAGAGAAACCAGTACTGAGGGATTTCAGGCTGTTCCCAAGATACTAAAGCAGGCTGAAGGGATTTTTTCCCCCAGCCTTCTACACACTGGCATTATGTGTTATGGGTAGTGTGATATTATGGATTGGATTTCTTCCCCACCCAAAACAATGTTTTAAAATCAAACAGATGTGTGTATGCACATCACACACACATACACACACACACACACACACACACACACGAACATGTATGTATGTACATAAATATGCATACATGTAAATATATAATATACAAACACACATACTTGTTATTATCATAATTAAGTTTTTTAGACCCCAGTGAACTCTTCTATTCCTAACAGTTTAAAGAAATCTACCTTGTAGAGTAACTTCATGAACAAAAATACTTCAGTGGCCACTGGAAGTGAGACTTGAGGAGGGCGGGAATTTGACTCATTTTTCCTTCACCTCACCTGTAGTTCCATAGTCCCCAGGAGTCCCCGCAGAGGCCCCACAGAGAGAGCACCAGATTAGGGGACTTTAGAAAGCCCTATTTCAAGGGATCAGTAAGCCTCAGTAAGGGGAAGAATGGAGGATTGGTTCTCCCTGCTCCACACGGCCTCCTCTCTGCACCCTCTTTGCCTCTGGACTGGGAGCTTCCATCTCCTGGTGCTGGAGCCATTTCTACTTCCCTGGCCACTTGGGACCTTTCACAGCAGGCCAGCCCCTCAGACTTGGTTCTGGAACATTCTCCTCAGCCCCGTACAAGTGCTTCCTTAACATGGCACACATCAGGGACAGAGGCAGGCTGAGAGGCAGCCACAAAGACTCTGCCTCCTAAGGCAGGGCATTTCATCACAGGAGACTTTTGCAGCAGGATAGCATGTAATCCTTCTGAATTTCAGAGGTTCCAGGATTAAAATCCTTTGAGGATTTTTTTCAATTCAGATTTAAAAAAAAAAAAAAAAAAAAACAACTCCAACCCATTCTTCCTCCCAAAATAGGCCCACTTACACATTAACTTTCCTCTAAAAAGAATGAAATGTCTATCTTAATGTACTATTCGTGTTTATTTGACTAAAGGAGCAATTGTTTCTAAGCCACACAGTGGGACAGTCTTTCTGAAACAAAGCACAACATCTTCCAATGACTGCAAATAAACCCAGAAGAATCATTTATTCAAAAGGGGATTGAGGGAGGAGAGGAGATACCACACCAAAGAGAAACAACCTGAGATACACAAGAAAGCCGCGAGGACTTTCCTCCAATTTCCCTAACCCCACCACAAGGCTGCCTGCTTATTATAATATAAATTAGAGGGTGGAGAACACATGTTCTCCTAAGCCCAGGAGGCGGTGGGTGGGAGGGAGGAGGGAGTGCAGAGAGGAATGCAGACAGAGCCCAGGAGGCTGGGAAGGTGCCCCACAAGCTGGCCATCCCCACAAACCTCACACCCAGCCAAGACCTGGGACCTTTGCAGAGGTTGAATAAAGGTTGAAGTGAGAGAGAGGTCCCCAAAGACAGTCTAAGGTAGAGCTTTCCTCAGGGTGGCCGAGCCTCACAGTCAAGTTTTCCATGTGATTTTCATTCCATTTCCATCATCTGTTATAACGTAAAATTTCATCAACTGTAAATGTCAGTTCTTCCCTTTATTATTTGCTAATGTCATAAAAATCTGAATTGTTTGCTTTGTTAAAGGGCTTGCTGGGCATTGACTTTTCCTTATTTGTACTTTACTACCCCAAATGTGTGGGGTTTATTTATTTTTATTTTTTTTTAAATAACATCCCTTTTGAAATGGGATTTAAATAACAGAGCAAGGTTTGCCATTATCATAAATGTGTAAAGTGCTTTGTGAGTAATAAAATGGATCATGGATTCAGGATAATTCAAACTGAAATGTTATGTTCAGTATCAAGATTAGATTACGTTAATGCAGTTCATTTTAAATGGTTTAAAGGCCATCAGATGCATGTGAAAGGAATCTGTATCATAACTTAGAATAAATAGACTGAGACATTTGTTTATAATGTCAGTGCTAAACAAATCTATTACTGCATTTCTGCATGTAGTGTTATGTTACCACTGCTATTAAACAAACAGAGCATGAAGATAAATTATAGCTTTAATTATAAACATTACCTTTGCGTATTTATTAATTTAAAATGGAACAATGTTCAATAACCTTAGGTTATTTATATCAGCTAACATTTTAATTAACTTTGTTGTATTTATGTGACTTGGTAATTGTTGCTACCAGGCACATGTAGCTCCTTGAATAATGGAGGCCATCGAACCTATCCCTGTGCACATTACCCGTTAAATGAGATGGTGGTTTTGTCACTCCTGACAGAGACGGTCTGCAGTGCAGGCTGCCTGAGTGAGGATCTCAAGGTTCCCAGGTTACCTTTCTCCTGGGGATCCTCCAATAGGGCATGCCTGAATTCCTGGACAGACTTCTTTTTAATTAAGAAACAGTGTCATTCAAAGCGTCAGAGCTAGAGACTCATGGTTGAGCACATAGACTCATGGCTGATCACGTGACCAGAGGCTATGACCCTTTCTCAACAGTGGTCCCATTCAATGCAGACAGTTCATCACTTATGATGCTTCAACATGAGGGCTTCTGACTTCATGATCCCACATGATGATACTCACATAAAGATAATGCTATGTAGTTTCAAAACAGTGTCAACACTTCCTGATTGTGCCTGCTCTTGAGCTGATCTGATGCTCTGAGCATGCTTTAAGGTGACAGGTTATGCATATTTAAATGGACTCAGAATTTCCCACTGATGGTAGCATTATAGCATGCCCATTATAAACTGAGGAGCACCTGTGTGCACATCAGGGGCTTGAATCTTGGTTGTGAAACAGACAAGTAATGCCCACCACAATGATGCATGTCGTTTTTTTGTTTTATTCACCAGTGTATTATTTTTCCCTTAAGTCTCGGTTGTGCGAGGCTGGTGGGAAATCCCTTCCATCTTTTCGGGAACTCTATGGCAATTCAGACTGACTCTGCCCACTATGTTGTTTCCCATTTGTTTCTTAGAACCTGGTATCTTCCAACTTCTACTCCGCGGGAGAGGTCTGGGTAAGTTGTGCAATGCCTGTGCACTCCCTCCTTGTTCCTTAAGAGGCACGGTCACTGCCTTGGAGGGCTGGCCACCCCTTCAGGAGGCTAGCCCTGAGCAGTACTGCAATCACATTCTTAGCGTTCTCATGGGCTCTCTCTCCCAACCACAAACCACAAGAATCTTGAGTTCCTTCCTCCTGCAACCACACAACCTTTTTCTCCCTTTTCCAAACTACCTTTTCCTTTTATTGATTCTGTGATAGACTGTTAGCCCATTTTACCCAAGTACTAAAATATTCAAAACACAATCATTTGTCCCCCTGTCTTTATAATCTTCATATGCCAACTCAGACTTGAAGACGTTACAGAAAAGAGTGACTTTGACAGGACAGAGTCTTGAAAACAGAGATCTTTCAAACTTGTGTCCCTCATATTCATGTGCCCATTGTGTCCTTTCATCTCCCAGAAGTTATGATTGTGTATAAAAGGCCCCTGGATAGAGATTACATTGATAAGAGGGACCTTCTTTCTCAGGAGTCTGCTCACCTCTAAAGGCACACATAGCCATGCCCAATGAAAAGGCATAAACACACATGCTGAAAACTCCAAGCAGATAAGAAGTAATAACCTTTAACAACAAAATGAACCAATGCAGAAAAAATGGGCAAAGGACTTGAATAGACATTTCTCCAAAAAAAAAAAAAAAACACAAATAGCCAACAGACACATGCAAAGATGCATGACATCACTAACAACTAGACAAACATCAAGTTGAGTACAATGGGGTATTATCCCATAGCCATTAGGATGGCCACTCTCTTTAAAACACCCAGAGAATAATGTGCTGATGCAAAATGGAGAACTTGGAACCATGGCTACCATTGAGGAGTTTTGTAAGGTGGTACCACCAGCCACCAGTTCCTCAAAACAGTCTTACCTAAGATGCAGCAGCTACGTTCCTGGGTAACATGTCCCAGAGAATTGAAAACAGGGTTTTGAGGAAATACTATGCACCAAGGTTCATAGTAGCTTTATTTACAATAGCTAAAACAAAGGAGCAACCAAGACAGATAAACAGACAAGCAAAATGCAGTCGACAATGACAACAGAATAGTCTTCTTTTAAAAGAAAAGGAATTCAGAAACATGACAAATGTAAGGCTATGATGTGGATTAAAGTAAGCCTGTTGCAAAGACAAATCCCATATGATTCCACTTATATTGAAAAATTAAAGTAGTCAAGTTTATGGACACAGAAAGCAGAATGAGGTTACCAGGGACTGGAGGGATGGGGAAATGGGATGGTATTTTCTAAAGAATATGGAGTTTTAGCTTTATATGATGCAAATAGCTCTGGAAACAAACAGTTCCATAATGTGGCCAACGTACTTAATAACACTGAACTATAGATTTTAGAATGGTTAGTATTATGTTTAGATGTGTTTGATGCGAGTGCATGTGTGTGTGTGTGTGTGTGTGTGTGTGTGTGTGTGTGTGTGTTGACATCTGTAAGAGATATCTACAAGCCTTGCTAGTGTAATATGCTTTGCATAGGTCATTATCTCCATGTTAGGAAAGCAAGTGGGTCAGTCCTAAGGTTTGGGATGCTCTCTAGAGCTTTCCTAGTCCTCACAATAATCCTGATGTTGCAATAAAACCAGAGAGGCCCAAATGTCCAAATTTCTATTACAAAACTATAAAAGAAACAAAGGAGAATTCGTTTATAAGAAACACACACACAATAGAATGTTCCCCTAAATGAGTGTTCTTCTTTGCTTATTGCCTTTCCTCACCTTCTTACAAAAATTTTAGCCAAATAATAGATACATACATTATCCCATTTTCTACTTCTGAGCCCTCTTCCACATCTGGCCCTCATGCTATCACCCCCATCCAAAAGATCTGGACTCCTCTCTTGCTCCCCTTTAGCCAATTGAAAAACTGTTGAGCAACTTCTGATCTCTAAGTTTCTACTTACTTATCTAGAAAACAGGGTCAACGATCTTGTCATCGAATGTGGTAGTTTGAGTGATAACTGTCTCCCATAGGCTCCAGTATTTTAAAACTTGCTCTTCAGCTGGTGGCACTGTTTGGGAAGGTTATGGAACATTTAGAAGGTCCAGTCTTGCGAGAGGAAGAACATTTCTGGGTGTAGGCTTTGAGGTTACACAGCCTGGCACCCACTTCCTGTTTTCTCTTGCTGTGCTTTCCCATGTGTGATCTCTCAGCTTCCTGCTCCAACCGCCATGCCTTCCCTGGCATGGTAGACTTGATCCCTTTACAGCTCTAAGCCAAAACCAATCCTTTCTTCCTTGAGTTGTTTTTGGTCCAAGTATTCTAACACATTTACTGCCCTTACTGACCTCACCAGAATAATCAATAGCACAGTGCATGGAGGGCCCTGGGGCAGGCATAGTATCTCACCTGGACGAAAGAAGACATTTTACTCAAAACAAAACTGTCATTTTCCTGTTTGCAAAAGATGATGGGGGACAAGATGGACAGATGGGGTCTTTTAGGTTCTACATTATTAAGATACATTTAGACTCCATCTTTTAGAAAGAAATCTACACACACATATTGTAAACATCTCAGCCCATATACACAGTCGACATTTTGATTTTTCTGAATTAACTTCCTAGACCAGATAGTAACCTGGAGCAAGATAGGAGTGATATTGGTAGACACTTAGAGGCAGACACTAGCCAAGGCCAGTGTCACTGGGAGTATCCAAACCTAGCTGTCTAGAGAAACAATAATAAGGAAGACATGTGAGAGATGATGAAGAGAGAGACCCCAATACCGTGAACCTAAGGGACAAAGGGGTCACCTGACAAGAGGACAGGGCTGAGATCTGGAATGACTGGCTGCCTTTGTTTCCCTGCCACGTATGTAGCCTATTGGCTAGGAACAAGGTGACAAGCTGTTTTCTAAGCTGTGGGCTTACAGCCTTCTCAGATTGACAGGTCTCTAATGAAGCACAACTTCCAGGTTCACTTCCTGTCCTTGCTTATTGGTGTTTGTGGTGATAGGCATCATGAGCTCCACCGTTTCAGTTACAGTGACATCTCTAGCAGTGGTCATCTGTCCCTGTGGAGCTTTGTGCCCATGGACCACTCCAGCTCAGTCTTGGGCACTGCTACCTGCTCTCGCTTCCTCCAGCCCCAGCAATGCTGGTATTTTCCTGTTGTTTCTACTTCCTAGGTTGCCTAAACATCCCCTGTTGACTTTGAGGCTCTCCCAGCTCCATTATAACCAATCACCCTTCCTGACTCCTTCACTTTGGCCTATTGGTACTGTATGTACTTTCCAAGTAAAACTTTATGTCAATCTCTCTGCCAAGCAAGAAGGAAGAGTTGAGAGTACAGTTTTGGGTGTCTGTAGTCAAGGCTTAGAAGAGAGAGAATCTTGGAAGAAAATGAAAAGGGGGTCCTGGGAAGGCAGGAAAATTAAAACAAAGCAAAACAAACAACAGCAAAAACAACTCCGTTCAGGGTGTCTGTGCTCCTCTTCTTTTCCTCAGAACAGATTTGTGTTTGAATCAATTCATCCAAGAAAACCAATGTTTGGGAGATGCAGTGGTTAATCTTGATTGGCAGCCTGACAGAATGTTAAATCACCTGTGGACATATCCCTGGGTACATCTGAGAGTGTTTCTAGGCAGGCAGAATTGAGTGGGAAGCCCTGCCATGAATATAGAAGGCACATTCCACAGGATCCTGGACTCAATGAAAATAATAAACAAGCAGATTCCCACTTTCTGAGTCTTTACCACATTCACAGGGTGCCTAGCTGCCCCACATTCTACTTGTCTTGTATCTGGCTTTCCTTTCCTTTCTTACTTTATTTTTATAAGATTTTTTTTCTTATGTGTCTATGTATCTGTGTGGATATGTGCATATGAGTGCAGGTGCCTGCAAAGGCCAGCAGAGGGTATAAGACACTGTTACAGACAGTGGTGAGCCACTCAACATAGGTGCTGGGAACCAACTTGGGTCCTCTGTAAGAGCAGCAAGTGCTTTTAACTGCTGAGCCAACTCTCCAGGCCCGGGCCATCCTATATTCCATGTCATGAAGGGTCGTGTCCCAGAATGAGAGCCGAAACAGACCCTTCCTTCCTGAAGTTGCTTTCATCAGCTATTTTCTTACAGCAATGAGAAAAGTTACTGCTGTAGGTTCCAAAGAAGTGCACATCGGGTGGAACATAGGAATCTGAAGATGTCCCTCAAAGACCTTTCCAGGAACATGGCTGTCTGCCAGCATCCAAGGCACTTCTTTCTCTTGGGAATGGCAGGTTGAGGGACATCAGCCAGAGAGAACACTTCATTCAGTGGCTGGAGAAGCTGTGTTTGTAATCTTCATGGCACACCAGCTTAATCAAGCTAGTCCCACTATTTAGCTATCATTTAATTGCCTGTGGTTTGTATCTTGCATATCCAGGGGTTATGTGATTGAAAATTTAATGATTGAAACACTTAAGTAGAGAAAAAAAGACAAATATTAATATGCATTACATGAGAAATTCAGACTAAATGGAGTAATGTTGCATTTCATCAGATTTTCTTTTCCAAACTACCAGGGAAAGCTTAGACATGCACAACAAGAAGAATTCTCACCCTCGGAGACGGTGCCTTTTTTCTCCCATTGATAAATCCACATAGCTGTACTTAGAGCATTCTCTAACTAAGTGTGCCTCATTAACCTATATTTGTCTGCGTTAAGCACCTAGTGATCACTGATATTTTGGAATTGATTCCCTCCAGGTGTGTCTCAGAGAGCCCTGAGCTGAGGAGATTTTAATGGATCCGTTGACATTTCCAACGGATTTTAAATTCCAATCTCTCTTTCCTGACCACTAGTTCCCATCCATTTTCTTTGCTCCTATGGGAATTTCAAATCACTTTGTCTTTGCCCCCAAGCAGAAGTTGTAACCTGACAGGGACCTTTGACCTCCCCAGAGCTTCTGCAGCCCATCAAAGTGGTGTAGTGGTCTCAATGACCGATGAGGAAGTGAGAAAAAATTAGTTGTGCTTTCAGGAGCTGAGCAGTGTGGTCTCTGAAGGGTGAGGAGTGGGCCACAGCAGTAGAGCCCACAGTATATACACCACTCCTGAGCCCTGGGGCTCCCTGAGGTCAGGTGCCCCATGCTGCTCTTCCCGGTCCTCAAAAATCACTCACTGAATGAAGTCTAGCATCATTACCCTAACACACTGATCACTCCCAGGCAGGTCTGAGTCTCAGGCGATAACGAGAAAGCTTAGAGGAAGGACAGCGGCAGCAGCGGAAGGTCACATCGCAAGCTTGGGATCCCGGTGTCCACTTTTGTTGCATCTAGAATCACAGACCTGGGAGGGCCCTTGAGAGTGACACAGCTGTGTCCTCTCCTTCATAGCGTCCCTTGTTGATAATGGACAAATCCACTTAAATTTCTGCATGACCGAGAAGTGTAATGTTAGAGAATTCTGCCCCAAACCGTTTTAGTATAGTTCACCAAACAACATCCTTGCCTACAAACTGATGGCACCCATTTAGCAGAGAAAAACTGGTTCAACATCACAACTGGTCCTTTTCTGTTCTGTGTAGTTTTGAAAAATAAATCAAAATGAATCACACTTGAGTATGCATACACACATAAATAGACAAGCCAAATATAATGAGCACATACAATGGAAATTATTCAGCCCTTAAAACCAAGGAAATTAGGACATTTATTACAACTCAGATGAACCTTGAGGACTTTTTTTGCTAAGAAAATCATCAAGTCCCCATAGGGCATGCCACCTGGCTCCACCTGTATGAAGGACCAAGAATTTATAGATGCGGAAGCCATGTCTTAGGGAGTGTGGTAGTTCATTTTGAAAAGATGAAGAATAACCAAGTGCTATGGCTTGAATCGCCAGCACTCTGGGGTGTGTGGTGGGGGATGAGTGCCGGCCAGCAAAGAGCTGCATACACTTCTACCCTGCTGTGCTAAGAGATTGGATGAAACGGAAAAGACACCAGACACCCCACAAATCCTGACCCACAGGCCCACGAAGAAGGATGAGCAGGAGGGCCTGCTCCCCTAACAACAGACCAGCAGGTACAGGGAGGCAGGACCACAATCCTGCCAGAGCAAGCTGTGGAGCACATTTCTTCTCCCTGTGTGGGCTGGCTATTGTCATTCCTGGTATGCAGCTATGCAGGGGCGACAACAGCCACTGCATCCCCGTGTTTATCCTGATAGGTTGTTTCTCCAGACACAGCATAGGCAACCTCTGCTGAGAGCTTTTACAAGGACCAAGTCTCCCTGACACCCTCTCTTCATCGTGAGTTTCAATTATGATCTTTCAACCAGCAAGTCTAACATGAAGCCAGGAGTGCTAATCCCAGCACTAGAGGAAGGAGAGCGGGAATTCAAGGCTAGCCTGGGCTACCTCACAAGACTTTGCCTGTCATAAAGGAAAAAAAAGAGTGATGTATGATGCCCATATTTTATTGAAATCTTTTTAAAACCAGAAAGTTGCTAAGGTAGAAAATGTTATGGTTTTCTTTTAATAATTTTAAAAAACATGTTTATTTTAATTTGTGTGAATGCTTTGCCTGCATGTATGCATGTGTACCACATATGTGCCTGGTACCCACAAATTTCAGAAGGGAACACTGGGTCTGTGGAACTGGAGTTACAAATGGTAGTGAACCTCCTTGTGGGTGCTGAGAACCGAGCCCCAATCCTCTGCAAGAGCAACAAGTGCTCCTAACCACTGAGCCATCTCTCCAGTCACAAGAAGAAATGTATTTTCTTTTACTCTATGTATATGACTGTTAACCTGCATGTATATATGTGCACTTGGTGCATGTACTGCCCATGGAGGCCAGAAGAGGGCGTCGGACGCTCAGCAGCTGGAGTTAAAGGTGGTTGTAACTGCTCCTTGTGAGTGTGGGAAACTGCACTCTGGACCTCAGCAAGAGCAGCAAGTCTTAACTGCTGAGCCATCTCTCCTGCTCCTTTATGGTTTTCTTGCAAACATCTTGCATATTTATTAATTTCTAGGTGCTTATTATCTCTTCTAATGTTGGTCATTTCAATTACTTGTGCCATTTTGAAAACAAGATGATGTTCATACTAAGCTGATATTTTTATTGCTCTGCAATTGGTATTAACACCTTTTCATTGCTTTATTTTTGGACTTTTTAATGAAGGCAGTCATACATAAAGTGATGACCATAGTCTCCCCAATATTTATACCTCATGTTTTTTCCTTGCCTTGTTTGACCAGGAAGGCTCCCCAATACTGAATGTCAATGGTGATGGTCAACAGAATTTCTTATTCTTCATGCTAATAGAGCTATCTAGTATCTTGCTGATGAAACTTGTTTACTATTTAAATTTATTGTTAAATTGACAGTTAAAAACATGAAAACTGTAGTCAGGAGTGAGACACAATGTGAGGTGATGTATGTGTATATTATATAAGGTTTACATCGAGTTAAAAATATCTGTCTCTTCACTTTTTTTGTGGGAAAAATCCCTCTGCCTTGCCGAGATACGCCGTATGTTACGTCACCTGTGAGGACATTGCCGTGCACAGCACTCTTCCCTCTCACCTGACACACCCAGAGCTGCTGGCCACCCTTTCCTCATCCCCCACCACTACCATCGTAAGCTTTTGCAAGCAACCATTCTACTTTCCACTTCTGTGAAATGAAATCTTTCACATTCTACATGTGAATGGTATCGTGTGGTGCTGACCTTTCTTCCTCTGGGTTATTTCACTGAGCACAATGACCTCTAATCAGAATTTTATTCTTTTTATGGTGGCATCATAGTATCGCATCATATATATGCAGCATTCTTCTCCTCCCTTCCTTCTCCTTTTCCTCCTTCCTTTCCTCTTTCTCTTGATTTCCATTCCTTCTCATCTATCATTCTTTCTTCTTCTTCTTCTTCTTCTTCTTCTTCTTCTTCTTCTTCTTCTTCTTCTTCTTCTTCTTCTCCTTCTCCTCCTCCTCCTCCTCCTCCTCCTCCTCCTCCTCCTCCTCCTCCTCCTCCTTCTCCTTCTCCTTCTTTTTCTTTTCTGAGAAAGGTTAGCACAAACCCCTGCCTCAATGTCCCAAGTGCTAGGAGCACAAACATATGTTTCCATACCTGGCCTTGTATCCATTTTTCCCTATTAATTCATAAGCTGATAGAGACAGGCTCTCTCTGGCTCTTGATTACTGGGAATAGAATGTGAGACACAGAAGTGCTGGTATCTAGATCACTCCCTTTTCCTTTTGGCTTGTTTTGTTTATTATTTACTTATCTGTTATCTTATGGCTTCTATTGCTGTGAAGAGACACCATGACCATGGCAACTCTTATAAAAGAAAACATTTAATTGGGGGTGACTTGCAGATCAGGGGTTTAGTCCATTATCATCGTAGTTGGAAGTATGGCATTATGCTGGCAGACATGGTGCTGGAGAAGGAAGTGAGAGTTCTACATCTGGATCCACAGGCAGCAGAAGGAAACTGTGTACCACACTGGGCATCACTTGACCATAATAGCACCTCAAAGCCCACCCACTCTCACAGTAACACACTTCTTCTAACAAGGCCATACCAGCTCCAACAAGGCCACATCTCCTAATAGTACCATTCCCTATGAACCAAGCATTCAAACACATGAGTCTATGGGGGCCATATCTAGTCAAACCACCACATCTATTTATTATGGTGCTGGGGATAAAACGCAGAGCCTTGTACATACTGAATGAGCATTTTGCCCCTGTGTGGCATCCCAAGTCCTATAGATACCTATGGGTAAATTTTTATCTGCTATTTATATTCTCTCTTTTCCCACTTTCTTCTCTCCTTTTTTCCTTCCTTGCACCCATCCATTAGTTAAAATCAGAATCTCACAATGTAGCCCAGTTGGCCTTGAATGCATGATCCTCCTGCCTCAGCCTCCTAGGTGCTAGGATTATAGACTTGTGCCACCATGCCTCACCTCATTTTTGTTTCTCATAAGTAAGCTTTACTGAGTGAAAATTGTGGATCTAAAGGCTTTCTGAAGATCTCACTATATGAACACAGAACAGCCCCATGAGATTCATCTCTAAAGGGCACATGGATATGAGGGCTCCTACATTTGATAAGGTGTAGAAGTAACTCATACTCCTTAGAAAACTTTTTCAAATATAAAAATTGAAAAGCAAAGAGATTTTTCAAATTGTCCTTATTTAAATCAGAAATTAAAAGTATGCAGAATTAGCCAGCTGCTGATGCTACCAATAAAGACAGAATTGTGTCCTTGAGCAAATTACCCAGATTCTCTGAATGGGAATATTTTCACAATTGACAATAAGGACTATTACCCACCTCCTATGATTGTTTCTAAGATTAAGTGAAATGTAAGACATCTGTTATAATTCCTAGTACAATGCAAAACACTCAATACATCTCCGTTCTTTCTTTTCCTTTAGTCAAACTCCATGTACATAATAACCACTCTATGAATATGTATGGAGAGAAACAGGATTTACTATTCAATACATTTACCCTTAACTTCTATTCTTTAATAGAATCTAATTACTCACCATCCTTTCTTTTTCTACAAAAGATTTGGATAGAATACATACTTTTTGAGCAGCTGTTATATACTCCAACTACACTGTACTAGTCAATTTCACACGTGTTCCCCAGGAACACAAAGACAGGAGATTTCAGACCATACCTTCAGGATTGTCTGCTTGCTTCCTTCAGGACTCTGCTCAGCACTGTCCCATCCACAGTTGAGCAATCAGTATCTTTTGGACTGACAGTGCCTAGGTAGGATGCTCAGAGAATCCAAGTTTACAAAGAGTGAAGCAAAACCTTGAGAGAATGAAGATTGTGAATGAGCTACATTTTTGCTTACAGTGCTCCTATTTTCTCTTGCAAAAACATATTAAGCATGTGTTATTAAATATCTCTCAAAGGCACATAGTGAAGCTTTGTTCCCAGCTAATGGCACTATCCTGGAAGGTGGTTAAAAACTATAGGGGGAGTAGGGTCCAGTTCGGAGAAGTAGGTAATGGAGGGCCTGTCTTTTGGGGTTATGCCTCCTCCCTACCCCTTTCCTTCCTGGCTACCATGAACTGAGCAACCCCTTCAACCCTGATCCAATGTTTCTGCCATCTCATTGTGTCCCAAAGTGCGACAGGGTCAACCAATCACAGACTGAGACCATGAGCCAAGATAAATCCTCCTTCCTTTAAACTGTCACTCTTAGGTATTTGTCACAGTGGTGGAAAACAATATGGCATTTGTTATGTGCCTGGCAACGTCTAGACACTGGACATGTAGCATTAATTAAGAATGACATGGTATCTGCTCTCACAGAGCTTGGTTCTTATACGAGAGATGTTAGAAGCTGCCTAAAGAATGAAACAAGAAAATGTAGATAGTAATAATTGTTATGAAGGCCATGAACAGGATTTGTGGTGAAGGGTACCTGAGCATGGGAAGGATGCTTTCTGTGGTCCATGGGTCTTCTTAAAGGTGAACCCAGAAGAAAATGTCTGGAGAGTTGGGAGAAAGTATGAGTCAAGGTTGAAAAGTGGACCCTCATAGGGCCAGAGAGATCTCATCAGTTAATAGGATCAGAGTTGAGTTCCCAGCACTCCTGTCTGAAAGATCACAGCTTACTCTAACTCCAGTTCCCGGGAACCTGACACCTGTCACCTGACACCTGACGTCTGTCCCCAGAGAGTACCCAAACACACCAGCACATGTCTACACACAGAAACACACACATACTTAAAAATATAATATTTAAAAAGAAAAGAGAAAAATAAACCCTAGGAAGTGAAAGATGTAAGCATCACAGTATACAAAGGGGCTGGAGAGGTGGCTCAGTGGTTAAGAGCACTGACTGCTCTTCCAGAGGACCCAGGTTTGATTCCCAGCACCTACATGGTGGCTCACAACCATCTGTAACTAGTTCCAGAATATCTAAACCTTTTTCTGGCCTCTGTAGACACCATAACTTTATGTGGTGCAGACACACATGCAGACAAAATACCCATATACATGAAATTTCAAAGGGCTGGTGCAGCCTTGACAAACGCCACAAGCTGTGAGAGGTTCTGGACTAGACTCAGTCAGGCTTTGCTCATAACCTTGAAGAGCATCTCCTTCCATTAGTATAAGTACCAAAGGTCCTCCAGGCTCTCCACATGATTTGCTCCCTGCCATCATTCCTACCTCTCATTCTCTGGTTTTGCCCTTCTGTTCACAGCACTGGAGCTACATCACTTCTTTTCTATTCCTTTAATTGTCAGACAAGCATTCACCCAAAGGGCTTGGCACTTGCTGCTCTTGGCATCTAGAAATCCTCTAGATAGTAATATGGTTCCCTCTTTGTCTCCTGTAGGTCTCTACCCAGAAATCACACCTCAGAAAGATCTTCCTAATTCATCTCCACATGCTTATGTCTGATTGAACCCAATCTTAGTCAGTAGTCACGACTTCGGCAGCATGGCATGTGTTCCTTTAAACCTATAGGCAACCTAACTTTTTGCATGAAGGACTTGCAGCTTCAGTCAATGCCACATTGAGATCTGTGGGTCCTGAGCAAGTATAATAATTATCCCTTCCCCCTTAGTTTCCAGCAGCAGCTCGCATTAGAGCTTCATGCTCAAGCACAATACTATGCTGTCTTTCATGTGGGGTGCTGGCTATCACAAATAAAAATGATGAAAGCATGTGTATTAGTTAGTGTTCTGTTGCTATGATAAAATACCATGACCGAGGCAACTTACAGAAGAAAAACTTGACATATGATTCTTGAGGGACAAAATTCTGCCCTGTAAGGGAGGCATGACAGCAGGCAGGTATAGCCACCAGAGAAGGAAGCTGAGAGTCCACATCATCCAGCTCAAGCAGGAAGCAGAAAGAGTAAACAGGAAGTGGTACAGGTCTTTAAACTCTCAAAGCCAGCCTCCAGTGACATACTTCCTCCAACAAAGCCACAACCCTTAATTCTCCCCAAACAGCACCAGCAACCAGGACCAAGCATTCAAATATCTCATATCTCAGTCTATGGAGGATATTTTCATTTAAACTACAACAGCATGTTGATTTTTTTTTTTTTTTGTTGGTCAGGTTATTAAGTATTTAGGGCAGGATAGTCCTATGGCAGAATTCTGGATGGCATCACAAATAGCTTATCCACACCTTTTAGAGAAAGATATTTTTAACAGAGTACTCAAGTCCTAGGCCTATCTCTCAAATTTTGGAGATAACTACATTAGTTTATCAAGCTGCTTATTTGGTATTTCCACTTGAGAATTTTAAAAATACCTCCATCTTAATACACCCAGAAGTTTCCTCCTCATTTCTTCTCCATGTCAATAAAAATTATTTCCACAATTTCCTTAATGGAAAAAAAAAAGCTAGGCATTATCGTTGTTCTCTTTTTTGGTAATCTAATTCAATCCATCCTAAGTCTGTCATGGAGAGTTACCCTTAAAGATGCCACAAATTTACACACTTCTTTCCTGGCCCTTGCTGCCACAGGGTCCAGGCTGACATCTTTCGTAGAAAAAGAAGCCTTATTGATTGCCTATGTGTTGGCTGGGTGGGTCTCTACTCAACACAGCGGCCAATGGTGACAAAGGAAACTAACACAATGCCAGCTCCTGGGTGAAAACCCTTCTGTGGCTTCACATCTACAATGATATTAAAATCCACGCCTTTACCTTACCAAGTCTAGACTCCCTCTGACTTCACCTCTTCCCGTGCCCTGTACCCTCCAACCCTTTTAATTTCTACGCATCGCTCAACCTCCCCCCCACCCCCCACCCCCCGCAAGCTTACTCCTTCTTTCTGGCTTTTCTGTCAGCCAGGCCCTCTGTATTCATTCCTATTCTGATTCTGCCTGGCTTACCTTAGCGTTCAGGTCTCAGCTTTAACGATCTTTCCTTTAGAAGCTTTCCTGGACTATCCAGTAGCCAACTCATATGTATCAAGCCCCTCCTTCACTTGAATTTTCTTCCATTGGAGGGAATGACACAATTACATAGAATGGTTCATTTGAGCATGAAGTCCACTTCTTTACACTCCTGAACAGATCTTTGGGGACTGAAAACTTGTCTGTCTTGTATAGTTCTTGTTCATCTTGGAGGATGTCAGGCATATGGCAAACTCTCAACAAATGTCAATGATGAAAAGCACTTATTGGCCTACAGGTTCCCAACTGTTCCAGAAGAGTGCCAGCTGAACCAGGCCAAAGCATGTTAAGATGGACCAGTCTAACTATCTTTCTAGGGATTATATTTTGAAGAAAGAACAAAATGGCATTGGTTCACTCTGTAGCTTGTTAGCTCCTGGATCACTGCATTTAATGCTAACAAGCTATTTAATATTCTGTTTTCTTTTTGTTGGTTTTCTTTAATTATTCAAGCAATGCATGCTCACTGAAAGAAGGTCTATGGGCTAGAGATGGCTTAGAGGTTGAGAGCACTCAGTGCTTATGCAAGAGGACCTGGGTTCAGTTCCCAGCACCCAGGCAGCCGCTCACATTGGGCACTACCCTCTGACTTCCACATACATATAGCAATACTCATGCACTCAGGCACACACATGCATACATACCCATAAAAGAAATAAATACATATTTTAAAATATTTTGATTTTCTTTAAAGATATGAAATTCTAAACTCTCAAAGATTAAAAGAAAAAGCCATAAGAACACAAGAACATTTTTTAACCAAGAAATCTAACCTTCCTTTCCTTTCCCACTCCCCATATGTCCCCCCTGAAAGAAGCTTAATGGGTATCCTTCCCTTGTTTATGCTATGACTGTATGTAGAAATATATTCCAATACATACATAGTTTTAAGACAAAAATGCAAAATGTGTGTGTTCAATTTCCACATAACACAGATTCCCATTTTAATACAAGTTGATATGCTTCACATATAATAGCCACACAGAATTCCATGGAATTCCTTAATTTATGAATTCAAAGTATTCTTACTTATCTCACATAGATGGGAAGTATGAGGCTATAGATTAGCGAGAACAGCAGAATCCTGACTGTTATGCAGCCTAGTAGTAGATACATGGAGCTTAAGGTACTATTCTTTTGACTTTAAAGCATATCAGAAACTTTCTGTAAAAGTGAAATTTATCTTTTTTTTGTGGGAATGAGCACATGCCGCCATGAATGTGTGGAGGTCAGAGGACGTCCTCCGACATCACCCATTCTCTCCTGTCATGTTTGAGACTGTGCCCTCCTGATGTTCTCTCCTACCTACTCCAGGTGGGATGGCCATCAAGCTTCAGATGGACTTTCCTGCCTCTGGCTGTGTGGTCCCACATTCAGCTTTCTGTGGGTTACAGCACCCAACCTCAGGTTCTCCTGC
The DNA here is from genome assembly GCF_049852395.1 of Peromyscus maniculatus bairdii. Classification (NCBI taxonomy): domain Eukaryota; kingdom Metazoa; phylum Chordata; class Mammalia; order Rodentia; family Cricetidae; genus Peromyscus; species Peromyscus maniculatus. The sequence goes on along the minus strand of NC_134856.1, from coordinate 15,096,194 downwards.
TAATGCAACCAGAGATTTACCTACTGGTCCTTCTCCTCAGCCCCCAAAGTTAAATTTCAAAAGAACCACTCAGCAGGCTTCATACTTAGTGGGAGTTACTTCGCCCCTTTTCTGAGTTCATAAATAACATGGAGGTTCCTAATGTTATTACTTGTATTTGACATTGTGATGAAGGTCTAAGAGAAGATAATAAGAGGTACAAGGACTAAAGGAAAACATAAAAGATATTATTCATGCATGACATGACTTCATATAAGAAAAATTCAAAGGTATCTACAAAATGTTACAATTAAATAGTGAATTGAGATCAGATGTGGTAGTGCAAATTTTTAACCCCAGCACGCAGGAAGCAGAGGTGGCCTTACCTTCATGAGTTAAGACCAGCCTGATCCACAGAGTGAGTTCTAGACCAGCCAGGGCTACATATTAAGACTCTTTCCCAAAGATTATTAAATTATTAAATTGATCAAAAAATGCTAGGATATATAAAGTGCACAAATTCAGTTGTATTAACATATGTCAGCCATAAAGACACAAAATTAATTTAACAATTACTGGAGATATCAAACACTTAGGGAAAAATGGAAAGAAAGGTAAAACTTTCATAATGAAAACTGTGTAATATTGAAAGAAATAAGAAATAATCTAAAACCAACTTCTTTTTTCTAGATTTTTCTTTTAAGGTATATAGATGCTTGCCTGAATGTACATCTGTGTACCACACAAGTGCCTGGTGCCCACAGAGGCCAGAAGGCTTCAGATCACCCTCTAACTGGAGTTACAGATGGTTGGGTGCCACCATGTGGGTGCTGGGAACCAAACTTGGGTCCCCTGGAAGAGTAGCCAGTGTTCTTAACTGCTGAGCCATCTCTCCAGCCCTGAAAGCAATTTCTCAATAAGCACTGTTCTATCATAGATCATTCAGCTACTAAGACTAAGACAAGGATAAATAAAAACAGAGCTTGCAGTGAGTAGGTAACTGCTGTTCCTCAGATAACCATGCAAATGGATGTGATATTGCAAATATAGAAAGGATTACAGGTAAGAGTCACAAGGCCACAGATTTGAAAATCAAATTTGGCCCAGTCAAAGACTGAGGAAAGACTTCTTGAGCTGGAAAAATAAAAACTCTAAAACAGATGAGAAAGGGGCATTTTACAGGGAGTTTATATAAACAGAAAGCATGAGCTCTAATTGAACCCACTACTCTTGGTATTGATGGTTTCTTAGGTTATGTGGTAAATTGTCTACCAAAGAGGCTGCAAAAATTCCTGTCTCTTAGATAGTCTGTAGGATTTTCATTTGCTGTATCCTAGTTAGCATCTCTGTGGCTGTGGCAAAACAATGGCCCAAAGCAAATTGGCAGTCGTGGGAGTAGGGATGGTATTGGCTTACAAGTTACAGTCCGTCATCAAAGGCAGCCATGGCAGGAACTCAGGGCAGGAGCTTGAAGCAGAAACCAGAGGAATGTGGCCTACTGGCTTACTCCCAGGCTCACAGTTAGCTGTCTTTCTTACCACCCATGGCCACCTACCTAGAGATGGCACCATTCACTATGAGTTGGGTCTATCTACAACCAATCAGAAAAAAAATGTGCCCAATAGCCATCTGATGGAGGCAGTTCCTAAGCTGAGGTTCCCTATTCCTGAGTATGTCTAGTTTGTATGAAGTTTACCTCTACTACATGAAGCCTGCATAGATGTCAGGGGCTCTGCATGGTCTCCATAAATCTGACATGGATGCTCCAGGACTCTGGACTAAGTCAAATAACCTGATTTGGCCCATTGTATAATAGCGGTTGTTGGTACAAAAGAGACCATTACTCTACAATGGCATTATCTCGCCCTCTTGCTGCAGCTGGAATTTGGGGACCACCTTTTAAGCAGTCTCAGGTTAGTCCACTAGCACATGAGAGACAGTGGTGGGTGCAAAGAGGAACAAGTCCAGCTGGAGTTCCTTTGCATCATACAGCTGTTCAATCACTAGACACACAAAGAAGGCTCTCCTAGATCGTGAAGCTAGAAGCCCAAACACTACTGACTTCAGATGTGAGAGAGCCAGACAAATCAGCCAAACTCTGTCAGAGGGAAAGAAATCCTGGCCAACTCAGGGAGGCTGGGCTAACTGAAGTGGTTATGGTTTAAGCCACTACATTTGAAGTCATTCTTAAGCAGGACAAACTAAGGCAGGCAGCCATGTGGATGACAGGATTCTAGTCTCACCACAGGACTTTAGAAAATGACTTTGTGCACCTGCCTGGCAGCAAGCCTCTTATGATTGGCCTAATTATCATTAAGGTAAACTAGGAAGTTGTATGGGGAAACCGAGCGCCAGCTAAATTAAACTGAAATATTAAAGTTTGAGATGGGAAAGGAGCTCTTTGGAATTAGTAACCAGACCTTCAAGTTGTGATTTAAGTCATGAAAGCCATTATCTTTTTTATCTTATTAATGGAGAAAAGGGAGTACTTTTTTTTTTTCCAAAGTAAAAAAATCAAAGAAGTTCAAATTCAGGTTTGGGGATTACATCTAGCCTGTATATATTTTTCCTACTCCATGCTCCTTAATGTCAAACACAAACGAGCTTGTCTGGCTTTCTTTTTTTAAGTTCTAGCAAGAGAGACCACTTAAAAGAAGGAGGGGTTTCCATGCAGAGATACTGCTGTCCCTAGGAGAAAGCACTTTCAATGACCTCACTGATCCACAGATCACGAAGGGTTAAGCAAAGACTGCATCCTCGCTTCAGCAGGGGATGATAAAGTTTATTTATTTGCCTAGTTTGGTGAATTACAAAACTATCATTTTCCCAGAACTTGGAAAAAGAGTTCAGCAGACAATGTGAATTTCAGGAAAATATTTTTGTCATTAATTATGTCATAAGCAAAAGAGTAAAATAAACTGTTTATTATCACATATAAAATGCTTTTGATCAGTCAACTGAAAAACTAATTTCATTTTCTGATTACACTGCCTCAGGCATCCTTTAACGTCAATTTTTATTATAGCAAAAGCAAAGAAATTAAAATGATCAGTTACAGGGCAGAGAGAAACATTCGCTACAGAATTTTTAAAAGTAAGCGCAATAAAGCACCGAACCTCTTTATCATTCATAATAATCACAACTTATCTGCTGAGGGAGGGACTCTACTTCAAGGGCCCAGGGTGCCATGCCGAGCACAGCGTCTCCTTGAGCCCACTGAACTCTCAGGGCTGGTCAGTACTGTGAGACCTGCCAGGGGTTCTGTTCCTGTGCCTGGAAGAAAATATGTTCAATTTGATCTCTATGGGGTCAAAGTTCCACAGCTAGGTCAACAACAGAGTTCTCTATATGCCAAAAGAAACTACAGAAGAAAACTATACGATAGGAAGAAGGGAGGTTGGACTTGTTCTTAATCTTCTGATACAGTTGTTTATATTATGGAAAGAAAATTGATTTCAAAATAAAAAATCTGGTAACACTTCTGCCAAGGATGGCCCTAGCCCTGACAAATTCTGATCATAGTTCCCCATGATGGTTAATCTTCCCTATTAACAGGACTGGATGTAGAAGAGCTGTAGATGCACACCACGGGGTGTGTTCATAAGGCTGTTTTGCTGAAGAGAACTCAGGGTAAGAAGTTCACCCTAAATGTGAGCAGTACCATCCCATAAACTGGAGGCTTAACCTAAATCTGAAGGAAAAGAAGAATTGGGCACAGACATTCCTCTCTCTCTCTCTCTCTCTCTCTCTCTCTCTCTCTCTCTCTCTCTCTCTCTCTTGCTTGCTCTGATTCTGGACTCTGGATGCAATGTGATAATGCCTAATACTCCTGCCTTCTCCACCCCACGCTGGACCGCACCCTCAAACTTGGAGCTAAAATAAAACCTTTCTATCTTAAGTTGCTTCTTCCCAAATATTTTAGCACGGCAGTGAGGCAGTGATGCTGTTCTCCACGTGGTCAGGTATGAAAGTTTCAAAGAAGAAATCTTTTTAAAAGAGAAAGCGATTCTGGTGACAGAGCCTATGGGAAGAGCAGAAAAGGCTTTGACAACGGAATGATGACAGGTCTCTGGTCCCTTGTCTTCCTGAACGATGTAAGCATCCCATGGAAACAAGGATATGTAAAAACTAAAAGAGCTACAGCTTAGAGTGACCCAGGGTCTGGACAGAAATACTACTGAGGGTCCCTTAGCCTTTCTGAGCAATTCTGTATACATAGTGCAACATTGGCAACCTGATGTGGTCACATTTTATGAAGCACAGGAGTGATGAAGGACTTGTTCAGACAACAAAGTTAGAGGAATAAAAATGACTTGAGTACAAATAACTCCCCCAGCCCAATCTAAGGATGCCCTGGAAGGCTCACAGTCTCTTTACTGTGACTGCTGAGACTTCTAAGGGAGCCAACCCTCACAGCCCATTCACTTTGGCCACAGGCAGAAACACCATCTTGTTTGACTAGAGTGGATCAGACATTCTCATTTCCCAGCATTCCAAGCATAAGGTATTGTGAGAATCTGTGCTCTAGACAGCTTTGTTTGATGCCATGCAAGAATAAACCAGGTCTTAATAGAAGCTGCCCCCAAGGACAAGTCAGTGTGCTCAAGAGTTAGAACTTAGCAAATAGTAAGCACCAAGTGGCTCCTTAGTGCAGGATGGGTTGTAGGAAAGGAGAATCTTGCTGGAAGAGCTTTGGCTTTTAAAAGGGCAAGGCACAGACTGATATGAATGTGCCAATTCTTCATAACAATGCCCTCTAGTTTATTTTGCTCAAAGTACCTCTGTGGAATCCATATTTCTCCCACTCCCATCATGCTCTCCAAAGAAGGACTTTTTGATGGATCATTAGATCTGGATGTTGAAAAGATACAGCCAGGGAGGTCTCATTTTCCTCTCTGCTTTTCTCAGCATGGTCAGTATTCTTACTTTCCTTCTCCCATGAGTAAGGAGGATGGTTAAGAAAAACTCCACTCTAGTGTCTATCTATGATCCAAAGAAAGACTCTCCTCACAATTTACATGCAAGTCCTAGAACTGATTCCCTTGACCTTTGTGGTGATTTAAATGAGAATGGCCCCAATCGGCTCATGTATTTGAATGCTTGGTCCTCAGCTGGTGGAACTGTTTAGGAAGGATTGGAAGGTATGTAACTTTTGAGATTTCAAAAGCCCACACCATTTCCAGTTAGTGATCTCTTCTCTTCTCTTCTCTTCTCTTCTCTTCTCTTCTCTTCTCTTCTCTTCTCTTCTCTTCTCTTCTCTTCTCTTCTCTTCTCTTCTCTCCTCTCCTCTCCTCTCCTCTCCTCTCCTCTCCTCTCCTCTTCTCTCTCTCTCTCTCTCTCTCTCTCTCTCTCTCTCTCTCTCTCTCTGCTTCTTATTTGTAGATCAGATGTAAGCGCTCAGCTACTGCTCTAGTGCCATGCTGCCTGCCTGCTGCCATGCTTTCTGACATGATAGTCATAAACTTACCCTCTGAAACAGTCAATTGTTTCTTCTATAAGTTGCCTGGGTCATGGTGTCTCTTCACAGCAATAGAAAAATAACTAAGACAGCCCCAGGTGATTTGACTTGGGTCATGTGTCCACCCGAGCCAGTTGCTTACTCAGGATAATAATATACAATTGGCCCTTTTTGTTTATGGGTTCTGCCTCTGTGAACTCAATGAACAATAAGGAGAAAGATTTGTTGTTGTTTTCTTGTCACTGTTACTTAAATAATGAAGCATTTGTAGTATATTAGGTATTCTAAGAAACCTAGAGAATATATTAGAGAATTAGCATAGGTCTTATGCAAGTACTATGGTCTTATGCAAGTACTATGCCCATGTGACATAAGAGAGTTGAGCATCTGTGGATGTTCTGCCTCTGTGAACTCAACGAACATAAGGAGAAAGATTTGTTGTTGTTTTCTTGTCACTGTTACTTAAATAATGAAGCATTTGTAGTATATTAGGTTGTAGATGTAACCAACCGTCTTATTAAATAAGAAACACAGAAACAATGTAAAAGAGAAAGCCGAGAAGTCAGAGCTCAGAGCTAAAATCTCACCCTTCCTCCTGCTGTCCCAGCTTCGCGAAAAGAACCCTACTTCCTGTCGGTTCGTATTTTTAAAGTATGTTGTTCTGCCTTCTCATTGGTTGTAAACCCAAACACATGACTGCCTCGTCACTGTCTGAATGTACAGCCCCCTAGGTCTTAAAGGCATATGTCTCCAATGCTGGCTGTATCCCTGAACACACAGAGATCTTATGGGATTAAAGGCATGTGCCACCACCGCCACACTCTTGCTATGGCTCTAATAGCTCTGACCCTGAACACACAGATATCTATGGGATTAAAGGCGTGTGCCACCACCGCCACACTCTTGCTATGGCTCTAATAGCTCTGACCCCCAGACAACTTTATTTATTAACATACAATCAAATTAATATTTCAGTACAAATCAAAATAATATTTCAATACAATTAGATTACCACCACATTAGGTATTCTAAGAAACCTAGAGAATATATAAGAGAATTAGCATAGGTCTTATGCAAGTACATAGGTCTTATGCAAGTACTATGCCCATGTGACATAAGAGAGTTGAGCATCTGTGGATGTCAGGTTATCTATTGGGGGTTCAGAAACCAGTGTCCCACAAGTATAAAGGGATGCCTGCTCTCTGGCTGGCCAGATTTGGGTCATATGACTTTTTGTGGAGCTTGAGTAGGGTCAGTCCCTCCAGATTCACACAGACTGAAATGGCAAGTAAGGAGGAGGAAAATAAGGCAGCATCCTTACTAGAAAGGGATGGTGCAAAGGCCAAACTCAACACTTGGGGCTGTAAGCAGCAGAAGCTAGGTCTACCATTTTTCAAGTTCTCATCAGGGATGGGTCAGGATCAGGGAAGAGATCTGAGATCAGGCCGCAGACCCTGCATACCGGTGGGGTTCGGCAGGCAAACCCATGCACTGGGTGAGCACAGGACAGCCTTGCTTTCTTGCAACCGAGATAGCCAAACTGATGAGAAGGGTGATTGACCTGCCTGCCTCTCAGTAATCCCCCAGCCCATTTGGTAGCCATCTGTATCCCGCACTCTACAAGGCAGCCCAAATTAAAGAGGCATGTATTTGTTTTGTTTTGTTTTCAGGAAATATTATGATTTTTTTCAAGTAAACAGTAGAAACTTCATAAAGCCACAAGATTTATTGAAACTGCCAAACTGTCTGGACTTGATCAAACTGGTTTATGTTGGTCCCAATGTGTGCTCTCTGCTCTCTGTTTCATTACTATAAACAACAATTTCTATTTATTTACACAGGACTAGAAGGCCTTCACTTTATATTGATCACATAGTCCTCCTACTGTGAGTGCTCCCAGTTTGCTGGTGGGGTCCCTGGTAACCTGAGTGCCTCAGAGCCGCCAGCAGGGCTATTGTCGCACGCATGTGGGGTTGTGAGCCCGGCCATTCTAGTGGAAGAATGTGTTTATCCTGGTAGTTTTGTTTGAGCCTTGACTCAACTTACACTTAAAACACATGGATCACATACCCTCTCACCTAATCTTTCACCATTCTATTATTAAAAAATGAAATAAATGAAAGAATTATTTAACTCATTTCTCTGCCTGTGATTTGTACTATTTATGACTGACTAAATCAACTTACACACTTCCTGGATCTATTGGAAAAGAAAACAAATTGAAAACCCCCAAACTGCCTTAGAAACTCCAGGAATACACATAAATGAATAAGGAATGTTCCTTTATCCTCAACATCTAGATGTCTAGTTATGAACACAAAGAAAATGTCAGAAAGGACGTTTATTAAAATTTACATAGATGAATAGATAGACACACACACATGCACACACAAACACATGCATACACACATACATACATAGAAGATAGAGAGAGGGAGACAGATAGACAGATGAAAGAGCTTGCTTAAGTTAAAATAAAGAAAAAAGTGGCTCCATACTGCCTGTTCTAGAATTCTACATAATTTGTGCAGTTATGGGAATCAGTGGGAAAATGCCATCTAAGAGAACATTCCTTAACAGCCTTCTTGGCCAGTTTCTTCCAAGTCAGGGTTTTCTCTAAGAGGGGTCAAGACAGGCATCCTCCTGGGCCATTGCAAACCCTACCCTTTAAGCCATTTGTGGACAGTTAGATGTCATTTTTAAGCAGTTAATTCAGGATGTTCTGAAACCTTCTCAAATTCATAACTGCACAGGTTTCCTCTACCATGATTTGCTCACCAGGGCAGAAACTTTGTTCTCCCCCTTTTTGTCCCCACCCACTTCTTGCCCATCAAAAGTTTGTATCCTCAGCAAAATCTGAATACAAGACTGGTATTAAAACCAGTCTGTTAGCTAATGAACCCTACGTACACAGATGCTTTAACCACACACTGTTTGGGGGAAACGTTCCCTTCCCTAAGATCATAGCATAGCGTGGAACTGGACAGAGGACTCGACGGCATGGGAACCAGGACCCCATCAAATCAGCCTCCCGTCAGGAGCAGATTTTCATTCACTCTTCCTTCTGCCTTTCTGCCCAGCACACCACGGGCCAATTTAGAAGCAAGGGACCAATGAGCAGCCTAGCTGAACGGAAAGCGTCCTCAGTCCTCAGGGTTCAGGTTCTTTGTAACAGCACTCGGTGACTTCTCCATCCTAGTGGTCTGAGCCTTGTACATTTGAAACTCAAAAAGGTCCCGTTACCTGTGGACAGAAATTTAAAACTAATATTAAGCACTTGGGTGTGTGTGTATGTGTACCAGAATGGGACCTAGCACACAGAGTAACTAATCGGGGCCTTTCTTTCTTAATTCTTCCACGCTTCTAAAGCTTTAGATCCCCCTCTTCTCCCCTGTCAAATGCCTCTGCTTGCACTTGTAAGACCCTTGCTGAACAGTCTTACTAAATTATTTCTCTCTGAGCAGCGAGCGACTTCTTGAGGAAGCCTTGTTTGGTTCATCTGTTATAACACATCACAGCCTCCCATAATTACTCTTTTATTTAATTCTACACATTCTGATTAGCTGTGTCTGTTCCAGGAAAGCACTAGGAATGCGGTAAGTGCCCTTCATTCAGAAGGAGTTCTTCAGCACAGTACGGAGTGAAATTAAAGTAATTATTAAGTCATAGAGACTAAATGCAATTCCACGATAGGCCGAAGGGCTGGCACACTGCTAGCACACCACAGACGGAGAATACTCAAGGCTGCTTTCTGAATAATTCCTGGTGTCTGCCTTGGTAACGACACACACCAAGGGAAGAGGCAGGAAACCCAGTCTGGGTGCAGAAGGAGGCCTTTCCCAAACACATCATTTTGACATGGAGGTGAAAGGACGTATGGGATAACATGTCTGGCTGAGCCTGCCTTCCTTAGCAGTTCTCTTTAGCTCTCATGAATATTCTATATGCTGAGAAGCTTTTAGTATAGCAGAGACAATTAAATTCAAGCTTTTCACCATTGTATCTCTTGCCGCAGAGTGAGCAGTAGGACACAGGGCAATAGACTGAAATTAGATTGTAGCAGAACATGTGTACTGACCTTTCCCAGAGCGCATCTATTTACTTTCTAATGTAGTTCAACTCGTAGGAGCTGATGTACTCAGAGCAGGAGTAAAGGTTAAGAAGCATGTGCATCTTAATTCATCTGGACTGCAGCTCGGCTCTGATCTTCTGCTCACAGTATGTAAACTACAACATGTATTGTCAGCAACAAAACAAGAAGGCGGCATCTTTTGGAAGCAAGTTACCCACAGGCTTCTGGACTGTTTAGTAGGCTTGGTCTTAAAGTGTGTGTTTGAGCAGCAGTGTCAGTATGGGATCTTGTTAGAAATGCAAATGTGAGGTGCTTTGCCAAACCAGTCAGGAAATATGCTTCAAGAAGCTTTTTTGGCACATGATCCCATTTGAGGGGTGTGTGTGTGTGTGTGTGTGTGTGTGTGTGTGTGTGTGTGTGTGTGTATCTGTGTGTGTCTGTGTGTGTCTGTGTGTATGCATCCTCCAGATACAGATGCTTTCACTGTTGAGACAGAGTTGACAGCTACTGATGCAGTTGGCTGGTTCTTCATTTTCTAAGATGTGACTGCAGTAGGTTCCCCCGCCTGACGCACGGATGTTATGTGGTAGATGGGTCACTTTGCATGGTCTTCAAAATGAGTTTAAATGGCCCTAAAATGTCACGTTAAATAATATTGACTCTATTAGCAAAAAAAGGGCTCCTTTCTCTCCTCACTGTTCAAGTAGTCCGAGTTCAGTGCTAACAGTTTCTCTAACATCTTTCCAGCGTTCATTAATCTCCTTCTTCAAAAGACACAGCAAGCAGTACCAGGCTCACAATCTGTAGCACTCAACAATATCAAGGCAGAATATGATTCATATAATTAAACTTGTATTTGGGTTATGCTTATAGGGTGCTTTTATTTATGTCAAGTGGCACCAGTTTTCATTATATGATGGTGATATAAATTTTTCTTTTAATTAATTTTTTCTCAGAGAAGAATAAGCCAATTTAAAAAGAAATATTTAATAAATCACTCAAATAACAGATTACAGACGGCTCTCAGGAACTCAGTCAAGGCCAGGACTCAGTCAGTGTGCATCAAGCCTGATTTCCAGCCCTGGCTCAGCCTTCTTCTCCATGCTTTGACCTTCAGAAAGATGACCTACAGCCTGAGACATTTGCCATCAGTAAAGAAAAATTCCATTATGGTTACTGCACAATTTACTAACATAGACGAGGGAGTCATGCATTTTGGAACAATTTCTCATCACAACATTTGAAATGAGAAAGGGTTCTGAATTACCCAGATAATTAAAATGTCAAAAATAGCCCATTCTTCAAAATTCAGGGTAATTGAATTTGGGTTGGTTTTTGAAAAGAGAACTTAGGTTTTCTAACTTTTAGAAAAGCAATCAGATTTTCCAATAAAACCTTTGAAAGGAAAAAAAAGTAGAAAGGAGAAAAATATCACATCATCCATAGTTCTGTTCTTTAAAAGAACTGTTTAGGCTGTCACAATTCAGTCTTTAGCTTTCCAGTTGTTCTTCATGTAATTATCACACACACATATACATATATGCATACACACATACAACATATGTTGCATGAATTGTTAGAAGGTCTTGTTAATAAAAACAAACCCAGAGCCAGGTATTGGGGTGAACTCTGGAAAATCAGAGAAGCAGAACAAGCCACAGCTACCTCACCTTGCCAATTCCTCTTCTGATCCTGTTTCCTCAGATTGGAAGCCTCTGAGTCCTCATCCAAATGGATCTTAGCTGAGCTGCTGTTCAAAAGCCTGAAAGCTTAACCAGCTTTAGTTCCTGGTCCTCACACCTTATATACCTTTCTGCTCCTGCCATCACTTCCTGGGATTAAGGCTCTTGTTACCACGCCTGGCTGTTTCCAGTGTGGCCTTGAACTCACAGAGATCCAGGTGGATCTCTGCCTCCCAAGTGGTAGGATTAAAGGCATGTGTATGCCACCATTTTCTGGCCTCTGTATCTAGTGGCTGTTCTGTCCTCTGACCCCAGATAAGTTTATTAGGATGCACAATATATTGGGGGACACAATATATCACCACAAACATATACACATATACACACATGTACATGTACACACATGTACATGTACACACACAGGTATACAAACACACACAAACACACATGTACACCAACACACATGCACATGTGAACACACAGGCATATGCACATGCACATACATCCATATACACTCTCACACACACATGTACACACACACAAGTGCACACATATGCATACACAAACACACACACACATGCAGTTGCTTCTGTGCCTTACTTTTTAGAATGAGAGTATTTTTCTTTTAGTTTATATTTTAATTAAGATTTTTAGTCAGGCAGTGGTGGCACATACCTCTAATCCCAGCATTCAAAAGGCAGAGCCAGGTGGATCTCTGAGTTCGAGGCCAGCTTGGTCTACAAAGCAAGTTCAAGGACAGCCAGGACTACACAAAGAAACTGTCTCAAAAAAAAAAGAAAATTCCCTACCCTCCAAAAAAGATTCTTAGTGTGCAGATAACAGAAAAATAGATGAATTACTTAATAAGAAGTTTCTATGTCTGTGCTATCAGTATAGAAGTATATCTCTCAAGTTAGTTTTGCCTGCAAATAACCAAATAACAGAAAATTCAAATCTAATGGAGATATTTGTAATTTTATATAATAGGAAGCCATCCAAAGCAGAGCAGACCTCAGGATCCACCAGGGTACACCAGTTTCTTACTTCTTCCTGGCATGAGCTACCACCTCAGATTGCCAAGTTAAAAAACCCATCAGCTCTAGGTATCAAGGCCAGCTTCCCATAGAACAGTCCCCTCATCTAAACTCTTAGAAAAGAGAAACTTGAAGAAATTCTCCCACAGATTTCCTCATGCCTTTCATGAGCTGGATTAAATGATGTCTTCTCTGACCCATCACAGGTCAGGGGGACAGGGCTGACCCTGACATGCTTGAGCTCCTCAGAGGAAAGTGTACTGGCCGCTCAACTGACTTTTCCTCTAGAAACCAAAACTATAACAAAGGTCATATTAGTATATTGGCAAGGCAGCTAGTCTCTCTCTCTGTGGCTAATGGCTTTTGCATATGCACATAATCTATTGTTGTTGCTCTTTTGGGGGCCCACCACCCAGCTCCTAAATAAATCATACACAGAGGCTTATTCTTACTAATAAATGCCCGGCCTTAGCTTGGCTTGTTTCTTGCCAGCTTTTCTTAACTTAAAATTATCCTGTCTACATTTTGCCTCTGAGCTTTTCATTTTCTATTCCTGCATACCTTTCTTTGTTTCTTACTCCATGACTTGCTGTGTAGCTGAGTGGCTGGCCCCTGGAGTCCTCCTCCTTCTTCTCTTGTTTCTTCTTCTTCCTTCTTTCCAGGTTTCACCTACTATATATTCTCTGTGCCTGCCAGCCTCGCCTATCCTTTCTCCTGCCTTGTTATTGGCTATTCAGTTCTTTATTAAACCATCAGGTAGTTTAGACAGGCACAGTAACACAGCTTCACAGAATTAAACAAATACAACATAAACAAAAGTAACACAGCTTATTTAATATTCCCCAACAATCTATCTAGCATCAGCTTAACTCCTAGCTCCTTGGTGTTTTGAAGTACTTTACTCTTCTAGTCTTAATTATTCACCATTTTCAAGATAATTTTGTATCCTAACTGTTCTGTGTTCCCCTATCCCATGAACATGGCATTTTCTCCCCTGAGAAACCTTTACTCCAACTTGTCCCCATATCCATCCCCTAGATTCCCTATATTTAAGTGCTCTGTACACAGCATTCCCCTCTATACTTGCATATTAAGCTTATACATGCTTTACATTTGCCTACCCAACATTTATTTCCCATGGATCTTGCAGCTTCAACCGAAATTTCCATAGATAAACATGGATGAAGTAATTGCATGCATCTGTAATGTCAACAGAGCATTGGGACCAAACAGCAATGGTGACTGCTTCTGAGATGGACAAATAACCCAATCACAGTCCATGAGGCTGAATTCTAGGGCTTTCTAAATTATCAGGGAAGAATAATTCCACTTCTGTACATGTTGGTTGTGAGATTTAAATCTGAAAATCCCAGCAGCCATTTGACCACCAAAGAGATAGCCAGCCTGGGAAGAAAGCATTGGCAATCAAATATAAACTGAGATGGGGAGAAAGTGAGATGCAGCTCTGAGGAAAACCCTGATATCACAGATCCCATTATGCACAAACCCAGTGCTACTTCTGGACATCTTAGCTGTGAGCCCAGGTGTTTCTTTTCTCACTTAAGCCAGCTTGAAGTATATTCTATCACTTACAACTAAGACAACCATGATTGGACTGGCTCCTTCATGATTCTAAATTCATGTAAACTTGATGGCCAGGTTCAGGTCACATGTTCTTCAAGAAGTCTTTTGCATCACCCTCAATCCTCCCTCCCTCTTCCCCGTTCTCTGTTCTTCCCTCCTCACCATAACCCATCTCTCGTGTACAATTTCATCAGTTTGTAAACTATTTAATTTTTTTAAGTCTTCAACCCTAAGAACAGTTTTTCTGTTAGAGGTTATGTTTCATGGGTGTCTTCTATTCATTTCAAAGCCATGAACTTCTTGATTTGTTGTATATAATTCCTTAGGAAATGAACTAGAGTTGCTTATTATGCATAAGGTCCAAGGGATGGGGCTAATGCTTTTGCTTTTCAAACATAAAGTGAGTTTTTCTCACCTATCTGCTACAATCTACCTGTTTAGGTCTCTGAAGTAGATTCCCAAAATTAGATACCCTAAATCTCAGCCAATCTCTACATATACATATTCAAGAAACAAGATGAAGGTCAAAATATACTCATTGAATTAATGGAAGTCAAGGTGGAATAGCCATTGAAATTATACTCATGTGAACCCACAAACACAACCCCAGACCCGGAAAACTTAATTGTCTAGTCTTGGCTATGCTGGACCAAAGAAGCTTCCCTTGTAGAGTAAAAGGCAAAAGGCACAGGAATTATGCTTCTTATGAATATCTCATTCCCAAGAGGAATGTAGATAGAACTACATTGAGTAAGTTCCCTTCATAGTTAGTCAAATGTTATTCTACTTCCCCAATCAACAGACAGAAAGGGGGAGATTTTAAGCAGCACACCTGAGCTGTTCCCTCTGCTTCAACAGAAACACCAAGGCCTTTGGAAGAAGCCTCAACACACATTCCCAGCCACTCAATTGAGTTTTGTCTTGGAAGCCTGTTACTTCTTAGAATACTACAACAAAAAAAAAGATTCCCAGAAATTGCATAGAGCTGGTCTAAGAGGCTGGGTGATATTATTCAAGAGAAACGAACATGCTGCTATTTCACAGGACACATTTCTGCCATTATTTTAGTCTTAGCCTTTTCTCCTCCAAAGTTTTCTTTCCAAATCTTTCATTTTTTATATTTTGGGGACTATGCTGAAGTGGAATTTTATGCTTCAAGAAGAGAGTTGATGAATCATGGAAAGCGTAATTGACAGAGAATCGGCATGTTTTTCACTTTTCTTTTTTCTGCATCAACTGAATAAGATTAGTGTCTTACATGGATTATTTTTTCAATAAAAGGGAAGGCTGTGTTGGCAACAAAAATTGCAAAACAGCAACATCATAAGCTTACCTAACCATCCAGTGGAAGAGAATTTTCAACTTGAAAAACACTCTTGGTTCAGCAAACCAAGGACCCGAGTAACAATTACAACTGAAATCATTAAACACTCACATTTTCTCCTATGAAGAAATTGGATCCTCTAGGGTTCTTAGAGGGAAAAGCAGAAGCATTAGGGGAGACCTTACATAATAACCTTTCTGTAAAGCTTGGATGACACAAATGATTTTTTAAGACATTCAAGTCACATGTCATTAATCAGAAATGACAGTCTTTATTCACATATATTTGACTGAGCTGCATAATTTTAGACTCCAATAGGTCTAGATAAATGACCCTAAGTATTGTACTTTTTCAAATTGACAGTGATTGATGATAGAGTAAAAAATAAGAATGCTGAAAAGGGAGCCTGAGGTAAACACTGGAAATCAGTTACACAGTTTCGGGGAGGAAGTTAGAAGACTTTCTTCTTTGATGCTTTTTTGTCTTCATGTCTCTGACTCCTGGATTCTCTGTTTTATCTATTAGTCATCTCCAAACTCTGTATATTATAACTTATATTTTAGTGAAAAACTGAGATATCTTTAGTCATGTTTGTTTAAAACAGCAGGAAGAAGAGCTGTCTGCCAACCTAAATGACCTTAGTTCAAGCCCTTGGGACTCACATAATGGAAGGAGAGAACCAGTTTCTGCAAGTTGTCCTCTGACCTCCACACATGCATCTTGCCTGATGTGCCCATCCCTCCAGATAGATAGATAGATAGATAGATAGATAGATAGATAGGTGATAGATGAGTTCTTTTAGAGACAAGAAGAAATGTGACATAAATGTCTCATTTATGGTAAACACTCTACAGAGATTTCATCTCTATACTTTAACCAGTTGCAAGTTTCTATAACAACTGCTATCTACTGTAAAAAGGAGGTTCTCTGATGAAGATTGAGAACTGCACTAATTTATGGGTATAGAGCTACATACTTAGAAAGCATTTTGATACTATGTCCATTTAGCAAAATAGTAATAGCAGGTTCTCTCCTAGAGACTATGAGCTCTCCAGCCATTGGATCTTGGCCAGATTTATAGTACAAGGCATGAGCTTCTTTAGGGGAGCAGGCCTTAAATTCAATTTTAGAAAGAGATTGGTTACATTCTTAACTTTCGTGCCATTATTGCACCCATAGTATATCTTGCCAGGCTGGTCATAATTGTAGCTCACAGAATTCATAGCTGACTTTTCTTCCCTAGTAGCCTCCTTAGCACTTTCTAGCATTATAAAAGCTAGTGAGTATATAGGAATTTTTCAAATAAGTATCAGCTTGATTTAACGATATTCTCTGACCAGAGTATATGGTGTCTTCATAGACAGGATCTTAACAAAAAAATTTTGTGGGCAGCTGAAAGCAATGACAACACCCTGATTTATTTTTGGGTTCTCTGGAACTCCTCTGACAAACAATTCAAAGGGAGATATCTCATACCTGGCACTGGTTTTTTTTTTGTTGTTGTTGTTGTTGTTGTTTTGGGTTTTTGTTTTTGTTTTTTTTGACAAACTATGGCTTTTGGGAGGATCATTATCCCCTATTAGAGTAACTTTATTTAAATTACCTATATGTATACATATTTTTAGAAAGCTCCTAAAATATGTTTTCATATGAATTTTTAAAATATAGAGTTAATCACCACTCTGTGGGAGGCCGGTTCCCACCTTTTAAAAGGGTTCCTATGAGGAGGAGAGAGGCATAAGAAACTTTCAGAAAGATAGCAAAATGGAGAAAGACAGAATAGTTTTGGGAGGACCTGGATCAAAACCCAAGGGCCCCTTCTGCCTCTTCAAATGGCTTTTTATAGCAATGCCAAGGGGTGGGCCAAAGACTTTACCCATGCTAGATCAAAGCATACCACACAGCCAAATGTAGACCCTTCCAAACATCTGGTAACCATGCCCATGGTCAAATCATCCCCTTCTGCAGCTCTCCCAGGTAAAGCAAGTCCAGATTCTCAGACCCTGAGTAAGTTCTCACTAGGAAACCTCTGTAGATCGCTACACCACTCCTCTGCCCTGCCATCATTTTAAACCTCCTCCCATCATTCTTTTCTCTCCTCTTATATCAACCTGTGTTCTACCACCCCGTTCTCATAATCTCTCCCTCAACCAATGCCCCATTTCAGTTTTCTGGCTTCTACTAGTATTTCAAGTTAAACACAAATGTAAAGACTTTTGTCATAATGACTTTTAAATTTCTGTGAAGATGCCATGACCAAGGCAACTTATAAAAGGAAGAGTTTATTGGAACTTTCGGTTTCAGAGAATGAGTCCATGACCATCATGTTGGGGAGCAGGGTGACAGGCAGATAGGCATGGTACTGGAGCAGTAGCTGAGAGCTTACATTCCCATCCACAAGTAATAGGCAGAGGGAGCTATTTGAGAAATGGCAAGGCATTTGAAGCCTCAAAGTCCACTTCCAGTGACACACCTCCTCCAACAGGGCCATACTTCTTAATCCTTCCCAAACAGTTCTACCACTGGGGATCAAGAATTCAAATACAAGAGCCCATGGGGACTAATTTATTTCAAACCCTGATATGGTGGTTTGAAAGAAAATGGCTCCCAAAGGTAGTGGCACTATTAGGAGATATGGCTTTATTGGACTAGGTATGGCCTTGTTGGAGGAAATGTGTCACTGTGGAGGTGGGCTTTGAGTTCTCATATATGTTCAAGACATACTGAGTGTCTCAGACCACTTCATGATGCCTGTGAGTCAAGATGTAATAACTCTCAGCTCTTTCTCTAGCACCATGTCTGCCTGCTTGCTGCCTTGTGTCCCACAATGATGATAACAGACTAAATCTCTGAACTGTAAGTGAGCCACCCCAATTAAATATTTTCTTTTATAAGAGTTGCTACTGTCATGGTGTCTCTTCACAACAATAGAAACCCCAACCAAGATACTTTATATCATACTTTCTATCCCCAAAGCTTAGGGAAGAACATGGAAATGGTATCTGAATTATTGTAGGAGCCAGAGAAGTTGGGCAGACAGATTCAAAATAGCATCTTCTGGACATGACAGGGTCTCATACTCAGGAACTCACAGCAGCTGGGTTTGGCTGCAGATGACCTACAGAAGATCAGTTCAGTCAATATTCCAGCATGGATACAGGGAGAGCTTCTGAGGTGCCAACTTTAGCTGAGGAACTATTGGAAATTGATGTCTGCTAGGGGAAGACAGGCAGCTCCAAAGCAAGCAAATTGATCATTGAAAGCATTCTAAGGTACATGTAGTCTTTTTGGTTATATGTTTGTTTTTGAGACAGGGTCTCCTGTAATCCTGGTTGGCCATGAACTTACTATGTAGCCAAGAATGACCTTGAACTCCTGGTCTTCCCACCTCAGCTTCCCATGTGCTGGGATTACAGAGATGTGCTGCCATGCCCAGCTTGATATGACTGGTGCTCATATCATTTTACATTCCCATGCCCCTGTTCTACCTGGAGCATCATGCAGTTTCTTCTGAAGCAAGGCTCTAAGAATCAGAAATTCAATTTTAATTAGAGCTCACAAAGGTTTCTTTGACCACAAGCCATTTTTCATAGTTGAATGCCCATTACAAAAGTACAACAATATCCTACTGCCCCACTTAGGAAATGCTGCTTTGGAGACACATGGATAACTTCACTATTTCCTAAGAAGTTGGAAGTGCTCCTATCTCCAAAAGTATCCATTTTGATTTAGGAAATTTAAAAAATGTGCATAGCTCCCAAGTCAGAGATCCACCAGAAAGCTTACAAATGGAACTATGGGTGTGTAAAACCACAATAGAGACTTTTAGGAAGAGTGGCGTTCCATGTTACCAGAGGCAGTTGGGAGAGATACTTCTGGGAACAGAGGCACATGCATTCAATCTTAGATGATGAGGACACTTAATAGAAGTGAGCAAAATGGAGTGGGACAGAAAGGAACTCAGACTGAAGAAGGGAAGGAGGGAGGGAGGGAGGGAGGGAGGGAGAGAGGGAGGGAAGGAGGGAGGGAAGGAGGGAGGGAGGGAGGAAAGAAGAGCGGGAGGGAGGGAGGCAGGGAGGGAAAGAGGGTGGATGGGTGCTAGTCACAGCTACTGTCTACAAGCAGCAAAAATCCAACCAAATGGCATACGTGAAGCGGGATTTGTTGACTTGAATAATTGAGAAATATAATTTTTTTCTTCAAGGACCTACATCTGTCACCACACTCAGGCTCCCTCTCCACCTCTTGACTAAAGTTTCCACAACTGGATGTTATTTCAACTTCCAAGTTGTAAAGAAAAAAAAAATGGGAGGAGGGGGTAAATTTTCTTTTTTCAAGGAGAGGAGCTGAACCTTAAGAATTCAGTCCCCTAGACTGATTGAGTCACATGTCCTTTTTCTGAGTCTTTTCCTGTGTTCTGTAAGATATTCTGATGTTCTTGCTCATCTGTCTATTCATGGGCCAAAAGTAGAGTCATCAATATCCCTTAACACCAAGGTAAGAAGACACCAGGATGCCGTTTCAAAAAGAATGGCTACTAGATAAGGGCTATAGATGGCTGAGTATTCCCCCAAGCCTACATGTTAAAGGCTTGGTGCTCTAGCAGAAAGTGGCAAAACCTCTGAGAGTGGGCCATAGGGGAAGGTCCTTAGGTCTTTGGGAACGAGACTCTAGTCTCTCACTCTGCTTCCTGGCTCATTATGTAAGTGGTCTCTACAGTACCACTGTTATCTGGTACTCTTATCAGAAGCCCAAAGCAATGTGGCCTTGAAAGGTTGGACTGGACCTTCCAGAACCAAGAGTCAAGATAAGCTTTTACTCTCTAGACATTAATTTCCAGATGTAGTTTTTTATTGTGAGGGAAAGCTGATAAAAGAAAAAGGCAAAACAAACAACAAACAAACAAACAAAAACTAGAGAGTCTACTTCACTGTGGATATCAAATTTGAAGGTTTAATTTTTACAAAACTAAGCCTGAGACTGAGGCTGAAGACCTCAACATTCAGGTTAGCTTAATTCAAAGGTGAAGCTGTTACATAGCACACAAAACATAGAAATGCCTTGCTTTGCTAGCACTAAGATGTACATCAACCATCTCTGATTGGAGGCAGATTTAAGGGTAATTTCACCACAGTGGTAGAAACATCAGGAGGGTTTGACATTTTCACAAGTCTCAGGAGTAGGTGGACCTAGCAGCATGGTCTTATGATGTCTGCCACTCAGAGGCTGAATCACGAGGATCACAAGCTCAAGGGCAGCTTAGGCAACTTGGTGAGACCCTATTTCAGGTTAAAGGATTGCTGAGGATATAGCTCAGGGATAGATAAACTTGCCAGGCATGCGGAGGCTCGGGAGTTAATCCTCAGTGTTCAAAACCAATTCATAGGCTGAAATACTCACTGGTATTTTGTGGGCTGTTGCTTGATCCTAATGGCTCCCCCAGGGCAGGGGATGAAAAGGCGCAGGGTCAATGACACAGACACCAGGAGCCAGTTGAAGATAAACAACAGACTCATTTATTCAATAATGGGGAAGGCCTTATATTACCTTCCTCCCAGCACCCAGGCTGTGTCCCAATCTGGTGGCATTACATGGTCATCCCTCATTGGCTGAGCATGATCAGGAACTCTGACAGCAGTCTGTAGTCAGAAGGTTTCCTCTGGTCCTGCCCAGCCCCACGGTACCACAACCACTTATAAAATGATCATTCAGAGGCTTATATTAATTATAACTGCTCAGTCATTAGCTCAAGCTTTTTACTGACTAGTTCTTACACTTAAATTAACCCACACTTCTTATCTGTTTAGCCACATGACTTAGTACCTTTTCTCAGTTCTGCCTTGTCATCTTGCTTCCTCTCTGTCTAGCTGGTGACTCCTGACTCTACCCTTCCTCTTCCCAGCATTCTTCTAGTCTGCTGTACCGACCTATACTTCCTTCCTGGCTACTGGCCAATCAGCATTGTATTAAACCAGTATAAGTAGATTCAATAATCTACCCCCTTATCCTATCCTATCTATACTATCCCCTTTTCTTTTTTAGAAAGAGACTGTATTTAAAATCAACCCCCTTTAAATAAAAATAAACATTTCGCCCAACTACAGCGGTCAGGAACTCTGACAGTGCCTGTTGCTAGGCCCTCAGGCAGACTCCAGGTTGGTTCATAAAGAAGTATATTATATGCGTGCCTTGGCAACTGGTTTGAGCCAATTTCCTCGAACCTATGGGCCTGTCCTACTACAGGGGGCAAATTTGATGACACTTTCATGAGGAAAAGAATAGGCACTAAAAACAGGACAAGGGGTAGCATGCTCTGATAGTAGCTTCATACAGCTATAACATATCGAGATCCAATGGAAAACTGATACATAACTGGGCCCTATTTCAGGTCTCTCTCAATTCCTCATTACTTGGAAGAATTGGCATGAGGTTAATAAACTACAGCTGTCACAATGCTGGTAAGCCCTGGCGAGGGGCTGCTATCGAGAGGTGAGCATGCCTAATAAAAAGATCCACTCTTACTGATTTATAACTAGCTAATTACCTGACAAATACCCAGGCTGTGTTCCCCCTGCTGGATAGCAGGATGTCAATATAAGATGGGACAAAAGGCAGTTTCTGGATGAAGGATTACAAAGGTCTGATAACTTCCAGTGGACACTGGTACTCTGAATCAGATTATCTTAGGCTGCCTGGAGTCACTGTCAGCCAAGTACAAGTGGCTATTTTTTTTTTTTTTTTTTTTTTTTGGGTTTTTCGAGACAGGATTTCTCTGTGTAGCTTTGCGCCTTTCTTGGGACTCACTTGGTAGCCCAGGCTGGCCTCGAACTCACAGAGATCCGCCTGGCTCTGCCTCCTGAGTGCTGGGATTAAAGGCGTGCGCCACCACCGCCCGGCCCAAATGGCTATTTTTAAGAAAATCTGGAGTGACTCAGAATGCCATTACATCCCAAAAGTTGGGAACTTGGGAAAGAGCAAAGAGAAGGCATATCAGAGCTGCAGAAATCCAAGAATGAGACAACAGTTTGCACACAGCCTCTACTCTGGGGCTCTAAAAGCTGCATGAGCACAAAATGTTTGTTTGGAATCCTCTGCTTGCCACATTTCTCATCAATTTGGAGACAATGAATTGAAAGCTTCAAAGGCTAGACACTGAGGTGATAAAGGACCATCCAAGAGACAGGACTGCTAGAGCTTCACCCTTCACTGGAGCATCTGTGCATGTTCAGAAAACTTGCCTCACTACAGGAGGCAGAAGCTACCAGCTAGGGCCTAGGCATTAAGAGACTATGAATAAAAACAGGCCAAGTTTGTGTTCAAGGGAAAAAAATGTGTGATGTAAACTGCTAGACTTTCTTGACCCACTTGTCAAACAGGGAACCATGGTGCTTTTCCAGTTTATACACATGTTGCCCTTACAAACCAGCCTTACATCCCAAGGTTGACATTTATGCACAAAGGGAGTATTAAGCAAAACAGCCCAGGGCATCAGCTAATCCCAGAAAATAGACTGATAGAAAACAAGGGACACCAGACATATAACAGGTCACAGAAGTCTGCAAACGTGATGGCTCCCATTGGTTAACTTTTGCTAAGGGTCAGGGCCCCACACTGATGCCAGGCTTCTCCTCCCCCATGCAAATGAATATGAGACTCAAGATAGCTGGCTTTGTCCCAGCCGGCCAGTGCTCCATTCAGTTACCTCGTCTACGCTTTGCCGTGTTTCTACACAGGTTCTTCTAGTCTCTGATTTCAGTATGTAATACTTTGGTCAGAGACGCAACAATGTTTTTAAAGTTAGTCTTTTACTGTAAGTGACAGAAACTGACTCTAGCAAGTTTAGGAAAGCTTTTGTTTTTCGGTTCTGGGAACTGAACTCAGGGCCTGGAAGATGCTAGGTAAATGCTCTACCAGTTCCCTGACAACTCCAGGAAAGTTGAAGGGAATTCAGTAGGACTATATGGAAGGATGAATTGTCTACCAAAATGGGCTTGAGAAGGGAGAACTAAGTCTGTTACAAAGATGCCATGCTTGAAATGCCCAGGCCATCTCTAATGAGTGTTTTCAGAATCAATCAACATGGTGGCAGAAGTCATCTAAGGATGCTTGTTAAAACATTGATTTCTGGGTCCAACCCATACCCACTGAACCTGAGTTTTGGGAGGAGAAACCTGGAATTTGTATACTTAATTGGAAAAATCAGAACCACTAAAGACAGTAATGGCATTAATTTTATTCTGCTGGCAGTTAGTCTCTGCCTCAACTGGCAAACCCTGGTGTGGGCTAAACTGATTGGCTCACTCGGGGAGAGGTGTCTGTTCTGAGACCATCAGTTTTAGTTGGGAGAGTTACATTGAAGAATACTGTCCATGCATCAGGACCAGTACTAGGGAGAGAAAAAGCAGTCAGAGCCAAAGTCCACTGCTGTGTACTGCTGTCTATTAGCAATAAAAACAAGCCAAAACGATAGAGATTTCATTGTCCAGTCCTTAAAACTCATTTGAAGTTCAGAAGTACCGCCTCAATCATTTTTTAAAAATTAGGAAACATGGCTTTTCTGCAAAACTGGAGGAAGTTCCCCAGCAACAGATCCAACCTGGATCTGGAGTTTTCATAGAACAAGTGTAAAGTAGCCAACTACCTCCAGGAGACAAATGCTGCATGCACTCTTCAGCTGCCAAGGGTTACTCTTTCTCCCAGTCACAGATTGTACCCTGAAATGTCCCAAACTTTCAGTTTCCCCCTCCCCACTCCCTGTGCTCTTTGAAAAGCATCAAGCCACAAGCCTGGGGAAGCCCTAGCATCCACCCACTCCAGGCTGGCCTTTGGGGGTTACCTTCTATGTGCTCTGCTATCCCCCCAGGAGGCCCCAGGAGGATTGATTTTTGCCAAATGATGGCAGCTTAACAGATAGTCTTCTTTGTCCACAAGGTCTTAGTCACAGTAAAAATTCAATAGATGGTTTTGCTGCAGGCATATTTTCAAATGCCAGGAAAGCATCTGACAGTGTTGGATGTTTGGAGCGCTATTGTTAGGAAGATTAAACACTGTCCCATGTTCAATCATTTATTCAGCAGCCACACAGGGAAGCTAACGAGAGGAGGCAAGTGCAGCAGCAGTGTTTGGTGCATTTTGTAGAGAAGAATTTGCCTTCTTATTTTATGCAGAAAACCAAAGACAGGAATCTGAACAACAGGCTGGTCATACAGCCTCGCTTTGCAGACCAACTTTGGGAGATGCCTGCAGGCGCCATGAAAGACAGGCTGAGAGTAGGGGAGAATGCATTGCCAAAGCCATAAAGCGGACTATTTTGGCACACACCTAAAACAAATTTCCCCCTTTCCCAGGTTCCTACTAGTTGCTTTATATCAGTCATTAACCTGTAAAGGATTTCTACAGAAAATGGGTCACGTGTATGGTTCCCACCACTGGCATCTACTACTTCTTCTGGCAACAATGTTTTGCTTTTCCATAGAGAACAAGCTCTCCTCAAACTCAGTCCATGCACCTGTGGTGGCCTTGAGTAAATCACCAGTTCTAGGGATGAACAGGTGACTTGCGTCTACACAATCATGTCAGTACATTACATTAAGACCTCATCAGAATCAATGCAAAGTCGTGGGGTTATCACTAAGATGGTAAAATAAAAGACCGTTCTCTTTTATTCTCTTTTAGGCTGGGAATGCTCGCAATAAGGGTATTGTGGGAGGCATTGAATGGGATCCAAGGATGAAAATAACATTGGAGAAGTCAGAGCAAAGACAGGGACAGAAAATGAGTCCTGATCACTTGTTTGTGATGTTGGCACAGCTGTGCCTGAAGCTAGTCTTGTCCCTGGACTCTTCAGTTACACAAGCAAATAAATTCCCTTATTTTCTCTAAGCCAATTTGATGGGAGTTTTTTATCTCTGGCAATTGAGAGTCCTAATTAAAACAGGAATGGACAGAATAATGTGTTTTGTTAATTTTGTTTTCTTTAAAAACCATCTACTGAGCACCTGCTGTGGGCTTCTAAAGAATTAGAAAGCATTGTCCTTCCAAATCACTGAAGACTTAGGAGCAACAAGGTTCAGAACCACTTCGACTTAGAGCAAAAAGAGACATTTGATTCTCATATGATATTCCAAAGGGGCTGAAATGATGAACAGAGAAAGATAATTGTGGGGGTTGGGACTGGGTTTTCTTGAGGGTAAGGTAAGCTGGGTCAGGGCTAATAGGTTTGGCATTTCTTCTTGCTGAGCGAGATGGATCTGGGCCTAAATGTTTAAGTTCAAGACATCCTCAAAAGTCTTGGCCAATATTGTGGCCATTCAGGGGACCATTGGGAAATGGGAAATATAAACATTTCAGCTCCCTTTTCTCATTTTCTTTGTATCTGGTTGGGTTTGGGGGACTAACTGGCTGCTTCTGAGGCTAGGTCAGAGCAGCTGCAGTCACTGTTCTAAGCCTCTACAGAAGCTGGTAAGAAATGCCTGGCTCTGAAGCTACATGTTGTATTACTGATGTCACATAAAAAGAACCCATAAATCATAAGAGCATTTGTTGTGACCCACCTTGTGCATTGCAGGGACACAAATATGAGAACTGGATACTATATTCCATGGATTTGAAGTCGGCACAGACTAGCATAACAAATTTGATGCTTATTTGTGCTTATTTGTGAATTCATTGACATACAAGGACTGGCTCAAGAAGAAAGGAGATCAGCGGGTATGAACCCTAAAAGTGTTTGCATCCTGAACAAACTGTTCCTCATTAGGTCAGCATGAGGCCAGATGAAATGTCCACCTGATATAGAGTTATAGATTAAAGAGAATTTACTAAAGAAGGCACCTATCGATTACATTGGGAGATGCAGCCCAGGAGGATGAGGAAGGCTCCACTTCTTACACTTGGAAGATTTGGTCATCTGAAGGAACTGCTAGGTCTACCTTTGGAAGCTGTGAGGTGATTGGGTGGGCTAGATTTCCATAACTTTCCAGATGTTCGAAAGGCATTGAAAGATGAGATGCTAAGGTTCTGTATATTGAACTAAAAGCAATTTTTGCTAACTTTCTTAGGCTTCCCTGTTCAGAAGTTGGGACCGAAAGATGACTCAGCAGGCAAAAGCATTTGCCACGTGCCTTCATGACTTTTTTTGTGTTTTTTTTTTTTTTCAAGACAAGGTTTTTCTGTGTAGCTTTGCGCCTTTCCTAGAACTCACTTGGTAGCCCAGGCTGGCCTCGAACTCACAGAAATCCGCCTGCCTCTGCCTCCCGAGTGCTGGGATTAAAGGCGTGCACCACCACCGCCCGGCCTTCATGACTTTTTTACTGCTATGATAAAACACCATGACCAAGGCAACTTCTAGAAGAAGTGTTTGATTGGGCTTACGGTTTCAGAGAGGTAGAGTCCATGATGGCAGAGCAAAGGAACAGCTCACATCTTGATCTACAAGCATGAGGCAGAGAGAAAGTGAGTGCAGGGAATTGCATGAGTCTTTTGAAACCTCAAAGCCTGCCTCCAGTGACATGCCTCTTTCAATAAGACCACACCTCCTAATTCTTCCCAAAATAATTTGTCCAACAGCTGAGGCCATTCTCCTTCAAACCACCACACCAAGCAAGCGTAATGACCTGAGTTTGATTTCCAGAACTCACACTGAAAGAACCCACCCCCTGAAAGCTGTCCCCCAACTGCCACTTGTTTGTATGCACACATGCACACCCATCAATACCCATCACACACACACACACACACACACACACACACACACACACACGTCGGTTATCTGAAAAATCATAAATTAAAGCAAAGACGAAGTAACTAGCTGCACCATTCATTGTGTCAGGTGATGGAAATAAAAGATTTCCATGTGACTTTCTCATGCTGTAGGAGGTTTTCTGAGCATATCATGCTGTCACTATATTCTCCCAAAGACCTGACCTTTACCCACTGCATCATCAGAGCGTATTTTGGAATGTCCTACTTTACCCAGTCAGTGGTCCAGTGCATATTTAGCTGCCCTTTCTGGGTGCTCAGCCCCTTTTCTAATCTTCATCAGGCTCTTTGGCAATTACTTTTACCTGTGATTTGCCAAGTCACCTGCTTTGGTGTTTGCTGCATACAGTCTGCTGCACCTCCAGCATTCAGAATGATCTCCTTCAAGCACAGATCAGACCCTGGCAGTCACCATTTTCCAGTGTTACCATTTCTCTCTCAGAGTAAATCCTATATCCTGACAGTGGGCTAGCAGAGTCTATACCAAAGGTTCACACACGAGCAGGACATGAACAGAATATATAGAGGCTTAAAACATACCATGTCTAAGCGGCACTAGAAACCAATTGCATCTGTGCTTGGAGCTGTCTTTTTTCTTCCTTTCTTCCTTTCTTCCTTTCTTTCTTTCTTTCTTTCTTTCTTTCTTTCTTTCTTTCTTTCTTTCTTTCTTTCTTTCTTTCTTTCTTTCTTCCTTCCTTCCTTCCTTCCTTCCTTCCTTCCTTCCTTTCTTTCTTTCTTTCTTCCTTCCTTTCTTTCTTTCTTTCTTTTTAAGATTTCCAAATGATTCCTTTGTATGCCATTATCATGGAGAAATTTGAAGATACAAAAAACAGAAAAAAAATGGCGTGTTGAGCTCTGTGGACACATAAACCCACATCTCTCAGCCATAGCCCATCCTCTTCTCCTCGAGTCCACCCGCTTGTGCTGTGTTGTGTCATTAGGGATCAAGTTCCAGATCTCACCTCATTTCCTCCATAAAGGTTTAGGATGGAAAATGTAAACATAAATTCAAAATAATAAAATGAACCTGAGAGAACTATACAACACATGGGAGTGTACACACACACACACACACACACACACACACACACACACACACACAGGCTAGTGGAGAGAGAGAGAGAGAGAGAGAGAGAGAGAGAGAGAGAGAGAGAGAGAAACAAAAAATTGATGGCTCCCTATTTAGCCACATTATAATGAGAGTGCCCCTAAAGAAAAGAGTGAGCAGCTGCTGCGAGCCGCCACGCAGCCCCACCCTCCACAGTATTCCTTTCAGCCTCCCACGTGGATCTTGTCTACTTTTGTTCCCACCTTTTTTCTCCAGCCACCCGGGCTGCCTTGCAGGGTCTCGAACTGGACACCAGGAAGCCCTCGAGCCAGTCCTTGTTGCCTGGGCTGTTCTACTCCCAGCAGGCGAGGGACTTGCTCCCTCTCCCATCCGCTGTTTCAGGGAGCCCTTCTGACGACACCATCAAACTTGCTCTCCGCTCTGCATCACTCCTCTGCCCTCCCTAGATCCCTGCTTATTTCTATTTCTAACATTTCACTGAGTCCTCAAATACAGAATTAATGAAACTGCATGCCCTATCAGAATATAACACTGTAAGAAAGGGAGCCATGTAAATATTTGCTGAGTGGATGTAGGAGTGAACGACTCAATTGGGTGATATTATGCCTATATAGGAGCCAATGAAATGATGGAGATAAAGGGGAAGAAGTCAGATAA
This sequence comes from Peromyscus maniculatus bairdii, assembly GCF_049852395.1. Lineage (NCBI taxonomy): Eukaryota > Metazoa > Chordata > Mammalia > Rodentia > Cricetidae > Peromyscus > Peromyscus maniculatus. Next base: position 15,067,575 of record NC_134856.1, on the reverse strand, counting down.
ATAATCTATTTCATAGAGCCTACACAGAAACCACAATATTAAGAAGCATGAAAAGATGAGAATATTAATAGGTAAGACATTCACAGTGAACTCATAGTGGAAGCTGTAGTGCTTGAAAGAAATCCCTAAATACTGCGGTTACATCAGAGAGGACAACTGTTGCCTTTTATTAGCAGTCCCTTGGGCTGCTTGTAGCATGGAATGAAGTCAGGTTGGTAGGACGCACAGTTATAATCAAACAGTTGCAGTGCACAGGCCGAACACAGCAGTTCCTAAATACATATGCATATGTTTGTGTGTGCTAGCAAGGAAAAAAAATGTCAGAGCCTCAGAGTGAAGCCTAAATGAGCAAAACCCTAAGCATCCTTGCTCACTAAGCCATCCCATTCTCCTCCTCAGGGGGAGCTGATTCTGGAGTTCATTGCACGCGTTGCTATTCTTGTCAAATCAGGAGCATTGTTGGCCGTTTTCCAAGCCCAGGAAACAGTGAGACAGCTGAGAATCTCTGAAAGGCCAGATCTACAGTCAGGCATAAAGGTACTAAAGCCACACTTCACTACTTTCCTCCTCCAGAGCCAGAAGGCCACATGGAAGCATTTCCTCCCAGACGCCTATCTAAAACAGGTTATTTCCATCGGGGCTGGTAACACTAAGCACCAGTCTCTAACATAAAGATGGAGCTTATTGTCACTCCCTCATGTCTAAGGCACAAGATGTCCTGCCTGTTGTGGCCTGGCCAAGGGCATTGTCACTAGGATACTGAGAGATGGACTTGGACTGGTAATGTTCTCCAGGTGGTCATGCATTCCTCTGCATCAGAAATCATAGGGACAGGAGCAACGTTCAGACAGGAAATACACTTTGCCCCTCACAGTCCTGATAGTGAAAATCAGAATGGAAGCCATGACTAGATAAAGCCTCTAGTTGTCAAAGCTTACGATTGTCCTATGTCTCAAGCAAAGAGTTCAGCTCAGGAAGAGGGACCAAGTGGCACCAAGGATTCCTGTGCCCATCCATGTGATTTTAGAGAAAAAGACCAGGCACGGGGGAGATGGCTTAGGGGTAAAGTAAGCTGAGTCTGGATGCCCAGCACCCACCCAGAAGACCAAGCACAGTGCCTATGCCTGTAGACTCCTGCTGGGCTCTAGAGGTAGCAGGAGAATTGTGGCTTTGTGGACAACTAGTCCTGCCCAGTTTGTAAGTTCCAGGATCAGAGTCCTTATCTCAAAAAGAAATAATTGAAGAAGTGATTGAAGAAGACATGACTTGGACCTATGACCTAAATACACACACACACACACACACACACACACACACACACACACACACACCACATACACATTGAAAAGGCCACCACTGAAGCCATTTGTTCCAATGCTCTACTGTCCCCTGCTGTGATCAAGAACAAAGAGCTGTTTTGTGAATACAATTAAAAGAAACTTTTCAAAACTTAAAAGGTGAGTTTTCTTGGGGGCTGCTTTGTAGCTTGGTGGACCGTGAGGGACATACACTCACCCCTTTTTCCCACTAGGAAGAATAGTATCCAATGATCACATCTTCTAAATTCATCAGTTCTACCCAGAAAGATGACAGTGAACATGTGCTGATGTGACATCTGTCACAATTTGGGCCAGTCTAAGTATCCTTTCCTGGTTTGGAGAAACCAATCACTACCCAGAGTGGCCTGTGCTTTCTGTCTTCTGTAAATGATAAGTATTGCTATCCACGTCTCCCCATTCATGTGGGTGGCCTAATGAGACTGGCTTCTGAGGACTCACGGGTGACCACAGAGCGTGCTACCGAACCTAAGGGGAACTGGTTTCACCAAGAATGCGAGAAATAGAACCCAGACAAGGTTTGTAATTCTGCCAAACCTTGAATGAGTTTGTAAACATCATCATAAAATATGTTACCATGTTTACATCACATCCCTTATTATTAAGGACTACTGTGGAAGTATGAGCAGAGCCTACTTCTTAAAATATTTTTATATAATAGCTATGGCATTCAATTATACAATAGTAATTGTGCCTAACTGTACCAAACCCCAGTCTGTTTTACAACTGCTTCTCACACTGAGCTCACAAACTACATAAACACCATCTGTATGAAACATAAAATCCTTAGCTGTTCTAAGAACACGGGCATACCAAATGTAGCTTATTAACTCTGTAGCCATTTTCATGGCTGGTGTTGGAGTCTCAACCAACCACCTCACCCAGATGATCTTCCATGCTGTGTGCATTCTGTCTTTGGCTTACGCTTGGGTGCCAGGGTAGCAAGACTCATTGCAGGCACCATGACCCAGGTGCCCAGAACACTGGCCCACATTTGCAGAGTTGTTGTTTGTTTTCTTTTCTTTCTTTCTTTCTTTCTTTTTTTTTTTTTTTTTTTTGTCTTTTGCCTTGAATGGATTTTGTTCTGTAGAGTTTGGGGAGTGAGGGAGGAGCAGGGGAGATAAGGGTAAAGCTTCCCAACAGTGGTGCATCCTCAGTGTCCTTTTCAGAGTGCTGGCAAGGCTGTGTACCTCTAGAAGTCCTCAGATGCGGTTTGCTCCTCACCACGCAATTTTATTTTTTAAAAAGAGGGTAGCATCTAAAACAAAATTCTGAAAAGTTCTTGTCCAAGATAACTAGGAACTTCATTCAAGAGGCTGATCCAGAGAAGAACTGAGCATCGTTTCCCAGCAGCGTACAGAATACAGATGTAGGCACAATCTACAAATAAACAGAAACATCTTAGCAGGAAGTAAGTCAGCTGAATCCACCAAAGATCATTTGTGCCCATTCTCAAAAGGCATTGTGTTTGGATTGGCTGCTTGTGTCTCGCAGCTTGTGGAACCCAGGCTATTATTTCTGGGCCTTTTTTAATGATCTAGAAGCAAATAGGGATCATCAAGATTTAGCATATTTAAATTTTGTAACGTTTTGTTGACAGAAGTCCTGATCTCCCTGCCAATCGAGATTCTTGGGAGTTAAGCTAAGTAGCTCTTTTGTTTCTTTTGCTGGGGGGTCGGGGGCCGGGTAGAGAGATGGTAGAGCTAAGGCAAAGCTGGTTTTATTTGCTGTGTGAGGATACTGTACCAAAGCATGGAATTAGGTTCTGCTTTGGAAAGAGCTGTGGTTGGACTCATGTTTATTGGCCAGAATATTCTGAACATCATTAAGAAGTTGCCAGGTAGGTGTGCCAGCGCTTGGGCATGGTTTATGAAAATGTTATTATGGACAAAATGGTGCCGTTTCTTCCAGGTAACTGTCCCAACATTCAAAGATGGATGTCTTAATTTGGCATCCAAAAGCACACAAGAGGTCAGACTGTAGGTAGGTAATTTCCTCAGATGCTGTTATTTGTCCCTGGGGGCTCCACGTGCTCAATACCAATTACAGAGGAGAGGATTAAGAACGGGGGAGAGAGGGTGAGGCGTAGCACAGCAGGCCTGAGTAATTTGGACTAAGATCTTGTGTCAAATTTGCAAATTACCAATTAAGGCAGGTTTAGGACACGGCATCATTTTCGCTCATTGTGACAAACTGCAAATGAAGGCGCTCTGCACGTCAGAGGGAAGTGACACATAGCAAGGAAGGCTATCAAAAAGCATCCTTCTTGGGAACAATATATCCTTGGATGCAAGGCAAACTGACTGGAAAGAAAATGTAGGGCAGAAATCTGAAAATAAACCCAAGACCCAGATCTCAAAATAACCATTACGGTGTTGAGTCTAGAAAGTCACTCAAAGACTGTGTGAGTGAATGCCCCGAGTATTTGCTCACAGAATGCTCAGGACTGGCATTGCATGGAGGTATGTTTAGAATTCAAGTCTACTCAATCTTGGCAAGTAACCAGTTGCAAGGTAGTTTTAGTGCTTTATTTAAAATCAAGATAGTAATAAAATCTGTTGACAAGAGACATATTGCCTCTGACAAGTAGCTGGGCCAAATTCACCATACCCAGCAAGGGCATGGATTTCTCAGAGATGGAGAGGAACCTCATGAAGGGTGGTGCAGGGCGGATGTTCACCGTTCCCAGGGACACCTATTTCCCCTACTCTCCCACATTAAGTGGATCAATTCCCTGGGCTCCTTAAATCACGCATAACAATGCATACCCGCATGACTCTCACCCTTTGCCATCTTATACCTGGGAAGCAATACATACTCTGCCTTGGTATTGGCACAGCATCTAGTGTTCTAATACTTGAATACAAGGCGAAGCCGTTTGCCAGAATACAAGCTAACGACAGAAAGACACTGTGGTAGCGAAAACAATCAGACTGGAATGTATTCACACCAAAATAAAGTGCCATGTGGCACAGTGCCCCATTGAGAACATGGGTTAGGTGGCGCTTGCTCTGGCTTGCTGCTTGCCTAGCCATGGGGAAAACATGGATTAATTACTCTGTTTAGTGTTGTGATGGATTTCTGTCATCCATCTACACCCACAAGCATACGTTACACATCCTACACCCTAATACATAAACACACATACAGATGCCACGGATAGTCAAGCATTTGACAGCAAATGAAATTAACAGGACACTAGGGTGAATTTCCATTCTAGTTCTGACTAGGACTTTCGTCAACAGACATGGGAACAAGTCACAGTTCCTCTCTGTGCCTTGGTTTCCTAATTTGTTATGTGTTAACTCCCATCTCACCTGGCTGAGAGATGGAAGGAGTCACTCACGGTAAATTGCTTTGGAAAGTACAGCCTGCTATACAAGTGCTGGGGATAATGAGGCACTTTACAAAAGAGCATTATTCGTTTGCTAAGAGGGGTGTGCATCCACACGCCATCCTCTATCTGCAAAGGTTCTTCTTTGAAATTAAATTGAGACCATAACCAGCCCCCCCACAAACCCTAGAGCCGCCTGAGGTTTGACTTAGCAACAAAGCCAGGGTTTCTTTTCATCCTTCGTCATGTTGGAGTTCAAGCAGTAGGGACTTTACCAGTAGTGAAAATAGCTTTCTTTTCACAGCACACTCGAAAAATGATCTCTCTTGATGCTAACATAAAGTTAAGGCCTATTCTACTGTGGCCACCAAAAAAAAAAAAAGCCTTGATTTGACTTTGGTGGTGGTGGTGGTGGTGGTGGTGGTGGCGGTGGCACACCTCAGAGAAGAGGACGGGAGGGAGCATGGAGCAACGCGAAGAACCAGATATTGAGGAACACTTCCCAGTGGGGATCCTGATCAATTGTTCTGTCAGGTTTTAATGCCAAGTGAATCGCACCCTTTTAGTATTCAATCCCGCCTTTCTCACTGGAACACCTTCAGAGCCCAAGTTCAACACAATTCCTCAGCAGATCGTCAACAAACATCACCCCAAACTCCCTTTCCAGTACTTTCTCCTGGCTCACCTTCCCAACAATGCACGTCCACATCCCCTGCTTTGCAGTGCCTGGACTTCCAACCTGAGTCTTCTCCCCCACCTCCACCCCACTCCCAGATTGGAGATGCCCCCTCTTCTAGGTCAAGACTTCCATCTTGGCTTCTGACAGCCTCCGCAAGCCCCAAAGGCACCTCCTAAACATCACAAATTTCATGCAGCTTCCTCCAATACCCTAGCCAATCACAATGTCTCCCTTTCCTGATGAGAATTTTCATTTTCTCAGATTAAAGAGAAAACCACACACATTTGTTTGATGTGTCTCATTGGCACACCTAATCATTCTGTGTGGTGGTACCTTCTCTGACCCAAGGGGGGAAAATGAAAACTCCACTGAAGGATGGCCTGTTACGATTTTTTTAAATCTTTATTAGGGAAAATTTCAAACATAGACCGAGTAAACAGAAGGTGCTATTTATCTCTGCCTTTCCTCTGGGACCCATCACAGGGTTCTGCATGCTGTAGAAGTAAATTTAAGTAATTAGGGCCCAAGGCAAATGGAGCTGTCTGCCTGCATATCTGATTCCACATCTCCCAGGTGACTTAGTGTTTTCTCAGTAACACACACCACCACACACCTGTAGGCTTGCAGTCTACACAGATGAAACCCATCCACCAGCTTTAGGATTCAGGGAACACGTGCACCTTTGAGGTTAGTTTGAAGGATATAGAGCAAAACTCACATGGTTAAGAATATTTTTTAAGAAAATCCAAGTCTGGTTGAATAACACCCATACTGCCTTTGAGGGACAACCTACATTTCTCAGAACTTCTGCTGGATCAAAAGTGTAGGTTTTTTTTCACTACCTGTTTACTGCTGACAAAAATCACTTTTCAACTGTCTTCCAGTATCCGCGCCCCCTCCAGCCACAGATTCTTAAGTCTGTTATTTTAGAATATTCTTTTAAACTTGTGCCTACCTACCCATTAGTTTTCATACTTTCTCTTCCCACTCATGTGTGTGTATGTACATACATGTTTGTGTGCTAAGGAGCAATAAAACCCTTAAAGTGAACCCGACTTCTAGAGTGATGGATTACATCTCCATGCCGTGTCATATGCAATTAACTCAAATGGACTGTACAGTACATTATTCTGTTAGTGCGCAGAAGATCAATACGTATGAGGGAAATCCACCCCAGCCCTCCACTTTCCCATCCGACTCTCATAGGTCTGGGACGGATCATGCTACTGTGATGTGTACACCGCAGCTAAGGCAGGCAGGTGGTGCATAGACACCATTCAAAGCTGGCCTATTCACTCCCGACTCCTCTAAGGCTCCATTCATGCATAGCAAAACACCATCTGGTCCTATTTTGCCTCCAGCAATCACAGCTGACCAAAAACGATAATAACAGCTGTTGCAAAACAAAAGCCAAACAAAGGGGGTGGGTGAGGGGGAGGAAAGGTTAGCTTGAAGTCCAGCGCTGAAAATGCTCTGTGAAGTGAGAGCGGAGAAGAGACCGTTCAGATGTCTGGAGCCCGCTGAGTGGACAGCAGAGGACTCCTACCTCAACTTGAGATATTAATCCATCTGCCTTGAAAGCCTTCAGACCGCCGTCAGGTGGTAATATATTGCAGAAATTATGCTGCACGAAGGCATTTAAGTTTCTATTCTTTGAGTCAGGAACTAACGACCCCATGTCAGCTGAAAATGAAAAGTCCTCATGCTCTTTCATCAGATGGCCATACAGGTGAACACAGAAAGGGAACACAGTTAGCTACAGTAAAAAAATAACATCCCCACAACAGGGGAGGGATGAGGTGTGTGTGTGATGGAGACAGGGTTTGGGGAGGGGAAGACTCTTGACATCCCTAGAACACTTCAGGATCTACCCAATAGGGTACCATGCTTCTCATACTGATTTTCATCACCCGGATTTATTTCTGACCTACTAAAGAAAGAATACCAAACCCTTATTTAGAGGCAGGGACAGAAACCAGTCACTCAGTCAAATGAAGTGTAAAGCAGTGAACGCTGATTAAAACAAGTTGGTAACAAGAGTGGGGGACTTGTCACATGATTCAGGTCTTTTGATGTTTTGAATATATAGTTTTGCCTGGTGATTAATTTTTTAATTGTAATTAAATCATCTTTTTCTTCCCCTGGAACTGACCATCAGTAGCTTTACATAATTTGATGAATGTGATAAAACACTAAGATTTACATATTAAACACCAAGTCCTGGAATAGCCGCGACAACACCTGCCTCTAACGGCACACAGTCGCAAACAGACCTCACTTGCAATTAAGCCTCATCACTAGTGACATTTTCTTCCCCAGCAATACTTCATGGGTTTTCAAAATGACAATTATAGAACTAAGACACAATTACTGTCACATGGAGTTTAGCAATTAATTTTGAAGACATTTGTCTAAAGGTCCCACCACAGAGTATCAAATGGTTCTTATTGCCATGTAACGTTCGTTTCCATTCACAGAGGCCCTCTGAGCGAGCACTGGCTGGCTCCTGATGGGTCTGCGGCAGGCAGCTCACTGCTTTGCGGAGCACAGTTGGCCCCTTGTAGATGTGGTTAGGCATCTTTCTAAGACTGTTTGAACACTGATACCTGTCAACTAATACATCTTATGAAAAGCTCCAATTTAGACATAAATTTTTCTACAGCAAGAAGCCTATAAATTTATAATCAGAATCTCTCGCTGTTCAATATTTGTACATAATACAGAGTATGAGAGGATTATGAAATATTGAAAGCAAAATTCATTATTCATAACCCACAACATACAGTAAATATTCTTTGAAGTACAACAACTTTAAGGAATCCATATCCTATTTTTTTTTTTTTTTTGAGTGTCTTGCATGCAGTAGTAAGGGACGCTGACATGCACACCCTTACTCCTTTCAGATTAGGATTCTAGTCAGGGTTGACACTTGCTGTTTTTAATTTTCATTTTATCATAAGCAGTTTAAGACTGTTGCCAGTGGTAATTTGCAATTTTTATCAAGACCTCTTCATTACAGCTCCTGACAGGACAGATGCTGTAATTAATCATGCAAGACAACCGGGGATCATGGTCACACAGCTCTCAAAGGGAAGCCACCACAGAGCAGAAAAGGGGGGGGGGGGTGGATTGGGCACTGAAATTCTTACTTTGGCCTCAAAATTAGGACCCACCATTTATTTTAATCGAAATAATAACCCAATGGCAGCCAGTCTAGCCCTGAGCCGAAGACAATTACTTTTTGCCTTACATAAATATATTTGTATCTTACCTGTATTTTATTTGTAAATAACTTGTGTCACATTTGTATCATAACAAATAGATAATTACAAAACAAACAAACAAAAACCCCAAACATTTCCCATCTCTTTTCAGGGCCCTGCTATCTGGCTGTAAAATCCAAGTTCTCGGTCATGAATATTGTGTTCCCGGTTGAAAAGGGAGGACGATGCTCAGCTCAAGCAGGCCTGGCCGGGGCCATGTTCCCCATCTCAACGTAGTCAAGGGACCAAAGGTAAAATTTGACATTCCATTTTATTTGAAAAGTGAACAGTGTCCTTGCCCTTGCATCAAAATACAGTCCACAGATTTTACTGAAATGTGTTTATTCTATAGCAAGATAAAAGCATTTTTGTTTTAGTTAAGCAAAATACAAACAACTTAATTGCTGCTATCATAACTCATAAAAAAGTATAAAACAGCATAAAAACACAATAAGCAATGAGGCAATGGATGGTTTATGTCACCAGTGTTTACGTTAAAGCCTGGTTTAGGAAAACTTTACAACACATGATATGAAACTTACAACTTGGAAAGAAAATATTTACATTGATTATTTCGGATGTAGTGTGCCTTTTAAATATTCAATATTCTACCGGTATTACATCATAATAAAAACTCTTGCTTTTTCTTTTTAAATCTTAACTTTCGTAATAACTGTTTCATTTAAGTGCATTTCCCTTTTAAAAATACAGTGTTTTTATTTTTCGAAACTTGTCACTCAAAACACGTAATATAGTATTCACAACTCTTCTAATTGGAATGAACATAATGGGCTAACAGTGGCCATAGATATTGTCACAACATATACTGTGGTTTGATTCAGAAGTCATGGATACAAAGTAGAAGTAAGCAAATAAGTCAATAACTGAATCTAATCACTTGCTTTTTCTTTCTTTTTTTCTGGAGAGATTTAGAAAAAAAATAAGAGCTTTGGCAAAAGTCTGTGATTTACATTAATTTTTTTCATGACAAAAAATGCCATCAACTATTCACATCATACAAATGTTTGTATGAAACTGGATCTTCATATTTCAGGTAGTTACAACTGTGCTTTGTACTTAGTGTTTATTTTAGGGCTTCAGAAGTTCAAACAGCCTGGGAGTGTGGTTCACTCACTTCTGGAGAAATAAGGCCATTTTTTTTCCTATGACTTGGAAAGGCCAGTTTACAGTCATCCATATGTCCCAGGATTCATTACACGGTTTGATTCACATATTGTAGGTATAGCCTGAATAAATAAAAAAGGCAGCACATGACAGAGCGCAGCTTCCTTGTTTAAAAACAAAGTGATGTATAGTCAGCTAAAAGACGCTTCCCAGCTACACTGCAGTTCTTATTGCCTATCTAATAGACACTTGAGAGGACCGTTTTGATCTGTTACACACTGCTGCATAACGAGAGCCAACTTACAAGTTCCAGTCCGCACGCCTTCCCTCCTACGCCTCTCTCCTTGGTGCACTCCAATCCGAGTGCCTCATGCACCTTAGAAAATACTGACCTGCGGTAATACTTGAGTCTGTGTCTGGGACTGGATTTGAGGCTGGTGCTGCTGAGAGGCTGGCTGAGGGCTGCCGATGGCAGGAATGGGGGATGTGATCTGGGAGGTGACTGGGGAGTGCTGCCGGGGAGAAGGCTGAGACTGGTGCTGCATGTGCTGCAGTTGCTGCAGCTGAAGATGCTGCTGCAGCTGCTGCTGCAGCTGCTGTTGGTTGATCTGTTGCTGGAGATGCTGCTGTTGCTGCTGCTGCAGGTGCTGCTGCATGTGGTGCTGGAAATGCTGCTGTTGCATCTGCTGCTGAATTTGCTGATGCATTTGGTGCTGCTGCAACTGCTGCTGCTGCATCTGCTGCATCTGCTGCTGTTGCTGCTGCTGCTGCTGCTGTTGCTGCAGCTGCAGCTGATGCTGCTGGGTTTGCACCGAAGGGCTCACCTGGGTGGAGGCTGCTGAGCCAACCATGGCCGTCCCCATGGAGCTTATCAGTGGAGCCCCAATGTTCGAGGGCATGTTGGCTGCGATGGTGACTGATGTGACAATCTGGCTCATGGGTAGTCTCATGGTTAAGGGCTTGGGAGCGATGGACCTAGGGAGCGACTGTGGGAGAGTCTGAGGTGAGGCTGGGACTGTCCCATGTTGAGACAGTGGTGTGTTCAGAAGGAGGGATGATGTCAGATTGGTTGATGCCAGAGTCTGCTGGACAGAACGGATGGTCTGGGCTTCTGCTGATTCAGCAGCAGCCTGCACAGAGAGGAATAAAGTTCCGGAAAGTTATAATCTACAAATAGATACTATACACACTGCCTCAGAAAACAACCACCACCATTCATACTGCCCCCACGGCCTTCATCATGCGATTGTTTAAGCGCTTCCTGAAGGCAGAGTCAAATCTGCTCCGCTCCACAGTGAGTCTGGGCTGGTGTGGTGCCTTAAGGGATGGCCCAGCCTCCCACTCACTCTCTCTACCTAGAGCCATCCCAGAAAGACAGATCTGGGGCCCTGCCTCACTCAGGAGCCAGCTGCATACCAACTGCAGGTATATGCTACTCCATCAGTCAGACGGAAGAGCAGGGCTCTATCGGAAACCAGTCAGCTACCTGGCTTTCTCTGATAAAGCTTATCTTTGTATGTCACCGGGGTTTGTGACTGGTTGTTACACAGCATTAACTGGGGTAAAGGATAACTGACATGCATTTTAAAAGCAACAGTACTTCATCATTTTGAACATGCTAGCTTCCCTTCTGAAGCAACATTGTGGAAGACAGTGGATTACAGCTCTACCAATGCACATCTCCAGACCTCCGAGCATGTGCAGTCACTCAGGAAGCTCTCAGTTCTGCTTCTACAACATGGCATCACGTGCCAATGAACTTGTATATACGCTCTGATGTGAGAGTTAACTCATGCACCATTCATTCAGAACTATATCCAGTAACAAATCCCACCCGACACTGAATTGCTGGAAAACGTCAAAACCCCGTTTGCATAACTGTTTACCAGAGTAGCCACTGAAACATAAGGAAAACATAACTACATTCTTCAAAGACACCGGATGGAAGCCACTCATGACCTTAGAAGTGTTTCGGGTTTAACAACTATTTTCAAAGACCCCCCCAGAATTCACTGATGAAGCCATAGATGAAGAGAGAGCATTAAAACTTCATACAATGCAATAACCCATTAAATAATGTTGGTAGAGCAATTCTATTTTGTGACCAAAACACACAATTCTGCAAAAATTTCTTTTACACATGCAAAAGCGGTTGGAATGTTTCACCTTAGAGACAGTCTCACCCTTCACTTTTCATAAAATCGCTATTTTTCTACTTTGTTTGCTTGACTGTTTTTGGTGGTGTTAGTGGAACCGAGGGCCTCCTACGTGCTAGGCAAGTACACCACCACTGAGCTCTCTCTCCAAGCTTTGGGTTGGTTCTTAGAGGTGGGGGAGGGGTAGCAGAGGCCACTACGGTGCGATCAAGTATCATGAGATATCTTTAATGATGTTAAATATTTACTTCTGCATTTTTATGACTCAGAATTATAAAATTCTGCTACTGAAGAAACCTGAAAAAGGCTTCATGCAGAGCCACCCGGTCTATCTGATGGCTCTGGTTCAACCCACCATTGCGAAGCAACACACTTCCATGGGCAATGTTCTCTTGTCTAAAAACCCAATGTAACTGTCGCTGGAGGGTCCTAGTCTAAAGGCTTAGGGGAGACAATGCTATAGATATGCAAAAGTATCTTCAGACTTTATTAGAGGACTCACAGTTCCGTAATATAACGCTCATGTACTCTAATATTTAAAAATCACCAGGCTAGTTTTAAGGAGGAAACTAGATGGCAGCTGTCTGCTGACCCTGGTCAGTGGCATCAGAGTCCTAAGGTGGCACTTCAGTGGTAAATGAAGCTGGACTAGTCGCTGTGGAGGTGCCTGCCAGGTTGATG